>NC_059122.1:13267361-13624861 GCF_020740685.1 Jaculus jaculus | reverse complement strand
ATTGTTGGGGGTGGGTTTATGGGTGTTATAGCCAGTTTCCCCATGCCACTGTTTGGCACACTCTTCTGTTGCTATTGTCCACCGTATGTTGGCCAGGGGGTACCGTCCACCCTCTGCTCATGCCATCATTCCCCTGCCATCATGGAGCTTCCCCTCCAGTCTATAAGCCAAATAAACCTTTTTTTCCCCCACAAGCTGCTCTTGGTCGGGTGATTTCTGCCAGCAATGCGAACCTGACTGCAACAACTAATTCACAATGTGTCTAGATCACCAAGGGGGATAATTAGCTAATGACTGTTTCCATGTGTGCAGTGAAAACCAGCATTATGGTTGCTAGACATGACACTAGTCTGTGACCTGTCATAAAATGGCAGACACTGAGTCACTCTCCACGATAGTGGCTGTTGCAGCCAGGTGTGATGGTATCCCAGCAAGCCCAGCACTCAGGAGCCTGAGGCAGGAGGGTCCTGAACATGCAGCCAACCTGGGCATCAAACCAGACACCTTACTTCACAACAAAACAAATGTGGCTATTTCCAATAGCTCCAGAAGGCTGAGTAGCACTGTCTCGCTTGTTTCTAAATTTCAAATCCCCTGATCAGGTCTGGGTCCTCCCATGTCCCCCCCCCCATCAGGTAACAGTAGTTACAGTGCTACTGCAGAGTGTCCTGGAGCGTCGTAAGCAATACCTTGAGCACACTGAATGCCTTCCCAGCACAGAGCTAGACCTCAGGGTCCCCTCCCGTGCAGACCCACACGGCCCCTCACCGATGGTGGCACGGATGAGTGAGGAGGCATCGCCAATGTTGTTGAGACACTCCTGCTTGATGAAGTCAGCCACGGGTGGTGGGAAGCTCTGGTAGTGTGCCTTCACATTGTTCTTTAGGATGAGACCACTGAGAGAGCGGGTCGGCTCGTCTGGGGGAGAAGGCTGAGGAGGTTAGGGAGCTGTGGTGGGGGAAGCAAGGTCTGGGTCGGGCAGCATGTATGGAGGGGCAAAGGACATACCTTCTGACTTGAGTCTGGTCAAGACGAAGATCAGGTAGTTGTTGAAGTCGGGAAATTGGTTGAGTTGTTTGAGTTTCTGCCAAGCTGTTAAGGGCCTTGGGAAGCTAGATGTCGTCTTAGCATTTGGGAGGCTGAGGAAGGAGGACTTCAGGTTCCATGCCATATATCTAGACCATGACACATTAACCGCCCCCAAAGGACTTAGAATACAGGTCTTCCCCAGCCAGTGCTCAAGGGCCAGAGAACACCAGAGACCAATGGGCTCAGGACATTAGCTACTGGGACCCCACTAGCCAACCCACATCTACACCCACAACACCACAGAGTACGTTCAGGAGCACCAAGTTCACACACTGACCAAGGCAGATGCCTAGCATGTCACTGATCCTGAAAGCCCCAGCTAGAGCAGAAGAGGGCTGAGAACCCCTCTCCTCTTGGAGGTGGCAGCTGCGACTCAGCTGTGCCAGTGCACCCCAACACTGCCTGAGCTGGATGAAGCCAGGCATGATAGCACAAGCCCGAAATCCTAGCAAAGGGCAGGCTGAGGCAGGAGGATTACTTTGATGAGCTCTAGGCCAGCTTGGGCTACAGAGAGACTCCTTGCCCCCCCCCCAAGAAAAAGGAGAGAGGGACCATATGTAATGGCACATCCCTTTAATCTCAGCATGAAAAGATGAGGTAGGAGGATCGCCATGAGTTCAAAGTCAACCTGGGTAAGAGTGAGACCAAGGAAACTGGATATGGTGGTACACGCCTTTAATCTCAACACTCAGGAGGCAGAAGTAGGAGGATCACCATGAGTTCGAGATTACCCTGTGACTGCATAGTGAATTCCAGGTCAGCCTGGGCTCGAGCAAGACCTCAGGGGAAAAACAATTAAAAAGGAAAAAGTTGGGCATGGGGGTGCACTTGGGAGATAGGCAGAGGTAGGAGTGGGTGCCAGGTCAGCTTGGGCTAGAGTGAAACCCTACCTCGAAAAAGAGGTGGGGGGGAGAGACAAAGCCAGACAGTTCGGTATTACTGCATGCTTGCCTGGCATGTGTGAGGCCTTGGGTTTGATACCCAACATCGCAACGTGGGGGCAGTGAGCTCAGTGGCAGAGTTTGCACTCAGCATGCTTCAGAGCCCTGGAAAAGGAGGTGGAGGGATAATTCCCGTTTTCATATGAAAGTTGCTATTGTTTTGAAGCTGAAAAGTTTCTAGCCATAAACACTAAAAAAACCTCACGTGCCAACTAAAGTTCTGCCCCTTCTACCACTCTAACAAGACAGTTTGGATTCAAATCTTGAGAGGCTGGACTTCCCACCCTGGCATCAATGGTTCCTAGCTGTCATTTGGCCAAGTCATTCTGCCCATGCCTCCGGATCGCCATCAGTAAGACGGGAAGAGAATCTGCGCCTACGTAAGTAGTTAAAAGGAGCGAGCGCTGGGCGCTCTCATGCTTGGCTACCTGCATTTCTCAGAATGGGACACAGGAATTGAATCCTTAACATCTCTCCCGGAGCAGAGAGCTGTCTGGGAATCAGGACGTGGCTCCTCCCCCTCCACCTGGTCTTCAGAAACTGCAGAAATCTGCCCCATCCACCAGCCCCGGAAGGAAGGATACATCCTGCACGATGCGCTGGGTGGCTGTGTTGGGCGACTGCGAGTCTTTGAGCAGCTGCAGGACCTGTTGTAGGCCCTGCTCGTCCGGCTGCCAGTCCATGGCGCAAGGCGGACTGCGGGGGTAGAGGCTGGGTCAGCGCCGGGTCTCGGAGGCTCCGCTTGAGACCCGTGTTGAGTCCCCGGGGCTACGGCCGCCGGTCGACGCCTGCCCAAGTGCAGGGGGACCCCGCCGGCTACGCCTTCCCGGGCCTCGCAGACGCGGGCTCGGAAGTACGGGTGGGGGGACACGGAAGCTAGCCGGGGGGTGGGGGGTCCGCGAATCCTCATCGGGCCCCACGTGGAGGCATCTTCCCACGGTGATCCATTCGCCGCTGCCCCCGGCTGCGGGCCCTAAGGCTTCTGCCTCTCTCTCGGCTGCTGGACGAGGACCCAGCCGCCTCCACGTCCAGGGGCCCCGCCCCAGGGGCGATAGCGCCCCGGCCCCCTGCTCTCCCCAATGCAAGCCCGGGAGACTTCCCATCTTCCGAAACGCAGTCGCTCAGGTCCGCCAGGTCCCCTCGCTTCCCGGCGGGGTGTGCCCCCAAATCCTCTGGCCGCCCAGCCCGGTCCCCGGGAGTTCCCACGCCCGGATCCCCGCCGCCTCCCCTACCCCGGCCCCCGAGCCCCGCCGGCGTCGAAGTCTCTCCGTCCTGGCCGCACAGGAAGCACCCCCGACGGCTCGAGCCCAGTGCAAGCCCGCACGACCGGTCACCGCCCGCCCCATCAGCTCAGGCCAATCCTCTTCCCCGGGGGCCCCCCGACAGGGTCCCCCCGCCGCGATGCCGCCTTCCCGTTCCCGCAGCGCCCGTCGCCAGGCCAGCCACGACGAGCCCCGGAGCACTCCCAGCACTGCCCGGCGCCTCACCCCCAGCCCCCGGCCGGGAGCAACTTTCAAGGCGGCCTTCCCAAACGAGGCCCTGGGTAACCCCCGGCGCTCCCCGCACAGGGCCTCCGCCGCCGCACTCGCCGCACCCGACCCGGCCCGAGGCCCCACCTCCGAGGCTCCGCTCCTCTCGGCCCGGCTCCCCCTCCCCCGCCCAGCCCGCTCTCCCGGCCTCGAGATCGGCCTCTCCCCGCCCGGCGCGACCCCGACGCCCGGGCCGGGCTCTACAGGCCCGGAGTCCAGCGAGGGTCGACGCTAGACCGAGCCGAGCGGGCGGAGCCGAGGCAGAACCACTTACCGGGCCCGGGCGGCGGCGGCGGCGCCAAGCGCTGCGGCTTCTCCAGAGACTCGCGCGGAAGGAGGGAGCCAGCGAGAGGGAATTAAAAAAAAAAAAAAAAAAAAAAAAACGCGGCCGTAAATGAACCGCCTCGGCTTCCGTACTCCGTTCAAACTGACCCAATCGAAAGACGTTGCAGTCACACGTGACCAGGCACAGCTCCTCACGTGACCGCAGAGTTGCCGCCTCTTTTGGCCTCTCTGGCCGACAGGTCCTCCCTTCACCTCGTTTTCCCAGCATCTCTCACTCGGCGTGTGTGTGATGGGCCTAGGAACCCCCGAGCAGAGCCACTGGGCCCCTACCGTAGAGCGGAGCCGTGGTCACCGTGCGGGCTTGCGGCGGCGGGTCAAGGGCAGCCCGCGCTACACAACACACACACACTCCTTTTACCCGTCTTAGGCGCCCCGCTCCGCACAGTACCTGGGAACACCCAACCTGCACCCGAAACCGGGAGTGGACGTGACACCTGAGTCCACGGCCCGTCTCGTTACACCCAGTATGGTACGACGATGTCACGTCGGGAGTCGACAGGAGGTCTGGGCGGATCACGAGGCCTCGCGCCATCGGCGGCCGGCGGGGCACCGTTTTCCCGCTCGAGCCGAAGCCCGTGGGCATCCCGGCCCCGCACTACCGACTCCCTCCGCGCCAGGCCTGCGGCTCGGCCGGGCAAAGACCACCCGGCGAGGCCTCCGACTCAATGGGCACGGGACGTCTGCTCCGCTGCAGAAATCTAAGTTAAGCAGTGCCTGACCGGCCACTAACGGGGATCAGTCCGGTCGTCCCGCTGCACTCGGGCCCTCCCGCCCTGCCTCCCCAGACCAGCACTGCCGGAGCCCGCCAGAAGTCGGATCCCGAAGACAACTCAGCCCTGTCCTGGGCGTCAGTCTCCCCGGGAAAGCTGGGAAACGTACAACTCTTCCAAGTTGCTCAGCCCATTAGCACAGTCAGCCCCAGGCTCCCTTCGCTCATGGGAGCAAGCATTGGGTCCTAAACCAGGAAGGAGCCGGCGGGAGTCCAGCTCTGCTCCGAATCGCAGGAAAAACTCCCGAAAGCAGCAGCAAGGAACTCGCCGCCACCAGCTCCACGGACCAAAGACCGGCTGGGAGACACGTGCAGGGAAGCCGCCATCTGCGCATGCGCAAAACTACTCACCAAGGCTCTCCACCCCCCCCCCCCAACACAAACAAACCAGTCCCGAAACTAAGCTTCAGGCAGCCCCGCGCCTGGGCCTTCCGGCTTTTGCGCGCTGAAAATCAAAAATAGTGGGGGCATAGGGAGATGTAAAGTCCATCAGAGGTGATGCTAAACTAAACGGGATGGATGGGTGTGAAGCTGGAATTCTTTCAAAAGAACTGAGAATAGCTTTTTGATCACGCCTGGGCGCTTGGGAGGCAGGAAACTATTTCACCTCTCTTCTAATTACTTTTAAATCTGCTTTCTTTCTTTGGGTTTTTCGAGGTAAGGTTTCATTCTAGCTCAGGCTGACCTGAATCACTCTGCAGTCTCAAGAGTGGCCTTGGACTCACGGTGATCTTACCTCTACATCCCGAGTGCTGGGATTAAAGGCGTTAATGTACTTTCTTAGGCGAGCTATACCTGTGTAGTCAGGCTGGCTTTGAACTTCTCCTTTAGCCTCTAGTGCTGCCATTATTTGCACACTTAGCTACCATGACAAGCTTGGAAATCTTTTGGCTTTCTCGCCCAGATTGAAAATTTGAATCAGTAAAAGCTTCTTGGCATTTTCTTCTCAAGACTGTCACTCAGACTGACTCCAAACTTGGGGTTTTATTATTAGCCTTCCACCTTAGTCTCTTTAGAAGGTAGACTACAGATAAGCTTCACCAGCGGGGCTCTTCCCATGTGCTAACCTATTGTCATGTTTCTAAATGTTATCCCATGACATCTCACAGCAGCCCCTATGTACTGCACTTACTTGAACCAAGTGATAACTTGAGAAGCAGACATAAAGTGCGCTCAGTTTACAACAGCCTCCCTGCCTGGGCGTCTCATCTCACTACACCAGAGAGGAAACGTCAGCATTTGAGTCTGCAGTGTGTTGTAGCAAGCTCATGGTAAGGCAGTTGGCTAGCATGCATGAGACCCAAAAGAAATGTGTGGTAGGGGAGTCAACTTTTCTTTTATTTTTCCTGGTTTTTCAAGGTAGGGTCTCATGCTAGCCCAGGCTCACCTGGAATTCACTGTGTAGTCTCAGGATGGCTCCAACTCAAGGCAATCCTCCTACCTCTGCCTCAAAAGTGCTGAGATTTAAAGGCATGTGCCACCACGCCCGCTGAGTCAACATCTCTTTAAACACAGCCCCAAGATGTAAACCAGTAGTAGGGCTAGGCTACATGAACCAGAACCTGGGCTCCATCCCCACAACTGCAGGACACTCCAAAACACAGGCCAAATTGAAAGAAGCCGGGGTACAAGCTTCATGGTGAGCATCACCATGAACTAGGTGAAGATAGTCATACTGACATGGTGAATGCTCTGCCTGAGCTACTCCCCAGCCCCGAGCCCTGTCATAGAGCATGACTACTTCACCTGTAAAAGCATGAAACAAAGAGAGGCTAGGTGACTTAGTCAAAATCACACAGCCAACAGGCACTAAAATGGAAGCCAAGATGTGACTCACAAACCTTCATTTTGCCTCCCCTTTCACTTTTCGCTGGTCACAGCTGGTAAGCAGTGAAGGGAGGTGCCTGGATGCTCAGCTCCTCCTGCCTCTCATACCAGAATAGAGGACGAGCTGCTGCAAAGTGACCTAATTCTCCCACTTGTGTGCTTGTTTTTTTTTAAGGATCCAGTGGCTGCTGCAGGAGGCCCCATTATGGTCCCACCCCCCAGCCTACATCTCCCAGCCTGAAGTCACACCAGGGCCCATCCCCAAAGGAGACCTTTGAACCTATGTGGAAAACACACCATAAAAGTGCTGTGTGCTAGTGGCAAGAGGGAAAGGTGTCCTGCTCCAAAGCCCGTCTTAGGGCCTTTACACCTGCTGTTCCTTCTGCCTGGAACATCCAAGGACCATCCTTCACAGCCTGCCCCACTTCCTTCAGGATTTGGAACAAGTGCCTCCTTCAGGGGGAGGTCATCTCTGACCAACTTAATATTTTTGTGAGTGGCTTTTCTGACAATTTCTCCTGCTTCTAACTGCTAAATGCCAGGATTACATGCATGAACCACAACATTGATATATTCTTGGGACTCAGTTAATATCTGAATGAATAAAGTAACAGCTTTGGGCCAGCTAAAACAAAACATCCATGTGTGTGCGCGCGCACACACACACACACACGCACACACACACAGTGCTGGAAATTGACCCAGACTTGTGCATTATAGGAGAGCAAGCATATTACCACTGAAGGATACCCCATGTCAGTTAATATTGTGGGGCTGAGCCGGGCATGGTAGTGCACACCTTTAATCCCAGCAATCAGGAGACAGAGGTAGGAGGATCACCATGAGTTCAAGGACACACTGAGACTACAGAGTGAATTCCAGGTCATGCTGGGCTAGAACAAGACCCTACCTCAAAACAGCAACAATAACAAAAAGAGATTGTGGGGCAGGAGAGATGGTTCAGTGGTTAATGCACTGCAAAGCCTAAGACCTGGGTTCAATAATACCCCAGTATCCACATAAAGACATATGCACAGAACAAAACATGCATCTGGAGTTTGTCTGCAGTGGCTAGAGGCTCTGGCATGCCCATTCTGTCTCTTTTCTCTGTGCTTACACATAAATAATATTGTGAAGAGACTGGATCACTGGGACATTGGTGGTGCATGTGCCATGAATTAACAAGCTGAGGTACAAGGCCAGCCTGAGCTTAGTATATACTGAAATCCTGTCTCAAAAAAAAAGGGGGGGGAGGGATAAAAAAATAGAGGCTGCTGAAGAGATGGCTCAGAGGTTAAGAGAACTTCCTGTACAAGCACGAGGTCTAAGAGACCATCAGATTCAATCCCCAGGATCCACATAAACAGCTGGGCACAGCCACACAGGTTGCAATCAGTCCCACAGGAGTACAGAAGCCCAAGAAACACAGGAGGTGATGGGACAAAAAAAAAAAAAAAGCAAAAAGCCAGCTCCTGGATCAGTAAGAGACTCCCGCTCCAGTAAGAACAGGTGCGTGAACAAGGAAGTGGGACACTGACCTTCCACTCTGGTCGCAACACGTAAGAATACACCCAGCAGGCACACAGCCATGAGCAACCACATAGAGGGGGAAGACAGAGAGAGAGTGCAATGGGACCTGAATTACCACCGTGGGACTGTCACCTGGGAGAGAAGTAGAGCACATGTTCCTGTCTTAGAACCTCTCCTCACTCCCACTGAGCCAATCCCAGCTTTGCCAAGTGTGGTGCCCCCTGTGGGGAGGAATGTGCTTAGCTTAGACTGCATAACAAAGACAAACCAGGCACACAGGTCCAGCACTAAGTCAAGTTCTTTACTTCTCAGAAGTGATGGCTAAAGGGAGGGAGAAGGGAAGAGGAAGACAGAAAAAGCCAGAGAGCAAGGAGGTGGGAAGAAAGGGGACAGTAAACCATGGTCTAGTAATCTCAGGAGACAAGTGCTCAAGGTAAAAAAAGAGTCCTGGAGAATGGTCCGCGGCTGCAGGAAGCACCCCGGTTTCCTTCTGTGTATCAGTCCTCTGGGGGAAGGCCGCCGCCACCGCTGCCGCATTAAATAGTTATGTACATCGCAGAGTCCCAGGCCGAAGGCACCCAGGAAGGGGTCATTTCACCAGGGGCCGAGTTTTATCATCATCACCGCACTGGTGGGCTTTGTACTTTTTCACTTCTGCCATGTACTTGGCCCACGCGTCACCTTTACTTGTTAATACCTGTGGGGAGTGGGGGTGGGGGGTTGGAAGGGACAAGGAGGGGTTGGGAATGCCCCAGAACCAGGGAACAGGGGTCAGGACTGTCCTATGACAGATGGCCCATTCCCAGTGTCACCTTGAAGGCCCTGGGTTTGAGGTAAAGATATTCAGAGGCAGGTTATCTGGGGTCCCTCCCACCATACCAGACACACCCATTCAGGCCTGACCCTGGGCAGGGAGGACACAAGTCTTACCACACTGGGCACTGACGCTGGAAGGAAAGGCAATAATAAGGCAGCACCCCGACCTGCCCGCTCACCTCATCCTCCGTCTTCTGCTTCTTGGCTACTATTCCCGTCTTGAGGGCTAGCTTGTTCCCGCCTCTGCGCTTGCCCACCTGGGTGAAGGGACAGAAGACTGCAAGGGTTACAGGAGTCGGGCCCGCCCTTGGCGGTGCTGAGGCCCACTACACCTTCCTAGCCTGGCCTGGTGGCCCGTCCCGACGCCACGCCCAGCTCCACCAGCCGGCGACCTGCGCAGCAATCAGAGAGGAGCACATGCGACTCAGCGCCTGCCCTGGGCCACCGTGCCCAGGCAGTTCTGGGCCCCAGGCTGCCCTCCCAGGGAGCCAGGAGTGCCCACCTCAATGGGGACCAGCTGTCCCCACTCTGCCCAGCCTGCACCCTCCCCTGAGGGGGGCCAGGCAGGCAGCAACAGCTCCCTCTCTTGAGTACTTACTGTATGCCAAGCCAGGGCAGAGTGCTAGGGAGCTGTTACCTCCTTCACATTGGGCTGCTCTCTCTGAGGTTACCAGCTCCCATTATAGCATGAAGACAAGTCTTTGGGAAGGACAGGTCAGGCTGGATCGGGTGGAGCTAAGCACTAGGCAGCCCCTGAACCAGAGCAGGGCTGATTCTCCTGTGCAGGGTCTGTCTAATGGCTTGTTTGAAGGGTGTAGCTACAATGGCCCATCACGACAAGTGAAAGACAGCCACAGCGACTGCCGCTCCCACCGCCTGGCTATCACACCAACCCAGGCCCTGTCACCTTTCACTCTGGGCTTTCACTCTGCTATCCTACCGTCTCCCCTACACTGGGCAGCTCTTGAGACTTCACCTTGTACACACTTCAAGCAGACTGTCGGGTGCTGCTGGGACTTATCACAGCCCCCCCCCCCCTTCCTTCTCTTCAGTGTTGTGCTGGAAATTGGACCCAAGGTATCACCAGGTAGGCAAGGGCTCTAAAACTGAGCTCCATCTCCAGCCCTCTTCCCTTTGTTATTTCTTTTATATCAAATCAGGTCTCATTGAGTTAGTTGCTCAGGCTGGCTTTGTAATTCTGTAGCCCAGGCAACTTGCCATCCTCCTGCCTCAGCTCTTTATTACAAGCTGGGCTGCAGACCTACTTTTGTTGTTGGTTGTTTCTCGTTGTTTGTTATGGTTTTTCGAGGTAGGGTCTCACCATAGCCCAGGCTGACCTGGAATTCACTAAGTAATCTCAGGGTGGCCTCAAACTCTTGGTGATCCTACCTCTGCCTTCCAAGTGCTGGGATTAAAGGTGTGTACCATCACACCCGGCTACCTGTTGGTTTTGGGGGGAGGATCTTATTCTAACACAGGCTAGCCTCAAACTCAGTCCTCCTGCCTCAACCTCCCTAGTGCTGTCATAGGCATGCATCACCACACTCAGTTCAAACCCCATTTTTAGCACATGAAAAAACTGAGGCTTGCCCCAAACCACACAGCTGGATCCACGAATTACCCAGTCTGTAATTCTCAAACCAACACTTTTCCCTCCACACTACAGGCCACTAATCTCAACACCAGAGACAGTAACCTCAGAACTATGAATATACACCACTGACTGAGCCCTGGCTCGCTCTTTATTGTCCTGTGCACTGTAAAACACTGAACAGCATCCCTGGCCTTTACCCATGGATACGACTGACCGTCCTCCCCGAGTTCTAACCGCCAAATGTGTCCGGAAGAAGGGACACACCTGCACCAGAGAGCCACTGGCATAGCCCTGTCAAGACTACTCTAGGAATATTTCAACGAACACTCACATCAAAAGATGCAATCGTGTCCATTGCTGCAACCGGACAGAATGAAAGTAGGCCACCCAGAGGCTCCCCCCCCCCAAAAAAAATCAATGCTTTTTGTCACGCTCACCACTGAACACCTAGGGCACAGCACCATGTCCAGCACAAGTTAAGATGCTCAACAAACGGACACTGCTTGAATGAGACTGGGAAGAGTCGAACAATCTTCCTAGACACACAATCCGTGATTTTTTTTCCTTGTCTAGTTGGCTTTTATTTTGGTTTTTGTTTTTTTTCTGAGGCAGAATCTTGCCCTAACCTGAATGACCTGCTCACTAGGTAGTCTCAGGGTGGCCTCAAACTCTTGGCGATCCTATCACCTCCGCCTTCCTAGTGCTGGGGTCACAGGAGAGCACAACCACACCTGGCTAATTATTTGTTTGTTTGTTTGTTTTGAGACTGTGTCTTGCTTTCCGTTTCGTGATCCTCCTGCCTCAGCCGCGAGAATGCTGGAATTAAAGGCGTGCACCACCACACCCGGCCACAGTCAGTTTTGAGTCTCAAGAACACAGCTCAGGGCTGGAGAGATGGCTCAGCCGTTAAAGGTGCTTGTCCATAAAGCCTAAGGACCCAAGTTTGGCTCCCCAGGACCCAGGGAAGCCAAATGAACATGGTGGCACATGCGACTGGAGTTTATTTGCAGTAGCACCCATTCTCTATTTGCCTCTTAAATAAAATAAAATTTCTTCAAAAAAAAAAGAAGAAAGGAAAATCTCGTCCGTTTGAAGTGGCTAGAGACCCTAGTGCACCCATTCTCTCTGCCTCTTAAGTAAATAAGATAAAATTTAAAAATTAAGAAACATACACAGCTCAGAGTCGGAATTTGAATTTGCTCGTTCCGTCACTCCCCGCTACACACACACATGGCGGGAGAAGTGGGAGATCCCCCAGTATCCAAGCCCGGGTACCTCTCCAACAGTATATCAAGTTCCTTAACACCCACCCCCAACCCTCCAAGAGCGCTGCTTCCCGTGCAAGCTCCCGACTTCTCCCGCGGGCACGATCTGCGGGTGCCCGCTCTCCACCCCGAAACACCTCTGTCGTTGGGAATCCGGGTCTCACGTCCTCAGCGGGTGACCGCGACAAGCCCCCTCATCCGGTGGAGAGCAGATCTGCAAGTCCCGACGTCCCCCTTCCTTCCCGGGCCCCGGCGCCCGCCCCCACCCCCCGCGGCTCCTTACGAAGCTGAGCGTAGGGCCCGGGCCTCCCTTCCTCTTCGGATCCCCTGGCCCCGGCGTGGCGGAGGCCGGCTGATCGGGTCTTCGCTGCGGCCCGGGGGGCGGCTCCTCCTGCCGCTGCCGCTGCTCCTCCTCCATCTTCCGCTTGAACAGCTCCAGGAAGCTGCCATCGTTGGCGAACAAGTTGACGCCGCCCGACACGGGGCTCGAGCTGGCTCCCGACACCTCGTCGTCTCCGCTCTCGGGAGACGTGCCGGGTCCCGATTCCACCCATCGGCTCCCGCCGCCGCCCGCGGGGCCTGGCGCCTCCCGGCCTGGAGGCTCCGCCCGTCTCCCTCGGGCAGCCATCTTGTCGCCAGGTGCCGCGCAAAGGACGGCGGGAAAGAGAGCTCGGCACCCCGCGCTTGGCGCCCGGGACGCGCTGCTGCGTCCCGAGCAGGGCATGCCGGGAAAAGCGGTCCGGGTCCTGGAGCGCGCTCAGAGAGGGCGGGGCGGGGCCGAGGAGCGCATGCGCATAGGCTGGCGGTAGCCGCCGGGCTTCCAGACGCGCGGAGGCGGCGCGGGAGCGGGACGGCGGCCTAGGGTGGCAGCTGTAGCTGGCTGTCCGAACTAAGTGAGGTTCCCTCCAGGGGCGTTAGGGAGGACCCGTTCCCCAAAGGCAGGATCCCTGTCTGCCTCCCCCCCCCCCCGGACGTTTTTGTGAGTGAAAGGACCTCGTTTTGGGGACTGTGTGTTCATAGATTGAAGGCAGATGGAAACCGGGGATCTCCCAAACTGGAAATGGAAATTATGTCGGGGTAGTTATGTCTGGGACATAGCTAGAGTTGCCGTCTGGGAATTAAGGTTGTATTTTAGAAGATGGAGTAATGAGAGTCCTGCCAGGAGTGGTGGGGCACGCCTTTAGTCCCAGCGTTTGGGAAACAGGAGGATCGCCGTGACTTAAAAGCCGCCCTGAGACTACATAGTGAATTCCAGGTCAGCCTGTGCTAGAGCGAGACCATACCTCGAAAAACAAAAAATAAAATGAGTCCTTGGACTGGGGGGCCCAAAATACTAGGACCAAAGTATTTGCTGACTGTGGATATTTGCCCACACGCCAGCAGAGGGCCAAATGCAGAGGTTTTCAGGAATTAAATCCATTCCACTCAATTGTGGTGGCGCACGGCTCTAATCCCAGCACTAGAGAGGTAGGAGGATCACCGTGAGTTCGAGGCCAGCCTGAGACTACATAATTAATTCGAACCTGGTTACACTGAGATTCGACCACCAAAAAAAAAAAGTTTCTTCTATAAGCACGACTGTTATTCATTTGCAAGCAGAGACAGAGAGAGAGAATGAGCGTCCCAGGGCCTCCAGCCACTTCAAACGAACTCCAGATGCATGCGCCACTTTGTGGCATTGGGAAATCGAACCAGGGTTGTTAGGCTTTAGAGGCTAGCTCCTTAACCGCTAAGCCATCTCTCCAGCCCACAATTGGAGTCTTTTTGCCATCAACCCACCTTCAGACTGGAGACCCATTTATTTTTAACTTTTCGAGGTAGCGTCTCACTCTAGCTCAGGCACACCTAGAATTCACTATGTAGTCTCAGGGTGGCCTCGAACTCACGGCAATCCTACCTCTGCCTCCCGAGTTCTGGGATTAAAGGCGTGCACCACCACGCCCAGCCCCAGCCACTTATTTTAATGAGTTGGTTCGTGATTGGTTTGCTGCGAGAGCCAAGTGGCTCAACCAATTGATTAAAATAGGGGCAGCTTCAAGGCCACATATGGACTCCAATTGGACACTAAAGGGAAAAATGATCGTCAGGAAAATAGCCGGGTGTTATGGTAGATGCCTTTACATTTTTTAATTTTATTTTATTTGAGAGAAGCAGAGAGAGAGAATGGGTACTCCAGGGCCTTCAGCAGCTGCAAACGAACACCAGATGCATGTTCCACCTTGTGCATCTGGCTTAGGTGGGTTATGGGGCATCAATCTGGGTCCTTTGGATTCGCAGGTAAAAGCCTTAACGACTAAACTATTTCTCTTTTAATCCCAGGAGACATATTTAAATAATGTTTTACAGGAAGATTGCTTTTTTTTTTCCCCACATTCTCTTTGCTTCCTTAAGAAATACTCAGTTGAGCCCTTTGTGGTAGCGCACACCTTATATCCCAGCACTGGGCAGGCAGAGGTAGGATTGTAGAGATTTCAAGGCCGTCATGAGACTACATAGTAAATTCCAGGTCAGTCTGAGCTAGAGTAAGACTACCTTGAAAAACCAAAACTAAAAAAATAATTCCAGGCAGAAGTAGGAGGATCGCCCAGAATTCCAAGCCAGCCTGAGAATACACAGTAAATTCCAGGTCAGCCTGGACTAAAGCAAACCCTACCAGAAAAAGGCGGGGGGTGGGAGGAGGAGGTAAAGCCTAAGGACTAAGGTTCGATTCCCCAGTACGCACGTAAGCCAGATGTACAAGGTGGCATTGTAGAGGCTGGAGCACCCATTCGCTCTCAAAATAAATAAATAAGGGCTTAGCGATTAAGGCGTTTGTCCGCAAAGACAAAGGACCCAGATTCAATTCCCCAGTACCCACTTTAGCCAGATGTACAAGGGGGCACATGCGTCTTGAGATCGTTTGCAGTGGCTGGAGGCCCTGCAACGCCCATTTTCTCTCCCTCTTTCTCTGTCAAATAAACAAGTAAAATAAAATATTTAAAAATAAGTAATTTTTTAAAGAAAATGAAATGTTCAAGCATGCTATAAATCCCAAAAATCGGGAAACTGAGGCAAGAGGAAACCTGACTCCTTTTAAGCCCAGCACTGGGCAGGCAGAGTTAGGAGGCTCGCCATGAGTCCGAGGTTAGCCTGGGTTAGAGTGAGACCCTACCTCGAAAAACAAAAAGAAAAGAAAACCGTGCTTATAAAATCAAAGACAGGGAGGACCTCGGCACAACCTAACTTCACTGACCGAGCTCGGACCTGGAGTTTGGAGGGTTGCTAAGGTGAGCGCGGTGAGCGGGACTGGTGGTGGGAGGGGGGGAAGCGTAGCCAATGAGAAGAGAACCGCAAGACGTAGCGTCCAATCAGCGACGGAGCGTGGCCTGGGTCGTACCAACATGTGCACAAGCAGGGGAGGCCCAGGGAAGACGCAGGCGACTGATGGACAAGGCGAGTTCCAGGCGCGTGCAACGGTAAGCATGCAGCCTTCTTTGGCCTTCTGGAAGCCTATTCGCGAGGAGGCCGATCGGGGTCCCGGGCCTCGAAGGGCACGTGATCTAAACACTTTTCTTCCCCCTAAGGCGCCCGGGCACATGGTACGACCCGCCCGGTCACGTGAGCCGGCTCCAAGATGGCGGCGGGGGTGGCCGGGTGGGGGGTCGAGGCAGAAGAGTTCGAGGATGCGCCTGATGTGGAGCCGCTGGAACCCACGCTCAGCAACATCATCGAGCAGCGCAGCCTCAAGTGGATCTTCGTCGGGGGCAAGGGTGGCGTGGGTAAGACCACGTGCAGGTAAGGGGGCTTCGGGTGACAGCCGGGAAGGCGGGTGGGATCTACCACTGCGAGAAAGGGGTGGACAAGGGACCCGCTTTTCTGCCCAGAGTGGGACGAGGGCCCTGGTCGCGTGTGTTTGGGTGGGGGGCCATCTTCATGGTGCTCCCCGCAAAGTGCAGCAGCAAATGAAAGTATCTTCTTGGACTGGAAAGATGGCTTAGCGCTTAAGGCACATGCCTGCCTGCAAAGCGTAAGGACACAGGTTCGATACCCTAGGACCCACGTAAGCCAGATGCACAAGGTGCCACATGTGTCTGGAGTTAAGAAAGAAAGAAAAGAAAAAAAAAAAATAGCCGAGCGTGGTGGTACATGCCTTTAACCCCAGCACTTGGGAGGATTGCTGTGAGTTTGAAGCCACCCTGAGACTACATAGTGAATTCCAGGTCGCTAGAGTGAGACGCTACAGAGAGACAGGAGGATGACTGTAAGTGTGAGACCACCCTGAAACTATATAGTGAATTCCAGGTCAGCTTGGGCTAGAGACCCTACTTCGAAGAAAGAAAGAAAGGGAAGGAGGGAGAAAGAAAGAGATAGATAAATAAATATAGGCTAGAGGAATGGCTTAGCGGTTAAGGTGTTTGCCTGCAAAGCCAGAGGACCCAGGTTCGATTACCGAGGACCCACATTAGCCAGATGCACAAGGGGACTCACACGTCTAGAGTTTGCAGTGGCTGGAGGCCCTCACGTGCCCATTCTCTCTCTCTCTCCCAAATAAGTAAAATATTAAAAAGAAAGAAATATACCTTGGGAATACAGGCCTGGCACTCTTTTAGTTGGATCATAGTTGTTAGGGCCCAAGTGCCCAACCACAGAGCATGGGGGGCAGAGGGGCATTTAGATGGCACAGTCACCAGACAGTAAACCAAGTGAGCTCTCAGAGTAGGGAGAGAGACACCAAGGCTAGCTGTCCTAGTCTGATGGACCTTGCCAGTGTGGGAAACAATGGAAAGGGTATTAGCGTGTCTCAGTCCTTTGGGAGTTGAGGCAGGTTATACTGAGCAAGTGGAATGTGAGCGAGCAGTCTGTGCTGTGCTCTCTGGACAGCTGGATTGTGCCACTATGTCCCAAACAAAACAGAAGCAGGCACGCAGGCCAGTCTAAATCGATCACCTGGAGCTTACACGCCATGGCACGTGTGCAGATGTGTGCACAGGTGGAGCCAAAGGGAGGGTGCTGGGTGTCCTGCTCTTGCACCCTTCTACCCTGTTCCCCTGAGACGGGCAATCCCTGAATCTGGAGCTGGCCATTTGGGGTTAAACCAGCTGACCAGCGAGCCCTAGGATCCTCCTGTCTGCCACCTTCAGTGCTGGGCTTACAGGCATACAAGCCCATGCCCAGCATTTGATATGGAAGCTAGGGATCAAACTCAGATTCTCATGCTTGAACAGCAAACACTCTTACCCACTGAGACATCTCCCCATCTTAAAATGCCTGCTCGTCCAGGTCTGTGCTGCTGGGACCCCAGACTCTGGATGCAGACCCCAGCCTCTTCCCATTTTTCCACCTCCCCCCCCCCCCGTGCAGCTGCAGCCTGGCCGTCCAGCTGTCCAAGGGGCGTGAGAGTGTACTGATCATCTCTACAGACCCAGCCCACAACAT
This sequence comes from Jaculus jaculus, assembly GCF_020740685.1. Lineage (NCBI taxonomy): Eukaryota > Metazoa > Chordata > Mammalia > Rodentia > Dipodidae > Jaculus > Jaculus jaculus. The sequence continues at coordinate 13,607,741 of NC_059122.1, read as the reverse complement.
CTCCGATGCTTTTGACCAGAAATTCTCCAAGGTACCCACTAAGGTCAAAGGCTATGACAACCTCTTTGCTATGGTAAGTGAAGCCGAATTCAACTCCCGACTTTGGCAAATGATCCATTAGGCCATTCTTGGGCATGCCCACTACCAGCCACTGAGTCCTGCCCCTTCTACATCCCCCATCTCTCCACTTTCGTGCCTTTCTTGGCAAACCTCCACAAGACCCAAGTCAACATTTAAGGGTCAGTAAGAGTGACTGAGCCGGGCATGGTGGCACACGCCTTTAATCCCAGCACTGACACTTGGGTGGCAGAGGTAGGAGGATCTACTGTGAGTTCGAGGCCACCTTGAAACTACATTGTGAATTCCAGGTCAGCCAGGGTTAGAGCAAGACACTAGGGGAGGGGGCGGGGGAGGAAGCCGGCGTGGGGCTCATACCTTTAATTCCAACACTTGGGAGGCAGAGGTAAAAGGACCACTGTAAATTCAAGGCCACTCTGAGACTACATAGTGAATTCCAGGTCAGCCTGGACTAGAGTGAAACCCTACCTCGAAAAACCAAAAGCAAAGCCAGGCGTGGCTGTACACCTGTAACACCGGTGCTGAAGGATGCATAGTCAAAAGGATTGCTGGGGCTCCCTGGCCAGCCAGTGGAATCATCAGTAAGTGCCACAAGCCCCGGGTTCAGTGAAAGATCCTGACTCGGGGAAAGAAGGCAGAGTAGTGATAGAAGAAGACACCCAGTGTTCTTCTCTGGCCTCTGCACGAATGTGCACCGGGCATGTGCATCTGTGTGCTTGTGTGCGTGGGCGTGTACACACACACACCACAGACAGAACAGCCAGAGGTGCTGGTGAGACTTGCAGATCGTGCTAGGCAGTGGCTTTGATTCTACGTTCCATGGAAAGTATTCTCTTCCAGTGGTAGTCGTCGTCTGTGTGTAGAAAGAAGGTCTCCCTGCGTGTGCAGGCAGTGCTGGCTTTAAACTTGTGGTGCTCCTGCCTCTTGAGTGATGGCACACACCTTTCATCCCAGCACTCGGGAGGCAGAGGTGGGAGGATCGCCGTGAGTTCAAGGCCACCCTGAAACTATGCAGTGAATTCCAGGTCAGCCTGGACCAAAGTGAGACCCTACCTCATAAAACCAAAACAAAAAAACAACCTGGCGCTTTTGTGGGCCTGTTCATGTTGGTGTTGTTGCTGCTGTTTTGGTTCAGGACGGAGCCCAGGGCTGTGTGACAAATGCTCAGCTACACCCCGGACCTCAGGTTCTTGGCTGTTTATGTGGAAGCTGGGTTATAAGTCAAGGGTGGAGACAAAGATACTAACAAGAAGGCTGGGGATGAGACCGGGTCAGAGATGACAAAGAGGAGTTCCAGAAGGGGACAGAATATTGAGAAAGAACCAGTAGTTAGATTTGAGATACCTGTCTGTCTATATAAATAAACGATGTTTTGTTTTTGTTTTCAAGGTAGGGGCTCAATCTAGCTCAGACAGACCTGGAATTCACTTGGGCAGTGTGAGACCTTGTTTCAACAAGTGGCTATCTCCCTCTCACACTGCCCAGGCTGGCCTTGAACTCCTGGGCCAGGTGATCCTCTTGCTCAGACTGTGGAGCAGCTGGAACAGCACATCAACTACAGGAATGTTTCTTTGAGAAAGGTGATGATGTGGCCAGGGATGGTGCTGAGGCCAGCGGATCTCCAGACAGCACACAGAGCCAGGCTGTAGGACCTGGAAACCAGGTATGGTCTCACTCTAGCCTAGGCTGACCTGGAATTCACTATGTAGTCTCAGGCTGCCCTCAAACCCACAGCAACCTTCCAACCTCTGCCTCCTGAGTGCTGGGATTAAAGGTGTGCACCACCACACCCAGGTTGAGTTCTCTTTTTCTTTTCTTTTTTCCTCTTTATTGGTAATAGGGATTGAGCCTAGAGCCTCACACTTGATAGGCCAGTACTCTACAACTGAGCTAGATCTCCAGCCCACTTTTTTTTTGGTATTTCAAGGTAGGGTCTTGCTCTAGCCTAGGCTGACCTGGAATTCACTGTGCAGTCTCAGGGTGCCTCAGACTCACTGTGATCCTCCTACCTCTGCCTCCCAAGTGCTGGGATGAAAGGCTCCAGCACCATGCCTGCTATATGTGTGGTTTTGCTTGTGTCTCGTGCCTGTTGGAGAACTGGGAGGAGGAAGAGCATGGTGGAAGGAAGGTGGAAATGTCAACTGTGTCATCACCGCTGGTACGGTGGTGCCACACAGCTGCAATGAGTAGAGGGGGAGTCAGCCAGCACGGGGGAGAGGGGGTTGGCAAAGCCATCCTTGGATCCCAGGCTGAGTACAGATGCAGTGGATCTCAGAGGTGGAGCGCCGTCCTGGTGTGCGCAAGGCTCAGGTTCTCATCTGCACAACGGGGACAGTAGAGAGGCTGGGAATGTAGGTCAGCGGGTAGAGTACCGGCCTAGCATACACGAAGCCCTGGTTACCACATAAAGTGAACGTGGTGGTGCGTACCTGTAGTCCCAGCATTGAGGAGATAGAGACAGGAGGATCAGAAGTTCAGGGTCATCTTCAGCTACATAGTGACAGTTTGAGAAGCTAGCCTGGGCTACATGCAACCCGGTTTTAAAACATAGATTAGCCCACGCATGGTGGCGCATGCCTTTAATCCCAGCACTCGGGAGGCAGAGGTAGGAGGATCACCATGATTTCAAGAGCACCCTTTGACTACATAGTAAATTCCAGGTAAGCCTGGACTAGAGTGGAACCCTACCTCAGAAAAAGAAAAAAGAAAACATAAACTAGGACTGGAAAGATGGCTGAGTGAGTAAGAAAGCATGAATTTGATCCCCAACAGCATGTAAAAAGTTGATGTGGTCACATATGCCTTCAGCTGCAACACTGAGGGCGCTCCAAGAATCTGTGGGCACAGGCTGTAGGTTCAAGGGGAGACTGTCTCAGGGTTATAAGGCAGAAGAACAATAGAGGAAGACGCCCGCCACCCTCCTCTGGCCTCCACATGAGGCACACATCTGTCACACTTGTGCGTGCATCATATGCACACTAAATAATGAGCAGATAAATTAGTACCGGCAAAGAGGAACAGACATTGGAGCAGGGAGAAAACACGAGGCCTATAGAGGTTTAGAATGAATGAGGTCTGTGGAAGCTGAGGCAAGAAAGAGGATGTCGAGTTTGAGGCCAGATTGAGAACTGCATCCAAAAATAAACAAAAGCTGAGGTGGCGCACACCTTTAATCCCAGCACTTGTGAGGCTGAGGTAGGGGGATTGCTGTGAGTGCGAGGCCAGTCTGAGACTACATGATCCTCTACCTCGTGATCTGTTTTTCCGTTGTTCACTGCGGTTCTCCACGTTTCTTGAGTTTGGGGAGAGCTCTGGTGTGGGTGGAAAATCCCTTCACCTGGCTTTTCCTGTGGCTCAAGCTGAGCCTGGCAGCTGTGGCCCCGTGGACCTGGTGCTGCTGCTGCTGCTGAAGCCGCTTCTGCCTGCCTGTGTGAGCTCTGGATGCTCTGGGTCTCTCCTACTTCTCTGCTGCCATTTTAATTTCGTATGCACCTCACTTTTTACTAGAAGAGTATATTTTGCTGGGTGGGTTTTTTTTTTCCCTCCCCTAGGCTGCTTTGGTGTGGTCTACTGCACCATCTTAACGAAGTCCCAGTCTGAGACTACATAGTGAATTCCAAGCCTGCTTAAGCTAGAGCAAGACCTACCTATGGAAGAAAAAGAAAAAAAAAAAAAAAAAAGCCAGGCGTGGTAGCACATGCCTTTAATCCCAGCACTCAGGAGGCTGGGGTAGGAGGATCGCTATGAGTTCAAGGCCACTCTGAGAATACATAGTGAATTCCAGGTCATCCTGAGCTAGAGTGAGACCCTACTGGAAAAACCGGGGGGAAAAAAAGAAGTATGTTCAAAGAAGGCCCACATTAGATTAATGATCTGGAAGCCTGTTGTGAGAGTATCTTGAGGAGGCAAGTTTTGGGTGGCAAATTGCCGGAAAATTTCCTGTGGTGGGTTTCAGCATCCCTCTGGGATCCCTAGTCCAGGGGCTGCTTCTAGCTTGCTTGTGAAGATTTGACCCTTTGTGATTGGAGCTCCCTGTGGATTCCCTCTGGCCCTCCCTCTGCCTGCCCTGGTGACCACCCTAGAAGTCCGCTGCAGCATCTCAGGCTGGTCCTTCTGGCCTACAGGAGATTGACCCCAGCCTGGGTGTGGCAGAGCTGCCGGATGAGTTCTTTGAGGAAGACAACATGCTGAGCATGGGCAAGAAGATGATGCAGGAGGCCATGAGTGCCTTCCCAGGAATTGACGAGGCCATGAGCTATGCTGAGGTCATGAGGTCAGACCCTACTGGTGGGGGTGGAGGGCTCCCTGCCCTGGGACGGGACCCTGGTGGGACCCTGACCCCCCCAACTAAAAATCTCCCCTCAGGCTGGTGAAAGGCATGAACTTCTCGGTTGTGGTGTTCGACACGGCGCCCACCGGCCACACGCTCAGGCTCCTGAACTTCCCCACGATTGTGGAGCGAGGCCTGGGCCGCCTCATGCAGATCAAGAACCAGATCAGCCCGTTCATCTCTCAGGCAGGTGCTCCTGTCCCCTCATCTGCTCACCTGTGCTTCACAAGGGCGGGAAGGAGAGCTGTTTCCCCCACTGGCAGGCTAGACTCGGTCCCGACCGCTGTCCACAAAGTGGCCTACATATTGGGAGCACGTGCTCAGACTAGGTGACCCACCGGCCTCCTCATCCCGTCCTTGGTACGTGATGTGCGGCCAGGATGTGTGACCACAAGCGAGTTGCTTCACCTCTCTGGGCCTCACCTTCCTTATTTTTTGTAAACAGAATGGCCCCATGGGTTGTCATTCCTGTGACATTTAAGGGGGAAGGGAAAATGCCTACCCCTCAGGCACTCTCCCTTCCCCCGACTGAGGGTATCAATGTTTGTTCAACACCAACGCCAGAGTCTGTAAAGGGATGGGAAACGGCTCCTCTAGCATCCAGCTTTTGGAGGTTAGACATGTAATGAGACTGAGGACCCAGGTCAATCATCAAGACCACAGTTCCCCTCAGAATAGCACCACTGAGATGAAACCTACCACAGGAGTGAGCTCCAGAGCCCACCCCTCTGACTGCCAGGAGGTGTCACAGTATTTAGCAAGCCTGCAACTCAGCGGGTCTCATGGGCCCCAGGTACATGGTGAACCTGTCATGCTCCCCCCACAGATGTGCAACATGCTGGGCCTGGGGGACATGAATGCAGACCAGCTGGCCTCCAAGCTGGAAGAGACACTGCCTGTCATCCGCTCTGTCAGCGAACAGTTTAAAGACCCCGTGAGTTGTGATTCAGCAGGTGGTGAGAAGCTCTGGGCTTGGGGACAGGGTGGATCCCTTCCTTCACCGCGCCCCTGTGCCCGCAGGAGCAGACAACCTTCATCTGCGTGTGCATCGCAGAGTTCCTGTCCTTGTACGAAACAGAGCGGCTGATCCAGGAGCTGGCCAAGTGCAGGATCGACACCCACAACATCATCGTTAACCAGCTTGTCTTCCCGGACTCCGAAAAGCCCTGCAAGATGTGTGAGGCCCGCCACAAGATCCAGGCCAAGTACCTGGACCAGGTGTGCCCACCCGTCCAACCCCACCCAGGGAGAACCCATGCCTTTTCCTATAGTTAGTCTCTGACCCTTTTTATTTGTACACATGTAAGCATGCGTGGGAGTGTGCCAGGAACTCCTGGCGCTGCCAACAAACACCAGATGCTTGTGCCACTTTTTGTGTCAAGCTTCATGTGAGTGACTTAATTAAACGTTGGGTCGGCAGGCTTTGCTAGCAAGTGCCTTTAACCAGTGAGCCATCTTCCCAGCACCTTTTGACCCTTTTTATGTGTGTGCATGTTTGTATGTGTGTATACATGTATGTGTATACACCTGTACGGAGGCCAGAGGACAACCTCCGGTGATTTTTTTTATTTATTTATTTTATTTTATTTGGTTTTTCAAGGTAGGGTCTCACTCTAGCCCAGGCTGACCTGGAATTCACTATGTAGTCTCAGGGTGGCCCCAAACTCATTCATGGCTATCCTACCTCTGCCTCCCTAGTGCTGGGATTAAAAGTGTGCACCACCACTCCCGGCTAGGTGTATTTTTGTTTTGGTTTGGTTTTGGATTTTGTTTTTTTTGAGGCAAAGACTCACTCTAGCTCAGGCTGACCTAGATTTCACTCACTGTAGTCTCAGGGTGGCCTCAAAATCACAGCAACCCTCCTACCTCTTTTTTTTTTTTTTTTTTTTTTTTTAATGCAAGAGAAAGAGAATTGTTGTGCCAGGGCCTCCAGCCACTGAAACCAAACTCCAGACCCATGCACCTCCTTATGCATATGCAACCTTGCACTTGCATCACCGCATTTCTGGCTTATGTGGAACCTAGAGAGTAGAACATGAGTCCTTAGGCTTCACAGGCAAGCACCTTAACCACTAAGCCATCTCTCCAGCCTCACTTATAAAAAATATTTTTTTTCTTTATTTGAGAGCAAGAGAGAGATAATGGATGCACCAGGGCCTCCAGCTGCCTCTGGCAAGCTCCAGATGCATATGCCCGCTTGTGCATCTGACTCAACATGGGTACTGGGGAATTGAACCTGGATCCTTTGGCTTTGCAGGCAAGCACCTTAACCACTAAGCCATTTCTGCAGCCCTTTTTTTTGTTTGTTTGATTTGTTTTGTTTTTCAAGGTAGGGTGTCACTCTAGCCCAGGCTGTCCTGGAATTTACTCTGTTGTCTTAGGGTGGCCTGGAACTCATGGTGATCCTCCTACCTCTGCCTCCCGAGTGCTGGGATTAAAGGTGTGCAACGCCATGCCCGGCTGTTTTCAATGTTTTCGTTTATTTGCACATTTGTGGATGGGGTCATACCAGAATTTCTTTGCCAGAAGGCCAGAGACATGCACCTCTTTTTGCATCTGGCTTTACATAGATGCTAGGGAACTAAATCCACGCTGTCAGGCTTTGCAAGGAAATACCTTTAACTCTGAGCCATCTCCCCAGCCTTTCTGTCGGTTTGTTCTGTTTTTGAGTTTTCAAAACAGGATCTCACTCTAGCCCAAGCAGACCTGGGACTTTCTGTGTAGCTCCAGGCTGGTACTGAACTCAAGCTGTCCTCTTACCTCAGCCTTCCAAGTGCCATCAAACCTGGCTACCTCATCCATTTTTTTTAATTTATTTTTATTTATTTGTTTGAGACAGAGAGAGGGGTGGGGGGGGAGAGAGAGTGGGTATACCAGGGCCTCTAGCCACTGCAGACGGATTCCAGACGTATGCACCACCATGTGCATCTGGCTTACATGGGACCAGGAGAATTGAACCTAGGTCCTTAGGCTTTGCAGGTAAGCGCCTTAACTGCTAAACCATTCCTCCAGCCCACATTTTTTTTCTCGAGGTAGGATCTTGCTCTAATCCAGGCTGACCTGGAATTCACGATATAGTCTAAGGCTGGCCTTGAACTCACAGCAGTCCTCCTACCTCACCCAGAGAGAAAATGGGCATTCCAGGGCCTCCAGCCACTGCTAAGGAACTCTAGATGCATGTGCTGCCTTATGTATCTAGCTTACGTGGGTACTGGGGAATTGAACCTTCTGGATCCTTTCGTTTTGCAGACAAGTGCCTTAACCACTAAGACATCTCCCCAGACCCCCTCTTTTTAAAAAAAAAAAAAAAAAATTATTTTTCTCATTTTATTTGAGGGAGAGAAAGAAGCATTGGGGGGGGGGCGGATAGAGAATGGGTGCACCAAGGCCTTCAGCCACTGCAAATGAACTCCAGACACATGTGCCACCTTGTGTGTCTAGCTTATGTGGGTCCTGGGGAATCGAACCTGGGTCCTTTGGCTTTCAGGCAAGTGCCTTAAACACTAAGCCATCGCTTCAGCTCTCTTCTGTTTTTGATTGTGTGAGGGTTTTTGTTTTATTTTGAGGTAGAGTCTTAATCTAGTCCAGGCTGACCTGCAACTCACTCTGAAGTCTCAGACTGGCCTTGAACTCATAGCATCAGCCACCATGCCCAGTTTCTTTTATTTTGATGTCATCCTTTTTTCCTGCTATCATAAAGGTCTTGTGTAGATGGTGTCAGGCACTGTGAGGTCATGGATATCTAAGCCATTTTGTATCTGGAGAACAACACTGTAAGCAGTCCTACCCTTGAGCTTTTACATTCTTTCCATCACCTCTTCTACAATGGACCATGAGCCTTGTAGGGTGCAAGAGAGATGGTTCAGTACTGGACACCACTCTCACTTCTTTTCAGCACTGTGGTGACTTGGTTTGTTTCTTTTTCTTTTTCTTTTTGGTTTTTCGAGGTAGGGTCTCACTCTGGTCCAGGCAGACCTGGAATTAACTCTGTAGTCTCAGGGTGGCCTTAAACTCATGGTGATCCTCCTGCCTCTGCCTCCCGAGTGCTGGGATTAAAGGCATGCGCCACCACAGCTGCCTATTATTTTTGTTTTTCAAGGTAGGGTCTCTCACTAGCCCAGGCTGACCTGGGATTCACTATGAGGTCTCAGGTAATCTTCCTACCTCCCAAGTGCTGGGATTAAAGGTGTGCACCACCATGCCCAGCTTATGGTGACTTTTCAGTCACCCCAGTGGCTTCCACCATCTGAAGAGAAAAGTGAGAGTAACATTAATATAAAGTGCTTAGAGGGCAGTTTGGTGGGCGTAATATATGCATTTAGCCAGAGAACAGCAGGCATTACTTCCCTAAGGGACATGACCTCCCCAGCCTCCCCTTAGCCTTTTGACTAAGTTTTAAGTACTAGGTATGTATCATGTCTTCCCTCCTGTGGAGCAGACCTCCAGTCCATTTAGAGAGTTGTTGGTTTCCCCTATAACAGACATGCCACTATTGCACCATTTGGTCTGGCTGTCCAAACTTAAGGCTTGCAATGTCCACTGGTGTTTATCACCACTGATGACTTCTCTCTCCCAGAAGGCAACATGCGACATCCTCTTTCCAGCTTTCTGGCAGCAAGGCCACAGCTCAATCCCAACTTGATTTCTCAGTGACATACATGTGAAGTCTTCAGCAACACAGTCTTAACCATCTAGTTCTGGTGGGCAGCCAAGAGCCTTGGCAGTGGCCTATAATGCTTTGGGGATATCAAGGACCTCCCTGGCCAGCAGTTTGCTGGAAGGTATCCCACCACTGGCACTGAAAAACAGTCTATGAAGGCTGGGTGTGGTGACACACACCTTTAGTCTCAGCACCCAGGAGGCAGAGGTAGGAGGATCGCCATGAGTTCAAGGTTACCCTGAAACTACATCGTGAGTCAGTGTGGGCTAAAGCAAGACCCTATATTAAGCCCCCCCCCAAAAAAAAAAGAAAAACACTCTCAGTTACCCACACCCACGGGATATTTCTGCCCTAATTTTTATTATTTATTTGTAAGCAGAGTGAGAGAAAGAAAATGTGGGCATTCCAGAGTCTCTTGTCACTACAAATGAACTCTAGATGCATTCGCTACTTTGTGCATCTGGCTTTACATGCATACTGGGGAATTGAACCGAGGTCTTCAAAGTTTGCAAGCAAATGCCATTAACCACTGAGCCATCTCCAGCCCTGCCTAGTATTTTTTTTTTTAATTTTTATTTATTTACTTGAGAGCGACAGACACAGAAAGACAGATAGAGAGAGAGAGAATGGGCGCGCCAGGGCTTCCAGCCTCTGCAAACGAACTCCAGATGCGTGTACCCCCTTGTGCATCTGGCCTACGTGGGACCTGGGGAACCGAGCCTCGAACCGGGGTCCTTAGGTTTCACAGGCAAGCGCTTAAACCGCTAAGCCATCTCTCCAGCCCCTGCCTAGTATTTTTAATGGAACTTTTAATTTATTTTTATTTTATTTTATTTTGAGGTAGGGTGTCACTCTAGCTCAGGCTGACCTAGAATTCACTCTGTATTCTCAGGGTGGCCTCGAACTCATGGCAATCCTTCTACCTCTGCCTCCCAAGTACTGGGATTAAAGGCATACACCACCACGCCCAACTGGAGCTCTATTCTTTTAATATTTTATTTATTTGCAAAGACAGAGGGAAAAGGAGAGCACACCAGGGCCTCCAGCCACTGTAGACATACTCCAGATGCATGTGCCCCCTTGTGCATCTGGCTTACACGGGTCCTGGAGAATTGGAGCTGGGTCCTTTGGCTTCACGGGCAGCCCCTGCCCAGTATTTTTACATGAGTACTTTAAGACCACCTGTTTGCAAGGGAACCATTTTGCCATTTGACTTACCTCCCTTGCCCTCTTTGACTGTTTTATTTTCATCGTTTTGGCAGTGCTGTGGATGGAAAGAACCCAAATCTTGGCACTCTGCAGGCATTCTGTGGAGCCATGCCCTCAGCCCTCCCTGGCCTCCTGCTTCTCCTCCTAACCTGCTGTCCTGTGTCCCCACTTCTGTGCATCTGTCCATAGAGTTCTGACCTGGGTGCCTGTGACACCAGGGAGAGGAGGTGTACCCCGGTGACCTCAGTCAAGCCCGCTTGCACAGCCGTGTCTGTGGCCCTCCTCTGTCCTTGTCCTTCTGCCCCTGAAATCTGCTTTCTGCCCTCTGCCTTACTGCAGATGGAGGACCTGTATGAAGACTTCCACATTGTGAAGCTACCACTGTTACCCCACGAGGTGCGGGGGGCAGACAAGGTCAACACCTTCTCTGCCCTCCTCTTGGAGCCCTACAAGCCCCCCGGCACCCAGTAGCAGCACCACCATTCCCAGCGGCTGCCAGTTCACACTCACCCTTCCAACTCCCCACCCGGGCAGAGTTTGCACAAAGCCCCCCAGAGTGCGGGGGAGCCACTTTGGGGTGGGAGGCTGGGAGGGAGTCTGTTCCCCCTGGTGGGGTTGGGGGTGGCTGCAGTGCCCCCCATCTCTCCCTGCCTCATGTTCCTCAATAAAATAATCCTAAACAGCTGTGTTTGTTGATTCAGGGAGGTGTGGGCAATTTTTGAAGGACAGCATTTTGGGAAAGGGGTTATCTTGTTCTAGTCTTTCCTTCTGGGTCTGTAATGGAGAAGGGGGACATTTGCCCAGTCCTTTAAGAATTCAGAGTGTGGGAATCTGGAGGCCCTGTCGCCAGCCCCAGGCTGGTGGGGAGCCGATTAAGCAGGCACCGGGCCCAGCATCACCTGCTGTTTGGTTTGGGAATTAGTGGACGCCCTGGGTAGAGGCTGGTCTTGCCAGACTGGGGATTAACAATCCACACACACCCCTCCAATCACTCCGAGGAGTGTTTTCAGCCCCTCCCAACAAAGACGGCAGCAATGCAGCTGGTGAGGGGTCTGGGTGGCAGGGGACTCCAGTACAGTTGCCTGCCCTGTGAAATTTGCAGCCAGACACTAGTGGACCTCCCTTGTCCCCTGCCCTTCATTCCTCCCTCTGCACCGGGGCACCCGCTGTCACCTCCACTTAAAAGATACCGGACACATTTAGTCCCAGCACGAAGGAGGATCGCTGTGAATTCGAGGCTGGACTACAGAGTGTGTTCCAGGCCAGCCTGGGCTAGAGACCCTAGCTCGAAAAACCAAAAAGAGCTACGGGATGGGACAGGGCGTGACCTTGAGTGTCTGAAGTCCCAAGCCCAAGCTGTCTGGGGTGAGGGGACAGGCTGGGGTGCCTGAGGACACGCATGACTCAGGAAGTGCCTTTCTGGGTGCACACACCCAGGGTCTGGGCTTGCCATGGAGTATGTGGGGGGAGCCCAGCAACGAGCCTGGACGTGTCCCTGTACTTGACTCCACAGGGTGTGTGTAAGCGCGCATAGGCATGTTGGGGTGGCATACATAAACAAATGGGAGTGCTGCTGGTGACAAGGACAGCAGGCCACAGCCCCGTGCCTGGGTTCCAATACGAGATGGTTCACTAACAAGCTGCGTCAGAGCCTGCTTCTCCACCAGCAACCACCTCACTCATGTCTGCTTGCATGGAATAAATGAGGTAAAACACACAAGGGTGGCTGGAGAGATGGCTTAGTGGTTAAGGCGCTTGCCTGCAAAGCAAAAGGAACCATGTTCAATTCCCCAGGACCCACATAAGCCAGCTGCACAAGGTGGCGCATGTGTCTGGAGTTCATTTGCAGTGGCTGGAGTCCCCGCCGTGCCCATTCTCTCCTCCCCCACTCCCTTCTCTCTCAGATAAGTAAATAAAATGTTTTTTAAAAAATATTTTTTTTAAAGCCAGGCGTGGTGATGCAAGCCTTTAATTAACCCAGCACTCGGGAGGCAGAGGTAGGAGGATCACCATGAGTTTGAGGCCACCCTGGGACTACATAGTGAATGCCAGGTCAGCCTGGGCTAGAGTGAGACCCTACCTCAAAAAAAAAAAAAAAAAAATTAAAAAAAAAAAAACACTACACAAGGGTTTTACTCCCTACCCACCTGCCAAGGAGTCTTATCATTTGATGTTAAAATCATCAGGCATGTGACCTAGCTCAGGCAACTGCCCTCCTACCCCTTGGGTGTTGAACAGTTTGGGGGGGTGGCCTGTGTGAGTTGGAGGAGAGAGAACAAGCTGCAGGTGCTTGCTTGCAGAGGATACATCCTAGGGAGTGGGGGCAGCTGATCAGAGAGCTGAGCCTGCCCTGCCCCAGGTCCCACAGCTGGTGGCACCGCCCCAGCCATCCATCAGCACCCCCCCCGTTCAAGTTTATAGGCCGGCCAGCAGCTGGACAGCGGAGGTGCGGGTCCTAGGGTGGCCAGCCTAAGCCAGTTCCTAATTACCCTGGGTGGGGTGGACATCTGCCAGCTTGGGAACACAGCGTCCTGGCTGACTGGGCCTCCGGGCAGTGCTGTGTGGAGCCGTCCTCCCCACTCCTAGGGCACAGGGAGTGGACAACAGGGATCCATGGGGCCTCAGAGCACCCGTCCTCCCAGGTCTCCACGCCTCCCCTACATGTGTATGTCCTCGAGGTTTGGGGTGGTAATGGAGGTGTGCTTGTTCCAGGCTGGGAGTGCCCCTCTGTAGGTGTGCCTGAAGAGGAATATCTGTCTCCAGTTCATGACAAATACGAGGATGATTTGTGTCACTAATTTGGTTGTTCATGGCAACGTTGAAGGTCTGAGGCCTGAGTGTGTCTGGATGTTTCCTCACACAATACAGAAGAGGAATGTGGGGGGAAAGGCCCTTTCTTTTATAGACAGGGTCTCATCATGTAGCCCAGGATGGCTCAAACTCACAACAATCTTCTGCCTCAGCCTCCTGAACACTAGAATTACAGACATGTGCCACCACTCGGGGACTTCTCATAATGTATTAATGTATTGGTGCAGGTGTGGGGCTACAGAGATGTCTCTGCGGTTAAGACACTTGCCTGTCAAGCCTAAGGACCCCAGTTCTGTTTCCCAGTACCCATGAAAAGCCAGATGCACAAGGTGGCACATGCGTCCAGAGTTCGTTCCTTGCAGTGGCTACAGGTCTTGGCATACCTGCTCACTCTCTCTTACTCAAATAAATAAATAAATATTTTTTAAATTTTTATTTGTTTGAGAGAGAGAGACAGAAATAGGCAGGTAGAGAGAGAGAAAATGGGCATGCCAGGGCCTCTAGTCACTGCAAACAAACTCCAGATGTGTGCACCTTGTTGTCCATCTGACTTACCTGAGTCCTGGGGGATGGAACCTGGGTCCTTAGGCTTTGCAGGCAAGCACCTTAACTGCTAAGCCATCTCTCTAGCCCTTCTATTTCATTTTATGTTATTTTTCTTTTCAATTTTTTTTTTCTTAACAACTTCCATGATTATGAAAAAAATCTATGGTAATAACCTCTCTTCCACCTCTTTCCCCTTTCAAACACCATTCTTCTCATCTCAACCAGTCCCTTTTATTTTGATGTCATCGTCTTTTCCTCCTCTTATGAGGGTCTTGTGTAGGTAGTGTCAGGCACTGTGAGGTCATAGATCTCCAGGCTATTTTGTGTCTGGGGGGAGCACATTGTAAGGAGTCCTACCCTTATTTTGACTCTTACATTCTTTCCGCCACCTCTTCCACAATAGACCCTGAGCCTTGGAAGGTGTGATGGAGATATTGCAGTGCTGAGCACTCTGGCCACTTCTTTCCAGCACCATGATGCCTTCTGAGTCATCCCAAGGTCACTGCTGTCTGAAAAGAGAAGATTCTCTACCAAAAGTAAGAGAAGCATTAATACAAGGGTATGAACATTAAGAGAAGTGCTTACTGGGCAGTTGATAAGCATAGTATATACATTTAGCCAGAAAGCAGCAGACGTTACACCCCTAGGACTCATGACTACCCCTGTTTTAAGTTGTTTTGGGGGGAGGTTTTTTTGTTTTTTTGAGGTAGGGTCTCACTCTGGCCCAGACTGACCTGGAATTCACTATGGAGTCTCAGGGTGGCCTTGAATTCATGGTGATCCTCTTACCTCTGCCTCCCAAGTGCTGGGATTAAAGGCGTGCGCCACCACGCCCGGCCCTGTTTTATGTTTTCAGTATCAGGGATGTATTCCCTCCCATGGAGCGGCTCTCCAGTCCAATTAGAGGGTAGTTGGTTTCCCCTATAACAGACATGCCATTATTGTACCCGTTGGATCATTTGGCCTAGCTGTCCAAATATAAGGCTTTCAGTGTCCACTACTGCGTATCTTCACTGGTGATTTCTCTTTCTCCATTGAACTGCATGTAGAATGGCCTCTTCCAGCTTTCTGTCAGCTGGTCTACCTGGAGGAGGTTATCAACTCAGCTCCAGAGAATTTCTCAGTGACCTTGTAGCCCAGGTATGTGGAGTCTTCAGCAATAGGGTCTTACCATCTATTCCTAGTGGGAAACCAAAGGCCTCGGCAATGGCCTGTAATGTTTTGGGGTATCAGGGACCTCCCTGGCCAACAGCTCCCTGGAAGGTACCCCATCCCTGGCACTGAAAATTTTCTAGTAACAATCTACGGCTCCTGAGTATTCCATTGTCCAAAAAAGTAGATTTCCATATGATTTATTTATATCCTCTTAGATTTTGATTAGCAGCCCTCTCTCTACCTTTCCTTTACTCAGTCTCTTCCCCTGACCTCACTTAGGCCTTTTCACCCCCATTAATCTATTCTTCTACTTACATATGTATAATACAATCTTATTAAGTCCCCCTCCCTCCCTTTCTATTCCCTTTATATCACCTTTCTAGCTTACTGGCCTCTGCTACTGAGTTTTCTTCCTACTCACACAGAAGTCCAATCATTTGTAACTAGGATACACATATGAGAGAGAACATGTGACATTTGGCTCTCTGGGCCTGGGTTACCTCACTTAGTATAATCCTTTCCAGATCCATCCATTTTCCTGCAAATTTCAGAACTTCATTTTTCTTTACCACTGAGTAGAACTCCATATGTAAATGTGTCATATCTCCATTATCCACTTTTTTTTGTTTATTTGTTTCAGTGTTTGTTTTTGTTTTTGTTTTTGAGGTAGAGTCTCACTCTAGCTCAGGCTGACCTGGAATTCACTATGTAGTCTCAGGGTGGCCTTGAACTCATGGTGATTCATCTACCTCTGCCTCCCAAGTGCTGGGATTAAAGGTGTGCACCACCATGCCAGATCTTTTTTTTTTTTTTTTTTTTTTTACTTTTTATTTATTTATTTTTATTTATTTGAAAGAGAGAGAGAATGGGCACTCCAGGGCCTTCAGCCACTGTAAAATAACTCCAGAAGTATGCACCACCATGTGCATCTGGCTTACATGGGTCCTGGGGAATCGAACCTGGGTCCTTTGACTTTGAAGGCAAGTGCCTTAACCGCTAAGCCATCCTTCCAGCCCTTGTTTTTTTTTAGGGGCAGGGTCTCATCTATCCCAGCTTACTTGGAACTCATTCTGTGGCCCTTTGCTGGCTTAGAACTCACAGATCCTCCTACTTCTGCTTCTTGAATGCTGGCATTAAAGTCACATGCCACCACATCCAGTTTATTTAGCATTAAAAAAAAATTTTTTTTCCAAGGTAAGATTTCACACTAGCCCAGGCTGACCTGGAACTCACTATGTAGCCTCAGGGTGGTTCCGAACTCACAGAGATCCTCCTACCTCTGCCTTCGCAGTGCTGGGGTTAAAGGCGTGCGCCACCGCAATTAATTTTATTTCATTTATTTATTTATTTGAGAAAGAAAGAGCCAGATAGAGAGAATGGGCCCACCAGGGCCATCACTGCAAAGAAACTCCAGACACATGAGCCACCTTGTGCATCTGGCTTATGTGGGTTCTTAGGCTTTGCAGGCAAGCGCCTTAATTGGTAAGCCATTTCTCTAGCCCTAGAGTTTTTTTTAAAATCCTTTTATTTATTTTTAAGATTTTTATTTATTTATTTGAGAGTGATAGAGAGAGAAAGAGGCAGATAGAGAGCGAGAGAGAGAATGGGCACGCCAGGGCTTCCAGCCACTGCAAACGAACTCCAGATGCATGCCCCTTGTGCATCTGGCTAGCATGGGTTCTGGGGAATGGAGCCTCGAACCGGGGTACTTAGGCTTCACAGACAAGCGCTTAACCGCTACACCATCTCTCCAGCCCTGTGTGTGTGTTAATGAGAGAGAGGGAGAGGGAGAGCAAGAGCAAGAACAAAAGAGAGAAAGATAGAGAGAGAGATTGAGAGAGAATCGGCACACCAGGGCGTCTAGTCCCTGCAATCAAACTCCAGAAACGTGCCACCTTGTGCACATGCTTAACCGTGTGTATCTGGCTTATGTTGGTTCTGGGGTCTTTAGGTTTCACAGGCAAGTACCTTAAACACTCAGCCATCTCTCTAGCTTTTTTTTTTTTTTTTCCCCAAGGCAGTGTCTCTCTCTAGTCCCAGCTGACCTAAACTCGCTCTTTAGCTCATCAGGCTGGCCTCAAGCTCACGGTGATCCTCCTACTTCAGCCTCCTTAGTGCAGGGATTAAAGAATGTCCACCACACCTGGTTTATTTATTGACTTTTTTTTCCAATGTTTTTTTATTAACAACTTCCATGATTATAAAAAATATCCCATCGTAATACCGTCTCTCTCCCCACTTTCTCCTTTGAAATTCCATTCTCCCCATCTCAGTTAGTCTCTCTTTTATTTTGATGTCGTATTTTTTGACTTTTTGAGACAACATCTCATCCCAAACTGATCTGAACTCACGGCAAATCTCCTGCCTCAGTCTCTCTAGCTGAGATCACAGGCATGTGCCACCACACCTGCCTGACTCTGGAGGTCCTCGTGTGTGTAAAGGCTCTGGGTCACCGTGTTTACGCGGGCTAGAAAGACGCCTTAGTGGTGAAGGTGTTTGCTGGTGAAGCCTAAGGACCCAGGTTCGATTCCCCAGGACCAGATGCACAAAGTGGAGCATTGTGTCTGGAGTTGTTTGCAGCAGCTGGAGGCCCTGACCCACCTAATTGCTTTCTATCTGCCTCTCTCTCTCTCTTAAAAAATAATGAATTTGTGTCTGGGTCCACGGTGGGTTACTTAGTGACCATGCGTGGTCTAGGTAACTGTGTCCCAGCTTCCCGCACTACCGTGTGTAGAGGAGGAGCTGATGCCCGCCCCTCCCCCAGCTCTCTGCCCTAGACCTGCCAGTGACTGACTGGGGAGGGACACTGGGAGGAGCAAGAGGAACTGGGCAGACTTCTCCCACTTCACCGTGAAAAACTGGCAGAGACTTCTCCAAACAAAGTTCTGATCCTGTCGCTCAGCTGTGGGGGACAGGCTAGGGAGGGGCTGCCCACACCCGTTCCCCAGCCCCCTCCCACCCAACGCCTAAGCCACCCTCCCATTCAGTCTCTGTCCTCGTGTGTCCCCGGGCACCTGCCACCCTCCACACAGGTGAGAAGGACTTGAACCTGGGCGAACAAAGAATCCTGGGCATAGACTGGCTTTGGGGCAGGACACCTACTGAGGGGAGGAAAAGGCGGGGGAGGCAGGAAGGAAGGAATGGGAGAGAAGAGAAAGGGGACAGAGCCGGGGGCGGGCTCGGGAAGGTGGACAGGCCACCACACTGTGAGCCAGAGAGGAGGCCAGCATGAGGTAGGAGACTGGGCGCCTGGGGCCTCAGAACGTGGGGGCACTCAAAGGTCCTTTTTAGCTCAGATCAAGCGTAGACCAAAAGCCAGTGGACAGGACAGTTCCAGTGAAGCTCTCTGACAACCTAGAAACTGAGCCACTGGCGACTCAGGAAGTCAGGGGAGCCGAATGGAGGGGTGGGGGAGTGGACAAGTCAAGAACTGATCACATCCAAGGTTCCCCTCTCACACACACCCCCCACACACACATCCAGGAGAGGGGAACCCAACAGCAGCTTGGGCAAGGGCCAGGACCCGGGCGTGGGGGGAGGATGGACAAGACCTGAGTGGGCACTGCTCTGTGGGTGGACGCCTCGCCATTCTCCCCAGCCATCCCCAGCCCCAGGGCCCCGCGCGCGCTCTCGTCTGACCGCACGGGCTGCTGGCCGCGATGACCGTCACCTACACGGCGCGGGTGGCCAATGCCCGCTTCGGGGGCTTCTCCCAGCTGCTGCTGCTGTGGCGCGGGAGCATCTACAAGCTGCTGTGGCGCGAGCTGCTCTGCTTCCTGGGGCTCTACATGGCCCTGAGCTCCGCGTACCGGTGAGCTGGCCCCCCCGGGGCACTGGACAGGGCCTGGGCCTCCGGGGACAGGGCCTGGGAGGGGTGTCCCGAGAGATCTGTAGTCCAGGGGAGCCCGCCCGTGACCCCGCATCCCCGCCCCCGCAACCCCACCCCGCAGCTTCCTCCTGGCCGAGGAGCAGAAGCGCTATTTCGAGAAGCTTGTCATTTACTGCGACCAGTACGCCAGCCTTATTCCAGTGTCCTTCGTGCTCGGTGAGGGCGTGCCCCCGACCACCCTCCTCCCCCCATCCTGCTTCCCTCTCCTGCTTCCCCTCCCATACCCCTGCCCTTCCAGGCTCCCCTCCCCGCTTACACATCCACGCCATGAAGATGCCCACCGTGACCCCACACACCCACATCGCCCGCTCACGGCCCCAAAGGTGCTCCTATAGAAGCCGGCCCTGGTTGTTCTTTTCCTTTCTTTCTTTCTTTTTTTTTTTTTTTTGTTTGTTTATTTTAATTCATTTATTTGAGAGCGACAAAGAGGCAGAGAGAGGGGCAGGGGGAGAGAGTGGGCACGACAGGGCCTCCAGCCTCTGCAAACCAACTCCAGACACGTGCGCCACTTTGTGCATCTGGCTAACGCGGGTCCTGGGGAATCGAACTGTGAATCGGGGTCCTTAGGTTTCACAGGCAAGCGCTTAACTGCTAAGCCATCTGTCCAGCCCCTTTCTTAAAAAAAAAAAAAGTTATTTATTTGAGACACACGGAGAGAGACAGAAAGTGTATGTGAGAGAGAGAATGGGCACACCAAGGCCTCCAGCCACTGCAAACGAGCTCCAGATGCATAGGATCGATCCCCTTGTGCATCTGGAGAATCGAACGGGGATCCTTTGGCTTTGCAGGCAAACGTTAAACCCCTCCAGCCCACTGTTTTTGTTTTTCAAGGAAGTCTCTCGCTCTAACCCAGGCTGACCTAGAATTAACTATGTTGTGTCAGGGTGGACTCGAACTCACGGTGATCCTCCTACCTCTGCCTCCCAAGTGCTGGGATTAAAGGTGTGTGCCACCACAGCTGGCTGCTGGCATATATATACATTTTATTTATTATTTATTTATTTATTATTTAAGAGATGATGAGGTCAGATGCACAGAGAGAGAGAGAAGGAAAGAGAGAGAGAGGGAGAGAGAATGGACACGCCAGGGTCTACAACCATTGTAGATGAACTCCAGAAGCATGCGCCACCTTGTGCATCTGGCCTATGTGGGGGTCCTGGGAAATTGAACCTGGGTCCTTAGGCTTTGCAGGCAAGCGCTAAGCCATCTCTCCAGTTCCCCCTATTTTTTTTTTTTTCTAGATAGGGTCTCACTGTAGTCCAGGCTGACCTGGAATTCACTATGCAGTCTCAGGGTGACCTCGAACTCACGGCGATCCTCCTACCTCTGCCTCCCGAGTGCTGGGATTAAAGGCGTGCGCCACCACGCCCGGCTCCCCCCTATTTTTGAGGTAGGGTCTCGCTCTAGCCCAGACAAACCTGGAACTCACTGTCTAGTCTCCTAGGTGGCCCCGACTCACGGCAATCCTTCTACCTCTGCGTCTCGAGTGCTGGGGTTAAAGGCGCGCGCCGCCACGCCAGCCCCGTTTGTCCTCGAAGCCCTGATCCTCTTGCCTACACACACCTGCCACCTGCTGGGATGACAGGCGTGTGCCACCGTGTCAGATGCAGCTTCTTAGCCTCGGGGCTAGTCCCCCCCCCCCCCCGCCCTCCAGGTTCTCGGCCCACGTGTGCCCCACATGGTTGGCTGACCAGCCCGCTCCAGGCGTCTCCGAGGCAACTCCAAAAAATGGCCCCTCCCTCTCCCACGACCCGGGCCACCTTAACTCTCGGTCCCTGCCCAACACCCGGTCCCGGCTTGGCCAGCAGGCTTCTACGTGACGCTGGTGGTGCACCGATGGTGGGACCAGTACCTGTGCATGCCCCTGCCCGACGCGCTCATGTGCGCGGTGGCCGGCACGGTGCACGGGCGCGACGACCGGGGCCGCCTGTACCGGCGCACGCTCATGCGCTACGCCGGGCTCTCGGCCGTGCTGATCCTGCGCTCCGTCAGCACCGCCGTCTTCAAGCGCTTCCCCACCGTGGACCACGTAGTGGAGGCCGGTGAGTGTCCGGCTGGAGGAGGCCTGGGGCCCGCCAGGGAGGAGAGCAACCTTCCACGATTTTATTTTATATTTGCTTTTGCCAAGGTAGGGTCTCGCTGTAGCCCAGGCTGACCTGGAATTCACTATGGAGTCTCAGGGTGGCCTGGAACTCACGGTGATCCTCCTACCTCTGCCTCGCGAGTGCTGGGATTAAAGGCGTGCGCCACCATGCCCAGCCCCCTATTATTTTATTTTTAAAATACTGATTTATTTGCGAGGAGAGAAGAGAGAGAGGGAGAAAGAGAGAAAATAAAAGAGCGCGCCCGAGCCTCCAGCCACTGAAAATGAACTCCTGACGCATGCTCCACTTTGTGCATGTGGCTTACATGAGTACTGGGGAATCGAACCTGGGTCCTTGGGCATCGCAGGAAAGTGGATCAACCGCTAAGCCATCCCTACAGACCCTTACCTTATTTTTAGATTTTAATTTCTATTTAGTTATTTGAGAGAAATAAAACGGGCTCACAAGGGCCTCCAGCCATGGCAAATGAACTCCAGACGCAAGCACCACCTTGTGCCTCTGGTTTCTGTTCGTCCTGGGGAACCCAACCTGTGTCCTTTGGCTTTGCAAGCAAGCGCCTTAACCGCTAAACCGTCTCTCCAGCCTCTCTCCTCCCTCCTTTTAAATTCCCTTCCAGGATTCATGACCCGCGAGGAGCGCAAGAAGTTCGAGAACTTGAACTCTTCGTACAACAAGTACTGGGTGCCCTGCGTGTGGTTCTCCAGCCTGGCGGCGCAGGCGAGGAGAGAGGGTCGCATCAGGGACAACAGCGCCCTGAAACTGCTCCTCGAGGTAGGCCCCGACAAAATCCTCTCCCTGGACCTCCCTGACCTTTGCCGAGTGACCACACATGCCTCCACGCCACGCTCAACTGCATGCGAGCACCCAGCGCAGCCGGATTCACCACCTGTCCCCGTCCCCCCTCCCCCAGGAGCTGAACGTCTTTCGGGGCAAGTGCGGGATGCTCTTCCACTACGACTGGATCAGTGTACCCCTCGTCTACACCCAGGTAGGCGCTCCGGGGCTGGGCTTCCACTGACACAATAGGTGAGTGGAGGGCTCCCCGAGGAAACTGGGGCGTGCGCACGCTTGTAATCCCCGCACTTGGGAGGCTGAATATAGGAGGATTGCAAATTTGAACCCAGTCTGTTTTGTTTGTTCTTGATTTTCTCGAGGTAGGCTCTCATTCTAGTCCAGGCTGACCTGGAATTCACTATGTAGTCTCTGGCTGGCCTTGAACTCACGGAGATCCTTCTACCTCTGCCTCCTGTGCTGGGATTAAAAGTGTGCTCCACCACGCCGGGCTAGACCCCAGTGTGGACTGTATCAACACCCTGTCTCAATAAGAAAAAAGAGGGAGGGGGCTGGAGAGATGGCTCAGTGGCTAAGGCACTTTTGCTTGCAAAGTCTAAGGACCAGTTACCCAGTTTCCATGTACAGCCAGATGCATAAAGTGGCTCATGAGCCTGGAATTCATTTGCAGTGGCTGGATGCCTGGGCATGCCCATTCTCTCTGTCTCTTTCTGCGTATAAATAAATAAGCAGCCGGGTGTGGTGGCACAGGCCTTTAATCCCAGCACTCCAGAGGCAGGGGTAGGAGGATCACCGTGAGCTCAAGGCTACCTTGAAACTACATAGTGAATTCCAGGCCAGCCTGGGCTAGAGTGAAACCCTACCTCAAAACACTAATAAATAAATATTTCAAGCCGGTCGTGGTGGCGCATGTCTTTCATCCCAGCACTTGGAAGGCAGAGGTAGGAGGATCGCCGTGAGTTCGAGGCCACCATGAGACTCCATAGTGAATTCCAGGTCAGCCTGGGCTAGAGAGAGACCCTACCTAGAAAAACAAACCACCACAACAAAAAAATTTCAAAAGAGTGAAAGAAGCTGAGGGTCAGCTATATCTCCAGCACAGCGAGGCCCAGTCCCAGCTCTGCCCTTTGATGACCGGGAGCCTGTTCGCCCGCCCCCAGGTAGTGACCATCGCCGTGTACAGTTACTTCCTGGCCTGCCTCATCGGCCGCCAATTCCTGGACCCGACCCTGGGCTACAAAGAGCACACCCTGGACCTGTGCGTTCCCATTTTCACTTTACTGCAGTTCTTCTTCTACGTGGGCTGGCTCAAGGTACGCAGAGGCCCTGCATCGTGGTGCCTGAGGATCTCCAGGCTCCGCTGCCTCCTTTCTTTCTTTTTTTCTTTTGTTCCATTAAAGACTTACATGATTGTAAACAGTATCCTATAGTAACTCCCTGCTCTCACTTTCCCCTTTGAAACTCCACTTTCCATCATGTCCCCTCCCCCTCTCAATCAGTCTGTCTTTTATTTTGATGTCATGATCTTTTCCTCCTCTTATGATGGTCTTGTGTAGGGAGTGTCAGGCACTGTGAGGTCATGGATATCCAGGCCATTTTGTGTCTCAGAGGAGCACGTTGTAAGGAGTCCTACCCTTCCTTTGGCTCTTACATTCTTTCCGCCACCTCTTCCACAATGGACCCTGAGCCTTGGAAGATATGATAGAGATATTGCAGTGCTGAGCACTCCTCTGTCACTTCTCAGCACCATGATGCCTTCTGAGTCATCCCAAGGTCACCGCCACCTGAAAAGTGAAGTTTCTCTAACCAGAAGTGAGAGTAGCATTCATATATGGGTATAAGTGCTTACTAGGCAGTTTGATGCGCTGACCCCTTCATCGTCCAGGTGGCCGAACAGCTGATCAACCCCTTCGGAGAGGATGACGATGACTTTGAGACCAACTTTCTGATTGACCGCAACTTCCAGGTCAGACTCTCCCCAAGGGGGTGAGGCACAGAGCTTCCCAAGTGGTCCAGGAGAACCAAACCTGGGCCGCATTCGAAACCATCTGCCCCACCCCTTTTTAAATTATTTATTTATGTGCAAGCAGAGAGAGACAGAGAGAGAATGGGTGCTCCAGGACCTGTAAGCACTACAAACAAACTCCGGATGCATGTACCCCTTTGTGCATCTGGCTTTATGTGGGCACTGGGGAACTGAACCCAGATTGTTAGGCTTTGCAGGCAAGCGCCTTAACCACTGAGACATCTCTCCAGCCCCTTTTCCTTTTTTTTTTTTTTTTTTTAAATCTTTTTTGTTTGATTGTTTTGAAGTAGGGTCTCACTCCAGCCCAGGCTAACCTGGAAGTCACTATGTAGTGTCAGGGTGGCCTCGAACTCACAGCCATCCTCCTACCTCTGCCTCCCGAGTGCTGGCATTAAAGGTACGGGCCGCCACGCCCGGCATTCTCTCTCCCTTTGGGCACCACGTTCTCATCCTCCCTGAGGACTCCACACCTACCTGGCTCCACATGTCCTCCTCCTCAGGTGTCCATGCTGGCCGTGGATGAAATGTATGACGACTTGGCCATGCTGGAAAAGGATTTGTACTGGGATGCGACAGAAGCTCGCGCGCCCTACACAGCAGCCACCGCGTTCCTGCTGCAGCAGCCCTCCTTCCAGGGGTCCACTTTTGACATTGCGTGAGCCACCGGGGCCCAGGGTGGGGGTCGGCGTTCCTTCCGAGGGCCTCTCAGAAGGTTCTCGAGCTCGGGACAAGGCTAAGATTACGGTCTGCAGATTCCGACCAGGCACAGTGACCTATGCCTGGAATCAAACACTTGGGAGGTGGAGGCAGGGAGATTCAGGAGTTCAAGGGCAGCCTCTGCCTTTTGATATTCAGGAGTTGAAGGGCAGCCTCTGCGCCTTTGTGATCGCCGTGTCTCCAAAAATCAAAACTAAAGTCCACCCATTTGGGGCTAAAAAAGAAGGCTGGGTGTTAGCCGGGCATGGTGGCGCATGCCTTTGATCCCAGCACTCAGGAGGTAGAGGTAGGAGAATTGCCTTGAGTTCAAGGCTACCCTGAGACTACATAGTGAATTCCAGGTCTGCCTGGGCTACAGTGAGACCCTACCTCGGGAAAAAAAAAAAAAAATGCTGGAGCGAGAGCTTAAACTCTAAGGACCCAGATTTTGATTCCCCATTGCCCACATAAAGCCAGATGCACAAAGTGGCACATGCATCTGGAGTTTGTTTGCAGTGGCTGGAAATCCTGGAGTGCCCATTCTCTCTCTCTCTTTCTCCCTCCTTCGCTTCCTCTGTGTGTCTGTCTCTGCTTGCAAATAAAAATAAATAAGTAAATAAACAGGGCTGTAGAGATGGCTTAGCAGTTAAGGTGGTTATCTGAAAAGCCAAAGGACCCAGGTTTGATTCCTCAGTACCCAGGTAAGCCACATGCAAAAGGGGGTGGATGTGTCTGGAGTTTGTTTGCAGTAGCTGGAAGCCCTGGTGCACCTATTTTCTCTCTCCCCAATAAATAAAAATAAGATATTAAAAATAAAAAAAAAATGTCTGGAGAGATGGCTTAGCGGTTAAGGCGCTTGCCTGCAAAGCCAAAGGATCCATGTTCAATTCCCCAAGTCCCATAGAAGCCAGATGCAGCAGGTAGTGCATGCATCTGGAGTCCCTTTGCAGCGGCTGAATGCCCTGGTGTGCTCATTCTCCCCCCCACCCCCCACGCCTCTTTCTGTCTCTCTCTCAAAAAAAAAAAACAAAAAAAAAAAAACATTGCCGGCTGTGGTGGCGCAGGCCTTTAATCCCAGAACTTGGGAGGCAGAGGTAGGAGGATCACCGTGAATTGGGGGCCACCCTGAGACTTCAGAGGGATGAGCGAGACCTTGCCTTGAGAAATAGAAAGACCAGAAATAATAATAACTAATTCGAAAATGAACCCAAGAAACAGAATCAAACACTTGGGAGGTGGAGGCAGGGAGATTCAGGAGTTCAAGGGCAGCCTCTGCCACATAAGCGCCTGTGTGATCACCGTGTCTCCAAAAATCAAAACTAAAGTCCACCCATTTTGGGCTAAAAGAGAAGGCTGGGTGTTAGCCGGGCGTGGTGGCGCATGCTTCTGATCCCAGCACTCAGGAGGCAGAGGTAGGAGGCCTCAGCGACGAGCTGGTGTGCATCCCCGCAGGTTGGCCAAGGAGGACATGCAGTTCCAGCGGCTGGACGGCGGGGACGGCCCGCTGGGCGAGGCGCACGGGGACCTCCTGCAGCGCCTCCTGCCGGCCGGAGCGGGCGCCGCGGGCGGAGGCCTGCTGGGCCGGCGCCTGTCGCTGCTCCGACGCAAGAACAGCTGCGTGTCCGAGGCGTCCACGGCGGCCAGCTGCACGTGCGCGGGCCCGGCGGACGGCGGCGCCCCGGAATGCGGCTGCGGAGAGCCGCTGCTGGACCCCAGCCTGCGGGAGGAGCCGGAGCCCGAGCCCCCCGCGGGTCCCGAGCCGCCTGGCCCCATGCTGGGCCCTGCAGTGGAACCCTTCACCACAGTGTCCATTCCCGGGCCCCGGGCCCCCGCGCCGCCATGGCTGCCCAGCCCCATTGGAGAGGAGGAGGAGAGCCTGGCCTGAAGTCCTGCGGAGCCCGGGGTCAGGGAACTGCACAGGCCACGCCGGCCCCGCAGCAGCCAGCGAGGATTGCATGGAGGCGCCCACTTTGACCACCCTGCGTGCCTCAGCGGACCTGCCGCTGTGCTAAGGGCCGTGGATTCGCCCAGCTCTTTATTATTTTTTTTTATAAATTCTCCCAGTGTGGCATGCCCTCTCCTAAGAGTGGGAACTATGTCAGTACCTACCTCATGGACACGTGAGGATGCAACAAAATGAAATGATGGCTTTGAAGCTATTGGACTATAGTTGGAGCTCAATAAAATTGGCGAGCAGGTTTTACTCAGAGTGTTTGCATGAACTCTCTGGCAAGCCCAGGCATCGCCCTAAGATTTGAAAATTCAAACGTGTGTGCTTAATATTTTCTACCTATTTCTAAGTAGAGAGGGAGGGAGAGAGAGAGAATGGGTATGCCAGGGCCTCCACCCACTGTACATGAACTCCAAATGCACGTGCCACATTGTGCATGTGGCTTTACATGGGTACGGGGAATCAAACTCAGGTTGTCAGGCTTTCCAAGCAAAGGCCTTAACAACTAAACCATCTCTGCAGCCTTGTTTGTTTTGTTGCTGTTGTTGTTTGTTTTTTAATATTCTAAGAGAGAGAGAGAACAAGCAAGTGAGAGAAAGAGAAAGGTGTGAGGGAATGGATGTGCCAGGGTCTCCAGCCACTGCAAACAAACTCCAGACGCATGCGCCCCCTTGCACACGTGGCTTACCTGGGTCCGGGGAATGGAACCTAGGACCTTTGGCTTTGCACCTTAACTGCTGAGCCATCTCTCCAGTCTGGTGTTTTTTTTTTTTTTTGTTTTTGTTTTGTTTTTTGAGATAGGGTCTTGCTCTAGCCCAGGGTAGCCTGGAATTTACTATGTAGTCTCAGGTTGGCCTTGAACTCACAGTGATCCTCCTACCTCTGCCTCCCATGTGAGACAAACTTTAAGATATCCCAGGCTGTCTAAACTCTCTAGGCAGCTGAGGACAACTTTGATGTACTTTCTTTTCCTTCCATCCTCCTTCCCTCTTCCTTCCTTCCCTTCCTCCCTCTCACCCTCCCTTCCTTCCTTCCTTTCGGGTTTCACACTAGCCCAGGCTGACTATGTAGTCTCATGGTAGCCTTGAACTCAAAGCAACCCTCCTACCTCTGTCTCCCAAGTGCTGGGGTTAAAGATGTGCACCACCAAGCATGGCCAAGTCTGGCTTTTTATATGGGTGCTGGCAGTGATGTAAGGCACTTTTGCAGTCAGAGCCGAGTGGCTATGCCTTTTCATGATTTTGGTTTAGGTGGAGCAAAAGAATCCTCTGCCTTATGGTAACAACACTGTTTTCTGAACTGTATAAGTGTGGTCTCACTGTATTCTGGCTTGCCTACTTATTATTTTATTTTATTTTTAGAGAGAGCAAGAAAGAATTGGCCCACCAGGGCCTCAGCCGCTATAGTCGAACTCCAGGCGCTTGGGCCACCCAGTGGGCATGTGAGACCTTGCTCTTGCCTGTGCTTTATACATATGGCCTACGTGGGATCTGGAGAGTCAAACTTGGGTCCTTAGGCTTCACAGGCAAGTGCCTTAACCGCTAAGCCATCTCTCCAGCCCCTGGCATGGTCTTTTTTTAATGTGATAGTGAGATAGTGAGCGAGCAAGAGAGAGAGAGAGAGAGAGAGAGAGAGAGAGAGAGAGAATGGCCTCCAGCCACTGCAATCCAGCTCCAGATGTGTGCAACCCCCTTGAGCACATGTGCAGCCTTGTGCACTTGCATCACTGGCTTCAGGGGACCTGGAGAGGCTTCTTGGCTTCTCAGGCAAGCATCCTAACTGCTAAGCCGTCTTTCCAGCCCTCTTCTGGCCTGTGCTTTTTTTGTTGTTGTTGAGGTAGGGTCTCACTCTAGCCCAGGCTGACCTGAAATTCGCTATGTAGTCTCAGGCTGGCCTTGAACTCATGGCAATCCTCCTACCTCAGCCTCCTAAATGCAGGGATTAAAGGCATGAGCCACCCTGCCTGGCAACTCTTTTTTTTTTTTTTCCCCAGGAAGCACAGGTA
Organism: Jaculus jaculus; assembly: GCF_020740685.1. Taxonomy (NCBI): domain Eukaryota; kingdom Metazoa; phylum Chordata; class Mammalia; order Rodentia; family Dipodidae; genus Jaculus; species Jaculus jaculus. Next base: position 13,579,488 of record NC_059122.1, on the reverse strand, counting down.
GGAGGATTGCCATGAGTTCAAGGCCACCTTGAGACTACATAGTGAATTCCAGGTCAGCCTGAGCTAGAGGGAGACCCTATCTCAAAAAAGCAAAGTTATTACCTCCCAGCTGGTGTACTGGTACATGCCTTTAATGCCAGCACTTGCTGTGAGTTTGAAGCTAGCTTGTGAACACAGAATGATTTCCAGGTCATCCTGGTCTAGACTGAGGTCCTGACTTGGGGAAAAAAAAAAAAGCAATAGTCAGAGTACCTGGTCTGTTTCCATTTCCCATCATGGGCTCAGTCTATCCAGGACAGTTAAAATCTTTATTCTTCTCAAATATAAAATCAGGCTTATCCCAGAAAACAAATTCACCCCAGAGAGAGAATCTAAGAATCACATTGCTAAAAAAAAAAAAAAAAAAACAAAAGACCAGACCTCCTTGCGGAGGAAACGGCCTAGATCACCGCTCAAGGCTCTGAAACAGTTGACCGAGGCCTAAGCCTAGGTACCATGTAAGTTGGAGGATGCCAGGGCGGATTAGGGCCCTGGCTGGCTGGCTGGCAGCTGGCAAGAGGCTGAGGATTGTCAGTGCTTGTCCGTGGCACGAAGGCTCAGGGATGTGAGGCGTCCCAGGGGTCCTCGGCGAGCGTTGGTAGCCAGCCGCTGCTGTGCCAGGAATGACTGGGCATGGGCTGGTGCCTGCTCTTCCCCGGCCCGTTGCTGCAAGGCCATGCCCTAGGGAAAGGGTGTGTTTGGCAGGGAGCGGGTGAGTCCATCGGCCCGAATCCCCCAGCTTCCAGCAGCACACTCACCATGTTATACCAGGCACTGATGAGCAGCTTCTCCTCCTGCTCCCGCTGACTCCGGCTCTTCTCAAAGTCCATCTGGGGGGGGGGGGGGAGGGGTCAGGGGCCAGGCACACGCGCGCAGGGAGCCGTGCAAAGGAACGAGGACACCCACCTCCAGGTGCCGGATGCGGACATCCCGCTCCCGAAGCTGTGACCTCAGGGCGTGTAATTCTGGAGGTGCACCCCCAGGTGGACGCTGCTTGGGTTCCAGAGTCTGGATGACCTAGATGTGGACAGGCAGTGGACCTTGATCTTGGTCTCACTATGGGGATGACCAAGACCTTGTTTTCGTTTATTATTTAAATTATTATTATTATTTTATTTATTTTTGGTTTTCTGAGGTGGGGGTGTCACTCTAGCTCAGGCTGACCTGGAATTTACTATGTAGTCTCAGGGTGGCCTCAAAGTCTCGGCAATCCTCCTACCTCTGCCTCCTGAGTGCTGGGATTAAAGGCGTGCGCCACTACACCCGGCTTATTACTTAAATTGTTATTATTATTATTTGTTTTATTTATTTGGGAGAGTCAGGGAGAGAGAGAGAGAACGGGGGCGCCAGGGCCTCCAGCCACTGCAAACGAACTCCATATTCTGGTTTACGTGGGTCCTTTGGTGTTGCAGGCAAGTGCCTTAACCACTAAACCATCCCTTCCACCCTTGTTTTCTTTTTGCTTTTGTTTTTATTTATTTGAGAGTGACAGACATAGCAAAAGAGGCAGACAGACTGAGAGAATGGGCGCACCAGGGCTTCCAGCCACTGCAAAAGAACTCCAGACGCATGCCTCAGGTTTGTGCAGATCTGAAGAGTCAAACCTGGGTCCTTAGGCTTCGCAGGCAAGCACCTTAACCGTTATTTGCACAGGTGCACATGTTTATGGGTATGGCAGGGTCTCTTACTGCTGCCATCAAACAACAGTTCAGCTTTACACAGGCGGCTGGGGAACGGAACCCAGGCCAGCAGGCTTGACAAGCAGGTGCCTTTAACTGCTGACTCACTTCTCCAGGCATCATGGTGGCGCACGCCTTTAAACCCGGCACGTGGGAGGCACAGGTAGGATGACTGCAGTGGCTCTGAGGTCACCTTGAGACTACAGAGTGAATTCCAGGTCAGTCTGGGCTAGAGTGAGACCCTACCTTGAAAAACTACTCATAAAAAACGAAAGGAATGGGCTGGAGAGAGGGCTTAGCGGTTAAGCGCTTGCCTGTGAAACCTAAGGACCCCGGTTCGAGGCTGGGTTCCCCAGGTCCCACGTTAACCAGATGCACAAGGGGGCGCATGTGTCTGGAGTTTGCAGAGGCTGGAAGCCCTGGCGCACCCATTCTCTCTCTCTCCCTCTATCTGTCTTTCTCTCTGTGTGTCTGTCGCTCTCAAATAAATAAATAAGTAATTTTTTAAAAAAATTAAAAAAAAAAAAAACGGAAGGAAGGACTCATTCTACAGCTCACGTTAGCCTCACACTTGCCCATTCTCCCCCGCCTCAGCCTCTAGAGTGGGTAGGAGTTTAGATGTGTACTAGTGGGCCAATCTTCGGCCTTACTTTACCATGCAAAGCTTGCAGTGTTACAGGTGGAGCCCAGAGCTTTCTGCTGCTCTGAGCCCCTCACTGGGGGACTGGGGGAAGCCCTCTGCCACTGAGCCATGCCTCCAGCCTCTTTGCAGAACCCTTTGAAACGCTGAATTGTTTTGAAATAGGACAGCCTGGGCTGGAGAGATGGCTTAATGGTTAAGGTGCCTGCCTGCAGAGCCAAAGGACCCAGGTTCGAGTCCCCAGAACCTACAGAACCCAGATGCGCAAGGTGGCGCATGCGTCTGGAGCGCGTTTGCAATGGCTTGGATGCCCTGGCATGGCACGCTCATTCTTTCTCCTTGTCTCTGCCTCTTCCTTTTTCTCAAATATATAAATAAAAATTATGTAGCTGGGCATGGTGGCACATGCCTTTAATACCTGCACTCAGGAGGCAGAGGTAGGAGGATCGCTGTGAGTTCGAGGCCACCCTGAGACTACACAGTGGGCTCCAGGTCAGCCTGAGCTAGAGTGAGACCCTACCTGGAGGAAAGCAAACAAACTATATCTATAGCTATATCTATCTATCTCTCTCTCTCTCTCCATCCCAAGCAGAGGTCCATGCTGTGGTCTGACTGATGTCAACCTAGTGGGAAGAAATGTGCCAACTGGCAGCGGCATGAAGGGATGGAGGCACAGGAAGCGAGGGCTCAGGCAAGCTGGTGCGCAGAGCCTCACCGTGCGGGCCTTGTCCACGTAGCGGCGGTAGCGCTCCTCCATGGCCCGCAGGTCCGCGTCCTTCTTCTGCAGGCTGTCTTGCAGCTCTTCGATGCGCCGGGCTGCTGGGGAACGGGGGTCCCTGAGCTCGCGGTGCATGCCAGCCCCCCCCACCCCCCCACCCCAGCCCGGGAGCTGTGGAGCCCACTCACTGCTGCTGGCGGTGGGTGGCTCCAGCTCTTCGATGTATTCTCGTTTCCGCTGTAGCTCCAGGTCAGCTTCGTGAAGTTTCTGCCTGCGGGTGCGGGGTGCGCAGCAGCGGGCTGACTTCAACCTGGCCTCTCTCCCTCTTTCCTTCCCTCCCTCCCTCCCTCCCTCCCTCCCTCCTTCCCCCCCCCCCCCCCCCCTCTCTCTCTCTCTCTCTCTCTCTCTCTCTCTTCAGCCCTATTTACCTGCTGTGCTGGGAATGGAACTCAGGACCTTGTCCATGCTAGGTGAGCGCTTTACCACTGGGCCACACCAAAACCCCTCACTGGGGGATTCCAGGCAGGCAGTCTACTGCCCTCCTCTCACTGGTGGGTTCTCACTGACCAACACCACAGCCCTCTGGGTTCTCTTTCATTCTACTGGTCATCACAACCCTTCCATCCAGTCATAAGGCTCTGTTCTTTCTTTCTTTTTTTTAAAATTTTTTACTTATTTGACAAAGAGGCAGATACAGAGAACAGGTGCACCAGGGCCTCCAGCTGCAAACTCCAGACACATGCACAACATTGTGTATGTGGCTTTACTTAGGTCCTGGGGAATCAAACCTGAGTCCTTTGGTTTTGCAGGGCAGCTCCTTAACAGCTAAGCCATCTTTCCAGCCCCAGCCATAAGCCACTTTATGGCCATCAAACTCTCTAGTGGCTAGCCCGTCACACCTGGGGGCTGTGCCCTCTAAATATCTAGCCCCACCATCCCCGCCCCTCAATCTTCTCCCCATCCCACAGTCCCTGAGTAAATGGGTCTGGCCATCATAATTCCTTCTTCTCTGGCCAGACCCTTCTGCTCACAACCCCTTAGCTCCATTCATTGTCCAACCAGCAGCCAGGGAACTTTTTTTTTCCCCCTGTGGTAGGGTCTAACTCTAACTCAGGCTGTAGTCTCAGGGTGGCCTCAAACTCACAGTAATCCTCCTACCTCTACCTCCTGAGTGCTGGGATTAAAGGTGTGCACCACCACACCTGGCCAGGATTATTTATTGATTTTTAATTTTCATTTATTTATTTAGGAGAGAAAGAGAGAAAATGGATATCCCAGGGCTTCCAGTCACTGCAAACAAACTTCAGACACATGTGCCACTTTGTGTACCTGGCTTACATGGGTCCTGGGGAATCAAACCTGGTCCTTAGGCTTCTCTGGCAAGCGCCTTAACCATTAAGCCTTCTTTCCAGTCCCAGGATTTTTTAAAAAATATTTTATTTATATTCATTTGACAGAGAAAGAGGGGGAGAGAGATAGAATGGGCTTGCCAGGGCCTCCAGCCACTGCAAACAAATTCCAGATGCATGTGGCCCCTTCTGCATCTGGCTAATGTGGGTCCTGGGAATCGAACCTGGGTCCTTTGGCTTTGCAGGCAAATGCCTTAACTCCTAAGCCATTCCTCCAGCCCCAGGATTTTTTTTTTTTTTCCTAAGAGCTATAGTGCTCCCTGTGTGAGGCCCTGGATTTCATTTCCATCACATCCCACCCCAACAAAAAAGCAAAAAGTAAAAGATAACATTTTATCCCAGTACCTGGATGAAAGCCCTTCCATGCTTCCCCATAGTGCCCAAGTAGCCAAATAATCCTTTTTCCTTCCCTGTGTCTACAAGACCATAGTTGACAGGCAGGTATAGTGGTGCATGCCTGTGATCCTAGCCCTTGAGACATGGAAGCAACAGAATCAGTGTAGCTTTGGCTATATGAGATCCTGTCTCAAAAAAAAAAAAGAAAAAGAAAACTAAAAGAAAAAGCTAGGCATAGTTGTGAACGCCTTTAATCCCAGCACTCAGGAGGTAGAAGTAGGAGGATTACTGTGAGTTCAAGGCCATCCTGAGACTACATAGTGAATTCTAGGTTAGCCTGAGTTAGAGCGAGACCCTACCTCAAAAAAAAAAAAAAAGAAAGAAAGAAAGAAAGAAAAAAAGAAAAGAGGGCTGGAGAGATGGCTTAGCAGTTGAGGCGCTTGCATGTGAAGCCTAAAGACCCATGTTCTACTCTCCAGATCCCACGTACGTCAGACACACAGTGATGCAAGCATATAATATCACACATGCACACAAAGGGGCCCGCGTGTCTGGTGTTCATTCGCAGTGGCTGAAGGCCCTGGCACATCCATTCTCTCTCTCTCTGCCTCTTTCTCTCTCTCTCTCAAAATAAAAATGAAAAATAAGTAACATTAAAAAAACATGTATAGGGCTGGAGAGATGGCTTAGCGGTTAAGCGCTTGCCTGTGAAGCCTAAGCACCCTGGTTCGAGGCTCGGTTCCCCAGGTCCCACATTAGCCAGATGCACAAGGGGGCGCACGCGTCTGGAGTTCGTTTGCAGAGGCTGGAGGCCCTGGCGCGCCCATTCTCTCTCTCTTCCTCTATCTGTCTTTCTCTCTGTGTCTGTCGCTCTCAAATAAATAAATAAATAATTAAAAAAAAATGTATAAACTGGGTTGGAAAGAGCGCAGTGGGTAAAGTACTTGCCATGCAAGCATAAGGACCCGAGTTCAGATCCCAGCACCATGTAAATGGCAGACATGGTGGCACACACTTGTGATCCCAGCACTGGAGTGCTACAGACAGGTGGAATCCCAGAGCACGCTGGCTGTCTAGACTATCCAGACTGGTGAGCTTTGTGCTCACTGTGACACCCTGAATCAAGTAAAGAGGAAGGAAGGGCCGGGCGTGGTGGGGCACGCCTCTAATCCCAGCACTGGGGAGGCAGAGGTAGGAGGATCGCCATGAGTTTGAGGCCACCCTGAGACTACATAGTGAATTCCGGGTCAGCCTGAGCTAGAGTGAGGCCCTTCCCCCCAAAAAAAGAGGAAGGAAGGGGAGCTGGAGGGATGGTTTAACGGTTAAGGCACTTGGCTGCAAAGCCTAAAGACCCAGGTTCGATTCCCCAGGACCCACATTAGCCAGATGCACAAGGCGGCGCACGCGTCTGGAGTTAGTTTGCAGTGGCTGGAGGCCCTGTCGCGCCCATTCTCTCTCTCTCTTTTTCTCTCCCTCCCTCCCTCTCTGAAATAGATAAAAAGGAAGTGAGGGAGGGAAGGAAGAGTGTATTTGACCTGAGCACTACGGGCAAGCGAGCTAACTAGCACCCTGCACCAACTCCCCAATCCCACACTTTTGGCATCCTGGCCCGCGGAGTGCCAGCTCTCCGCACTTACAGATGTTCCTCCAGCTTCCTCTTCAGCAGGGCGGGCTGGAGGAAAGAAGCAGGTCATGGTGAGCAGAGGGATGGCAGAGGCATCGAAGCCCCTCCCCACGCTGGGTCCAGGGTACTCACAATGGCCTGTATCGGGCATCGGGCAGCGTGGGGGAGAGAGGAGGAGAGGGGTCACTAAGAGGGAAGGAGACAGGGCCAGGCCGGGAGGAAGCGGGCACTCACGTCCTCAGCCTTGCCTCCTTGCTCCTGCACGGCCTTCTTCAGCTCACCCACTTGGGCCTGGAGCTCAGACAGCTGCTGCTGGTTCAGCCTGAGGGGGGCAGGAGGGCACTAGGGTGGGTGCCGCTGGCGGCCAGCCACGGGCCCTTCCATTTCGCCGACACTGGCCCCCTCCCGCCGCGCCCCTGGCCCGCACCGGTGCTGCGCCTCCAGCGCGTGGCGGGCGCGGTTGGCCTCTTCCAGGTGCCGCTGCAGCTCCGCCTGGCGCTCCCGGTGCTCTGCCTCCTGCTGGCACAGCCTCTTGTTCTCCTGTTGGAGCCTCAGGAGAGTCTCCCTGCCAGGCAGGGGGGGGGGGGGAGACAGCGCTGGGTCCTGGGCAGCCCCTCCCGCAGGGCGGCTTGGGTTCCCGGCCCATGAGGTGGCGCTGGGGGCACGATTTCTGCCTCGGGAGGGTCCGGCCAGGTCTTAGGGGAGGGTTGCTGAAGGGGACACGCCTGGGCTCTGGGATGGCGCGGTAGGAGGGAGCTCAGGGCTCCAGGCTGGGCATGACGTGGAACCACGCAAGGACCGACCTACGGGAAGGGTTAGAACACCCAGATCCCGCTACAAGAATGGTGACAGCAGGAAGGAGGCAGTCAGGGAGCGCAGGGCACAGCGCCGGCTGACTGCAGGCCTCTGCTCCGGGATCGAGGACCAAAAGGAGATGGATGGGGGCTGGGGAGACGGCTTAGCGGTTGAGCGCCTGCCTGTGAAGCCTAAGGACCCCGGTTCGAGGCTCGGTTCCCCAGGACCCACGTTAGCCAGATGCACAAGGGGGCGCACGTGTCTGGAATTCCTTTGCAGTAGCTAGAGGCCCTGTCATGCCCATTCTCTCTCTCTCTCTCTCTATTTATCTATCTATCTACCTCTTTCTCTCTGTGTATGTCACTTTCAAATAAATAAATAAATAAATAACAAAAAGTTAAAAAAAAAAAAAAGAGATGGGCAAGGCTGGGCGTGGTGGCGCATGCCTTTAATCCCAGCAAAGGTAGAAGAAGCGCCGAGAGTTCAAGGCCATCCTGAGACGACATAGTGAATTCCAGGTCAGCCTAGGCTACAGTGAAACCCTACCTCAGAGAAAAAAGAGAGAGAGAGAGAGAGAGAGAGAGAGAGAGAGAGAGAGAGAGAGAGAGATGAGGGGCTGGAGAGATGGCTTAGCGGTTAAGGCATTTGCCTATAAAGCCAAAGCACCCCAGTTTGATTCCCCAGGACCCACATAAGCCAGATGTACAAGGGGTCGCATGCAACTGGAGTTCATTTGCAGTGGCTGGAGGCCCTGGCATGCCCGTTCTCTCTCTCCCTCTCTCTGCCTCTTTCTCTCTCTCTCTCTCTTCTCAAATAAATAAATAAAAATAGAGTTGAAAAAACAGAGATGGATGAGAACATATTTTTAAACTCCATATTTTAAATTTATTTTATTTCTATTATTTAGTTATTTATTTTGGGTTTTCGTGGTAGGGTCTAACTCTAGTCCAAGCTGACCTGGAATTCACTATGTAGCCTCAGGTTGGCCTCAAACTCTTAACAATCCTCCTATCTCTGCCTCCCAAGTGCTGGGATTAAAGGCGTGCACTACTACATTGGGCTTTTAAATTTATTTTTATTTTTGTTTATTTGAGGGAAAGAGAGAGAAAGAGAGAGAGAGAATGGGCACATCAGTGCCTCCAGCCACTGCAAACAAACTCCAGATACATGCTCTACCTTGTGCATCTGCCTTACTTGGGTCCTTAGGCTTCTCAGGCAAGTGCCTTAAGTATTAAACCATCTCTCCAGCCCCGTTTTTGTTTACTTATTTGAGAAAGAGAGAAAGGTAGATAGAGATGAGAAAGAATGACCACACCAGGGCTTCCAGCCACTGCAAACAAACTCCAGATGTATGCACCACCTTGTGCCTCTGGCTTACGTGAGTACTTGGGAGTCAAACTGGGTTCCAGCCAGGCACGGTGGCACACGCCTTTAATCCCAGCACTCGGGAGGCAGAGGTAGGAGGATCACCATGAGTTCAAGGCCAGCCTGAGACTATAGAGTGAATTCTAGGTTTGCCCGGGCTGGCTAGGCTAGGTAGTGAGACCCTACCTCAAATAAACAAAACAAGGGGCTGGAGAGATGGCTTAGCAGTTAAGGCACTTGCCTGCAAAGCCAAAAGATCCTGGTTTGATTCTCCAGGACCCTGTTGACCAGATGCACAAGGGGGCGCACGCGTCTGGAGTTCCTTTGCAGTAGCTAGAGGCCCTGTCATGCCCATTCTCTCTCTCCCTCTCTCTCTCTCTTTCTATTTATCTATCTGCCTCTTTCTCTCTGTGTCTGTCACTCTCAAATAAATAAATAACAAAAAGTTAAAAAAAAGAGAGATGGGCAAGGGCGGGTGTGGTGGCGCATGCCTTTAATCCCAGTTTCAGTGGCTGGAGGCCCTAGCATGCCCATTCTCTTCCTCTCTCTCTCTCCCTTTCTGCCTGTTTCTTTCTCTCAAATAAATAAATAAAAATCATTCTCTTAAAAAAATAAATAAAACAAACAAAAAACCCTGAGTTCCCAGGCTTTGTCCAGCCCGGGGACACTTGTTTTTATTTTTCCCCCACAGCAGGGTCTCGCTCTAGCCTAGGATGACATGGAACCCACGCTGTGTCCCAGGCTGTCCTCAAACTCAAACCTCTGCCTCCCAAGTGCTAGGATTAATGGTGTGTGTTGCCACACCCATTTGGACATAGGGAGGAGTTTTGCAGAGTGGAGCCAGGTGTATTGAACCTAATTTGTATACTGAAAATAGATCTGGAAGAGGCAAATCCACCAAGAAGGGCTAAAGCCTGGGCCAAGTAAGAGCATGGTCTGAGCAGGTGGGTCTTGGCGCCCACTACAAGCAGGGAACGGACACTCAGCAGCAGAGGCTGTGGGTGGGCATGCACTCTGGGGCATGGCGGAGGGCAGGTGATGAGGAACACGATGTACCTGAGCTCGGCAGGGAGGATCTCTGCTGCTAAGTTTTCCAGGCCTGGCTGGGTGGGATCCAGGGAAGGGTCTAGAAAATGAGAGAAGTCTCGACATCTCTGTGCATCCCCATTCCCAGGATTCTCCCCTCCCTCCCTCCCTTCATTTATTTTGGTTTTTCAAGGTAAGGTCTCATTCTAGCACAGGCTGACCTGGAATTCACTATGTAGTCTCAGAGTGGCCTCCAACTCTCTGTGATTCTCCTACCTCTGCCTCCCCAGTGCTGGGATTAAAGGCCTGCGCCACCACGCCCTGCTCCCTTCATTCTTTTTTTTTTTTTTTTTTTTTTTTTTTTTTTTGGTTTTTCGAGGTAGGGTCTCACTCTAGCCCAGGCTGACCTGGAATTCACTGTGGAGTCTCAGAGTGGCCTCGAACTCATGGCAATCCTCCTACCTCTGCCTCCCGAGTGCTGGGATTAAAGGCGTGGGCCACCACGCCTGGCTCCCTTCATTCATCTATTAAAACAGGGCCTTATGTACTCCAGGCTAGCCATGACCAAGGATGACCTTGAAGTCCTGGTCCTCTTACATCCACCTCCCCAAATGCTGGGGATTGAATGTATGCCCCATCACACACCTGGCTTTAGAGTCCTTCATGTTTTGTTGTTGTTTTTGGTTTTTCTAGATAAGAGTTTTGCTCTAGCCCAGGCTAACTTGGAATTCACTATGTAGTCCCAGGGTGGCCTCGAACTCACAGAAATCTACCTACCTCTGCCTCCCAAGTGCTGGGATTAAAGGCATGCACTACCATGCCCGGCTTTTTTTTTTTTTTTTTTTTCAAGGTAGGGTCTTGCTCTAGCCCAGGCTGACCTGGAATTCACTATGTAGTCACAGTTGGCCTTGAACTCACAGTGATTCTCCTACCTCTGCCTCCGAAGTGCTGAAATTAAAGGCGTGCACCACCAAGTGCAGCCCTCTCCCCCACTGAGGTGTAGGGTCTCACTGTGGCCCAGGCTGACCTGGAACTCACTCTGTAGTTTTGCGGTGGCCTTGGACTTAGTAATCCTCCTACGTTCACCTCCCAAGTGCTAGAACTAAAGGCATGTGCCACTACACCTGGTTTATGGCAGTTTTGCATTCAGCCTCAGACCTCCCCTCCCTCGGACCCAATGGGCCCCCGGCTCACCCGCCTGAGTCAATCCCCTTGGTTGCAGCTGGGCGCAGCGCAGCTCCTCGTTGGCCTCCCGCAGCGAGTCCCTCTCCGCCAACAGGCGCTGCGGGGACAGGACGCAAGATGCCACAAGAGGCCAGTGGGATTCCCCAGGAAACAGGTGCGAGAGGCCGGCCCGCAGAATCCCAGCCTCACCTCCTTTTCCTTCGTCACTGACTCATACTTCTCCTCCAGGTTGCGGCACTCGAACAGCCATTTCTCCGCCTTGATGGCCTCCTCCTGACGCTGGACCTGTAGGCCCTGCACCTGGTCAGAGAGACAGGCACAGTGGGTGGGAAGAGGAAGGCGGACTGGGAGAAGGGCCCAGCCAGAAGGGCCTCAGGGACTCCAAGAAACTGGAAGAGGGCTGGAGAGATGGCTTCACGCTTGTGGCACCTGCCTGCAGAGCCAAAGGACCAGGTTCGATTCCCCAGTGCCCACATAAGCCATAGGCACAAGGTGGCGCCAGCTTCTGGAGTTCGTTTTGTGGCGGCTGAAGGCCCTGGTGTGCCCATTCTCTATATGGCCCCCTCTGTCTCTCTCATAAGTAAATAAACAACAACCAAAAAAAGTTTAAGAAACCAAGGAAAGCTAAAAGACCCAGGTTCGACTCCTCAGGACACACATAAACCAGATGCAGTGGCTGGAGGCCCTGGCACACCCATTCTCTCTCTCTCTCTCTCTTTCTCTCTCTCTCTACCTGCCTATTTCTGTATGTCTCTTGCTCAAATAAATAAATTAAAATATTTTTAAAAGAGAAAAAAATTAAGCCGGCTTTACTCCCAGCCCTCTGGAGGCACAGGTAGGAGGATCCCTGAGTTCGAGGCCACCCTGAGACTGCATAGTGAATTCCAGGTCAGCCTGGGCTACAGTGAGACCCTACCTCGAAAAGACAAAAGAAAAGAAAGGAGGGGGGGTCTGCAGGGATGGCTTAGTGGTTAAGGCATTTGCCTGCAAAGCCAAAAAAGACAGGTGTGATTTCCCAGGACCCAAGTTAGCCAGATGCACAAGGGGGTGCTCATGTCTGGAGTTCATGTGCCGTTACTGGAGGCCCTGGCACACCCATTCTCTCCACCCCCCTGTCAAATAAATAAATTAAAAAAAATATTTTAAAAGCATGCCCCACCATGCCCAGCTTCTCATTGGAAGGAAGGAAGGAAGGAAGGAGGGAGGGAGGGAGGGAGGGAGGGAGGGAAGGAGGGAAGGAAGGAAAGAAGGAAGGAGGGAAGGAAGGAGGGAAGGAAGGAGGGAAGGAAGGAGGGAGGGAAGGAAGGAAGGAAGGAAGGAAGGAGGGAGGGAAGGAAGGAAGGAAGGAAAGAAGGAAGGAAGGAAGGAAGGAAGGAAAGAAGGAAGGAAGGAAGGAAAGAAGGAAGGAGGGAAGGAGGGAGGGAAGGAGGGAAGGAGGGAAGGGGAGGAGAAGAGAAAAGAAAAGGGAAACTGGGAGAGTTTGTGCCTGGAGGGAGGGGAAGCGCTTACAAACCCGGGACAGGGAGCTGGCAGAGGTGGGGGTGCTGGCTGGCGGTTAGGGGTCCTGGGTCCGGGTGGCTAAGCCGCGTCCCCTCCCCCGCCCCCCCCGCGCAGGCCTCACCTGCCGCCGCTGGGCCTCGAGGTCGGCGCGCAGGGAGCCGGCCCGCCGCAGCTCCTCCTCCAGCTGCCGCGTGCGCTCCGCGTGGCCCGCGTTGCGCTCCTCCAGCTGGCGCACCTGGCGCCGCAGTTCCCGGAGCTCCCCCAGGCGGCGGCGGCAGCTGCTCAGGGTGGCCTCCAGCTGCCCCGCGCGCTCCGAGGACTGCCTGCGAAGGGGCAGGCAAGGGTTCCGGCAGGGTGCCCCGGATCGCAGGACACCCCGGGGGCAGCCAGGGAAGGGCGCAGCCTAGGGTTTTTTCTTTTCTTTTCTTTAAATATATTTTATTTATTTGAGAGAGAGAGAGAGAGAGAGAAAGAGGAGAGAGAGAAGATGGGCGCGCCAGGGCCTCCTGTCACTGCAAACGAACTCCAGATGCATGCGCCCCCTTGTGCATCTGGCGAACGCCTTAACCGCTAAGCCATCTCTCCAGCCCCAGGCCTGGGGTTTTGTGGGTTCAAGGTGCAGGGAGTGGAGAGGGGCTGGGGATGAAGCCAGGCGTGGCGCTCTCGGAGGGTGATTAAGGTCAAGGTTATAATGCGACGGTCCCCAGGACTGCAGGCTGGGGGAGACCGGGTCATGAGGGAGCCGTGTGCCGGCGCGCAATGGGTGGGCTCACCGGAGGGGCGCTTTAGCATTCTGGTGCTGTAGGGTCACAGGGGAGACCTTTACGGTTACGGCAGACACAGGACACAATAAGTATATGCGACCCCAGGCACAATGGTAGGGTGCCCAACTCCAGAAGACACAGTAGGATCATAAAAGGCTGCAGCTGGAATCCAGGGCCATAATGGGCCCCAGATGGGACCATGGGCTTGGTTGTATTGAGGGAGCCTCCCTCAGGCATTTAATAGGGCACTGTGAGGTACAGGGGAGCTCAGTGGACCCAAGGTCTGGCAGGATCTGGGACATGGGGATCAGGATGGTACAGTGAGACCCCAGTGGCAGTGGGGTTCAAGGTGGACAGTCTGGGAGACATTGTGTGGGTCTCGGCATTTGGCAGTTATGGGTGCTGGAGAGATGGCTTAGCAGTTAGGGGGCTTGCCAGCAAAGCCAAAGGACTCAGGTTCAATTCCAGTCCCCACGTACAAAGTGGCATGTGATGTGTGTCTGGAGTTTGCTCGCAGCAGCTGGAGGCCCCGGTGCGCCCATTCTGTCTTTTTCTCTCTCTCAAAAATTAATGACATACGCCACCATGCCCAGCTTAATAAAATCTTGTTTTTTTTTCTTCTTTAAGCGGGGCGTGGTGGCACATGTCTTTCATCCCACCATTTGGGAGGCAGAGGTAGCAGGATCGCTGTAAGTTCGAGGCCACCCTGAGACTACATAGTGAATTCCAGGTCAGCCTGAGCCAGAGTGAGACCCGACCTCGAAAAAACAATAAAGAAATAAATAAAATAAATTTAAAAATAAAATAAAAGGAGGAGGAGGAGGAGGAGGTTGCAGGCATGCAGTGAACATTGTGATCAGCGACCCACCGCAGCTCGTCCATCTCATCCTTCAGCGCTTGTGCCTCCTGGGCAAGGCTGGTCAGGGCCTGGTTCCGCTGCTGCAATTCGGTGACCTCCCGCTCCAGCTCCAGACAGCGCAGCCGCTCGTCCTCCCTGCTACTCTCCAGCCTGGGGCAGCGGGGAGGAGAGACCTGTTTGGAGGATGCCCTTCCGTGTGCATCCCCTGGCCAGGCCCTCTGCCCTTCCCTCGGTTGACGGACCGGAAGTTCTCCTCCTGTAGCTGGTCCAGTTGGGACTGCAGGAGCAGCAGCTTTTTTGCGGTGATGCCCGGGGCACCCTGGGCATCTGGCTGGCCCACCCGCTCCCTCAGCGCTGCGTTCTCTTGTGCCAGGCTCTGCTTCTCCTCTGAAAGCAATACAAGCTGTGGGCAGGGCACACAGGTGAGCAGGGAGTGGCCCTGGACCGGGTCTCGGTGGCCCTGCCCCCTGCGCCTCGCCCACCTGCCGCTCCAGGTCCAGACAGCGCTGCCGAAGCTCGTCCCCCTCCTCGGCCTCCTCGCTTAGGAAGTAGTACCTGCGGGACTGAGCAGACCAGCAAGGGGGTGGCGCAGGAAGAAATCAGGGGTCCGGGAAGGCCGGGCAATGGAGCCTGGGCTCTCCAAGAGAGGATGGGGTCAAGGAATCCCCAAGATTTAAGAGCGGGCTGGGCCGGGTGGGGTGGCGCACGCCTTTAATCCCAGCGCTCCGGAGGCAGAGGTAGGAGGATCACCATGAGTTCAAGACCACCCTGAGACTACATAGTGAATTCCAGGTCAGTCTGGACTACAGCAAGACCCTACCTTGGAAAGCCAAAAAAAAAAAAAAAAAATACAGGAGTAGGGTGATTTGGGAACCCCGGGGGACCTGGAAAAGGAAGAGGCTAGAACCCTGAATGATAGAGGTGGGTTACAGGACTCACTCCTAAGCCAGCTACTGGGGGGCTTACACTGGAGAATGCAAACTCAATGTCTCCTTGGGCTGCGTAAGGACAAGACCTTCCACCTTAGGGAGTCCCAAAAACCAGCAACAGGGTCAAGACCTTTAAGCCAGGTTCCCCACTCTTACCTGAGTATCAAAGTTCCCGTAAGTCTCTGTAGACAGGGAGTCATGGCTGTCTTTTGTCATGAGCTGGGGGCGCGGGGAGCACTGAGGTGAGCTGGACTGTCTGACACAGCCTTCCAGGTTTCTACAGTCTGCCCTAAGAATGTCTCCACTCCCCAAGACCAGTTCACCTTAAGAATGCCCATCTAGGGGATACCCTCCCGACCCCCCCCCCCCCCACCAGCCTGGTACAGAAAGAGGCCAGGCCTTTTGAGCAACAGGATGCCTACTCAGAATCCACAGACGTGACACAGACATGTCTAACCAGCTGACTTGCCAGCAGAGGCCAGAGCACACCAGAGTGAGGCCCATGTGCCCAGTAACCTCTGCCCTGGAGATGTACCCTCCTCTGACACTCCCCAATTGCGACAGGGGGCACCCTCACCAACCTCCTGGATGGCTTCCATCACAACGTGCTGAACGGATTCCTCCAGCGTCATGATTCTCTGGATGTGCTCTGGGGACGAGAGCAGGAGGAGGAAACTGAGGCTTGGGATGGACCTGCGAGGAAAGAGCCTTTCCTCGGGGGGGGGGGGGGGCATCCTCTGGGGACTTGCTGGAGCCCTCTCTGGCTCTTCTCATACCCTGTTTTTTCTCACAACTAATAGCACAGCCAAGCACCAACTGAAGCAGCTTGCCGAGCTCCGCCGGGTCTGCCAACTCCCCAATGAGGCTCACATCTGGGATGTGCTGCTCCGATACGGGGTGCCCCAGGACCTGGGGACACGAGTGGGGAAAGGCCGTGGGGATCCCAGGCCTGCCCCCTTTCTCCCAAACAGCCCCCCCGAAATCCTTCTGGAGTTACTCACATCCTGAGAATATTCTGCCACGCTCTGAAAAATCTTCCTCAGCTTGGTGACCTGAGAGAGAGCCAAGGGAAGGGCCATTCTCTGCATTTCTGGGCATGGGGGTTTAGAGCACCCCACCTTGACGCTGTCCTCCCTTCCTTTTCCCTGGCCTGCATATCTCATCCTGTTTGACCCTGGCCTGTATTAATTACTCCATTCCCTTAGGTCTGACTTGACTGTGCTTTGCACTCAACTGACCATCTTCATTCACAAATTCCCAGAATCCAGTGGCTTCTCCACATATGGATCCATCCACTGTCTCTCATCTGCATGACTGCACCAGCCACTTCCCGCCTCCCCCCCTTTGCACTGGGGCTGGGCAGATTGGGGGTGAAATGCAGCGCCTCAGGCATGCCAGGTAAGCTCTCCACGGAGCCATGCTCCCAGCCCCTCGCTGGAGGGTTCTAGGCCAGAGCTGTCCCGCTGAGGGGCATCTGAAGCCCCCCATCCTCTCCCATCCTGGCATTCCTCTCAAGCAGCCACAGGGAGCTTTTAAGGACCAAGCCCGGTTGCATCTTTCCTCTTCTAAAACTTCTCCCTGACGTGCCATAGCCCTTAAAATAGAACCTCCACAGCCTCCCTAGCCTGCCAGACCCCAGATGACCTCAGCTCCTACAGATCTTCCCTAATTACCCTCTCGCCCGACCTCCCTGCCATTCCTCCATCGTACTCAGGGGCTCTGCAGTTAGTTTTCCCTGTGCAAAAAAAAACCCTTCCTCTTGAACCTCTAATGGTGGTGCACACCTTTAATCCCAGCACTCTGGAAGCGGAGATAAGAGGATTGCTGTGAGTTCAAAGCCAGCCTGGAACCACACAAATCACCAGGGGCTAGAATGAGACCCTACCTTGAAAACAACAAAAACAAAACCAACAAAAGAAAACCTTCCCTCCAAGTCTCACATGGAAACAAGCCTATCACAAATAGGGACCTACACACACCCCTAGACTCTCTCTCAAAGTCCTTTTATTCTCTTCAGAGGCCTATGGACAGCTGAATGTTTTAATAACTTTTAAAGAAGATTTTGACTTATTTGAGAGAGGGAGGCATGTGTGTATGTATGTATGTGTGTGTATGTGTGTGTGTGTGTGTATTTATGTATGTATGTATATATAGAGAGAGAGGAGAGAGAGAGGAGAGAGAATGGTCATGCCAAGGATTCCAGCCACTGCAAACAAACTCCAGGTACATGTGTCACTTTGTGCATCTGGCTTAGGTGGTCCCTGGAGAATTTGGCTTTATAGGCAAGCACCTTAACCACTAAGCTATCTTCCCAGCTGTTTATGTATGAATGTTTTCGTTTTCAAAATATATTTTATTTTTATTTATTTATGTGTGAGAGAGTCAGAGAGAGAACAGTAGCAAGAGGCAGACATAGAGAATGGGTGCACCAGGGCCTCCAGGCACTGCAAACGAACTCCAGACACATGCGGCCCCTTGTACATCTGGCTTACGTAGGTCTTGGGGAATCGAACCTGGGTCCTTGGGCTTCGCAAGCAAGCAAGTGCCTTAACCACTAGGCCATCTTCCCGAATTTTTATTTTTCAGAATGTGGCGTGTGTGCACGTGTGCAGTGAGTGCACACGTATGTGCAAATATTGTACCCCCATGCACATCAGAGCAGAGGCCAGAGGAAACAGGGCTTTCTCTGTTGTTCTTGCCTCTTACTTCCCTGAGATAGAGTCTCACTGAATCTGGAGCTCACCTTTTTCTTTCATTCCTTTTTTTTTTTTTTTGTTATACTGGCTAACCTGTGTGCTTCAGTGATCCTCCTGTGTCTGCTTCTCTCAGCACTGGAGTGATACACCGCCATGCCCAGCTTTTTATAAGAGTTCATCAAATTTAGCTCTTCACACTTGTACAGCAAATGCTCTTATACAATGAACCATCCTCTCAGCCTTGTTTGAGTTTTTTCAGGGTCTTGCTGTAGCCCAGGATGACCTAGAACTCACCCTCAAGTCCTAAACTTGCCTCCAGCTCACAGCAATCCTCCTGTCTCAGCTTTCTGAGTGCTGGGATTAAAGACATGCACCACACTTGGGTTATGTTTTTTTTTTTTTTTTTTTTTCTGAGTTAGGGTCTCACTCTTAGGACAGGCTGATCTGAAATTCGCTATGGAGTGTTAGGTTGGCCTTGAACTAATGGTGATGATCCTCCCACCTCTGCCTCTGCATTAAAGGCCTATGCCACCAGGCCTGGCTTTATTTTATTTTGACACAGGGTCTCATATAGCCCAGGCTGGTCTATGTAGCTAAGTCTTGACGTGAACTCCTGGTCCTCCTGCCTCTACCTCCTAAGTGCTGAGATTACAGGCGTGAGTCACCTCACACTGCTACCCTCCCTCTGGTTCTGGGGACTGAACTGAACTCAGGGCCTTGTATTCTAGACAACTGCTCTACCACTGAGCCACACCAGAGCGCCCCTTCGAAGATTTTGAGACAGAGTCTTAAGTAGGTCGCCCAGGCTAGGCATGAATTTGCCAACCTCCTGCTTCAGCCTTCCAGACTAGCTGAGATTGCTGGAAGTTACCACCATAACTACTTGGAAGTTAATGTTTTTATGTATGGCCTGTTTGTCCACACCGCTAGAGTAATGGCCATGTGGGGACGGGCCTTCCCATTACTGCTTACTGAATGCCCAATCTGTGGGTGCTCCATAGACGAACGAAAGGACAGTGGACTGACCACCAGACAACTGGCCCTCTTCCTGGCAGGTCTGTCTGCCCCTCACTCTTCCTGACCTTTTCCTGACCACATCTTTTTTTTTTTTTTAATGTTTTATTTATTTGAGAGAGGGGAAGAGGTAGGTATATACAGGGAGAACAGGGCACACGAGGGCATCCAGCAAACAATCTCCAGAGGCATGCATCACCTTGTGCATCTGGTTTGTGTGCGTACTGGGGAATCGAACTTGGGTCTTTAGGTTTCATAGCCAAGCGCCTTATCTGCTAAGCCCTCTCTCCAGCCTCCTGACCACATCCTCGGCCCATGCCCTAATTATCCCCTACCCATGTGTCCACCTGTCACCTTCAGCCTCCAGTTGGGACCTGGGTCCTCTGAGATAGCCTGGAGCCATGCTTCGTTGAACCACGAGGGGTCTCTGGGGGAGAGGAGGTAAGATGAGCTGGCTGGAGAGCCAGTTGGGATCTACTCCCCTCCCCCCCCCCACACACACTCAGCCTCACTCACATTTGATTCAGCACATGGGCAATGGCAAGGCCGCTGCTCAGGTCCTGGGGGCTGGCACAGGGGAACTGAACTTGGAACGTCTGCAGCTGAAGAGGAAAGGAAAGGGCATTCAGGACTCAGGACCATCAAACTATTGCAGACTCCCGGCTGCAACCTCACAGGCTTAGGGGCATGTGGCTCCAACAAGCCAGCTCTGCGGGGGGAGGGGGCGTGGCTTCCGCACACCTGGGCCCGGAGGGGGCGGAGCCTCGCTTCACCTGTGCCCGACTAACCCAGCGCACCCAGGTCAGGGAGACACACGAGTCACCTGGCCGCCACGGCCACCACGTGACAAGGCCAGCACACCTGTCCCCTCCCCCCCACACACACACTGCCCTACGTGAGCCAGCCACGGGGGGGGGGGGGGGCGGGGCTCCGCCTGCTCTGGGCACGCAGGCCTGCCACGTGAAGGGCGAGCAGGTGCTCAGGTCAGAGTGCAACGGCCCAGCGGGCCCAGTGACCTCACCTCCTCCTCTGCCCAAGCCCTGGTGCCCAGGGGCGCACTGAGGCACAGCCAGAGGGGCACACCTGATCCGGCCCCGCTTCCCGACCTACCCAGGTGAGCAGAGGCCCGCACAACTCGGCCTTGTCCACGCTCATGGCTCCCGATCGAGTTCGAGCCCCAGGCGCCGCTGCACTGTCCGGCTCGGCCACCAGCGAGCGCCCGCAGCCCCGGCCTCCCGCTCTGCCTAGAGCGCCGCCCCGCCGCGCCCCGCCCCCGGCCCGCCCCCGGCCCCGGGACCCGCGCCCCGCCCGCCCGCCTCGCCATCTTGGATCCGGGCATCGGGACGGTGGACACTCTGCCGCTAGGGGTCAGTCTGGTCCAGCCAAGACCGGCCATCGCGGCTTCCCCGCACTGTTTTTGTTTTTTCCACGTAGGGTCTCACTCTAGCCCAGGCTGACCTGGAATTCGCTGTGGAGTCTCAGGGTGGCCTCGAATTCATGGCGATCCTCCTACCTCTGCCTCCCAAGTGCTGGGATGAAAGGCGTGCGCCACCATGCATGCACGACTAATGTTATTTATTCGAGAGAAAGAGAGAGAGTGAAAGAATGGGTGCACCAGGGTCTCCAGCCCCCTGCAATCGAACTCCAGATGCAGGCACCACCTTGTCCATCTGGGAAACCTGGGTTCTGGGGAGTCCAGCCTAACTCCTTAGGCTTCGCAGGCAAGGGCCTTAACAGCTAAACCATCTCTCTAGCCTTTATTTTATTTACTTATTTTTTTATTGTTTTGGTTTTTTGATTTTTCAAGGTAGGGTCTCACTCTAGCCCAGGCCGACCTGGAATTCACCATGGGGTCTCAGGGTGGCCTCGAACTCACAGTGATCCTCATACCTCTGCCTCCCGAGTGCTGGGATTAAAGGCGTGCGCCACCATGCCCGGCTATCTCTGGCCTTTATTTTATTTTTATTGCTTGTTTTTTTTGTTTTTTTTTTTTTTGAGGTGGGGTCTCACTGTGACCTAGAATTCACTATGTAGTCTCAGGGTGGCTTCGAACTCGCAGCAATCCTTCTGCCTCTGCCTCCTGAGTGCTGGGGATTAAAGGTGCGTGCCACCATGCCTGGCTAATCTTATTTACATGAGAGAGAGAGGTGGAGGGAGGGAGAGAGAGAATACGCTCCTATAGGTCCTGGGGAATCGAACCTGGGTCCTGTGGCTTTGAAGTCAAGCACCTTAACCGCTAAGCCATCCCTCCTACACCCCTAGGTTCCTTTTGGGTTGCAGAGGTCCTCACGAACCTTCTTGGTAGGAGCTATGCCCTACTAAACAGGCACATTCTCATTCTTCCCCTGTAACCGGAAGAAATCCATCTGTTTAGCCACTTTATGATCTGAGTCTTATCTGGGTGGAGAAGTGAGCCTTCGGTCTTTGAAAAGAGGGTCCTCAAGGGGACTGACTCCCGGATGGAAGCCACTTGGGAATTCTGCTCCAGAGGCGGCCAAGAGGAAGATGACACGGTGTGGTCCCAGGCTCCACGCAGGAAGAATCCGCCAGCCACATATCCTGGATGGTGGACAGGGCACTCTTGCCTAGCCTGGATCCATAGTCCACCGAGTTTACCTTTTGCACCTTTCTGCCGGCAGATAACGTGCCTAAAATTCTGCCTCTGGAGGTAGGAGAATCACTGTGAGTTCAAAGCCAGCCTGAGACTCCAGGGTGAATTCCAGGTCGGCCTGGGCTAGAACGAGACCCTACCTTGAAGAGCCAAAAAAATAAAACAATAAAATAAATAAGAAACACATAAAAATAAAATTCTAGCCCAGCATGGTGGCACATGCCTTTATTCATAGCACTCGGGAGGCAGAGGTAGGAGGATCGCCATGAGTTCGAGGCCACCCTGAGACTACATAGTTAATTCCAGGTCAGCCTGGACCAGAGTGAGATCTTACCTCGCAAAGCAAATTAAATAAATAAATGCCTCTGAAACCAGGTCCAGGCAGAAGCCGTTGGTTGCCCCAAGCCCGCCAGGGGGCGCGCAGACCATAGGAAAGCAGCCTACTGGGAAAAGCGTACGCCCACTCCTAGGCCCAGTTTATGAGCATGTAGAAACCTCAAAAAGCATTCAGTTGTCAACAAAGATACCATTTGTGGAGTACTTATTGCATGCAGCCCTCACGTCGAGTGATATGAACACACAGACTACCCCACGAGCCTAGGTATCAAAGGTTTTTAAAATATATATACTTATTTTAAAGTTTAAAAAATGTTTATTTATTTACTTGGTTGAGAGAGAGAAGAAAAGAGGATACAGAAATAGAGAATGGGCGCTCCAGGGTCTCCAGCCACTGCAAAGTCCACACCCATGCCCCACCTTGCGCATCTGGCTTACGTGTATACTGGGCAATCGAACCTGGATCCTTGGGCTTCACAGGCAAGCGCCTTAGCGGCCAAGCCATCTCTCCAGCCCTTATTTTATTTTGAGAGAAAGAGAGCGAGGGAGAGAGGCAGATAGAGAGAGAAAGAGACTAGACAAGCAAGGGCCTCCAGCAAAAAACTCTAAACGCATGAGCCACCTTGTGCATCTGGCGCTTGTGGGTCCTGGGGAACTGAACCTGGGTCCTTCGACTCTGCAGGCAAGTGCCTTCTTTGCTAAGCCATCCATCCAGCCCCAGGAAAGGGTTTTAATTCCCGGGTTTCCGCAAACAAGGAAGCAGTGCCTCCGAGGTGGACACAGTTTTGAGGGTCATAGACAAAGCCCCCGACGCTTGCCTTTGACCCCCTGGCTGCAACACCCTCGCAGGCGCAGGCGGGTGGGGCAACTAATGTGCAGCAATTAGAGGTTATTAGCTGTGCCCAGAGGGAGGGGCGGGCTCTGCTTTGGGGCCCGGCCAGGCCTGCGGGGAGGTGCTGCTCCTACCAACCCCGAGAGCCGGGCTACGGGGATCCTGAGAGGGGTTAGCGGGGTGTCTAGAGGCCTGGAGGCTGGTCCTCAGCCCGCAACCCCCTCCCGAGCTGTTTTCCAGCTTCCAACCCCGGGGGAGGGGAGGGGACGGGGAAGGGACGGGGCAGGCGCTTCCGGCAGCCCTGCCTTCCCAAGGGCGTGGGAACAGCTGCTGCCTCTGGCTCCCCTTATCCCACACCCGCAAGAGAGGAAAGGGTGATGCCAAAACAGGGGGTGGGGGAACAGGGCTGGACGGTTAAGGCGCTTGCTGGCAAAGCCTAAGGACCAAGGTTTGATTCCCCAGCACACACGTAAAAGCCAGCTGCACATGGTGATGCATGTGTCTGGAGTTCGTTTGGGGTGGCTGGGGGCCTTGGTGTGCCCATTCTATCTGCCTCTTTTTCTCTCTCTAATAATAAAATGGGGGACAGAAACCCCCCGTTCGTCCCGGGTAGCTTTGGGAGGTTAACCAGGAACCATGAGTGTTAGCAGGATGCGTGATAGGCCATGCTGGGAACTCCAAATATTGTGGGTAGAGGATTACAGTGATTTTTTAAAATATTATTTATTTATTTGAGAGCGACAGAGACAGAGAGAAAGACAGATAGAGGGAGAGAGAATGGGCGCGCCAGGGCTTCCAGCCTCTGCAAACGAACTCCAGACGCGTGCGCCCCCTTGTGCATCTGGCTAACGTGGGACCTGGGGAACCGAGCCTCGAACCGGGGTCCTTACGCTTCACAGGTGAGCGCTTAACCGCTAAGCCATCTCTCCAACCCGCCCCCCCCTTTTTGAGGTAGGGTATTACCTGGAACTCACTATGTAGTCAAAGGCTGGCTTCGAACTCATGGCGATTCTCCTATCTCTGCCTCCCGAGGGAGTGCTGGGATTAGAGGTAGAGAAATCTGGGAATCCAAGTATTTGAGGCGATTGACTTAAACTGTTGCAAGACTGGTGCGATACTGTGGTCATCTCCGATGTTCAGAGCATCAATTTTTTTTTCTAGGTAGGGTCTCACTCTGGCCCAGACTGACCTGGAATTCACTATGTAGTCTCAGGGTGGCCTCGAACTCACAGAACATCAACATTTAAGTAAAGGTCCCACACTGCCCATTGGAGAAGAGCTACAAACCCCCCTTCAACTTGGATCAACAGGGGGTCCCTCGCTGGGAAGAAAAGAAGCTGCCATGTTGGCTACCAAGACAGTAACCAATCAATTTGGAAATTCTGGGAAGGGAATGGGGAGATGCAGTTCAGTGGTTAAAGGTGCTTGCTTGAAACCCTAGGAGCCACACTGTGCCTGGGATTTAAGAACCTTCAATTCTGGCTGAAGACATGGCTTAGTGGTTAAGATGCCTGCCTGCGAAGCCAAAGGAGCCAGGTTTGATTTCCCAGTACCCACATAAGCCAGATGCACAAGGTGGCGCATATGTTTGGAGTTCACCTACTCTATCTGCCCCCCACCCCTCTCTCTCTCTCTCTCTCTCTCTCTCTCTCAAATGGATAAATATTAAGAAAACAAGACCCTTCAATTCTGCAAGAGGGCCACAAATATTCTCTTTGGGACAGGGACCCCCACTTGGGGGAAGGGTGCAAAACCCATTTTATGTACAGGAAACCTCAAAGTCCTGGGCTGCATTTTGAGGGACCAAGAGCTCCATTGTACAGGTTTGGGCAACAGCCCCTGGCTGGTTTGGGGACCCCACCCCCTTCTGCCTGTTTCCAGGAACAGCTGAGCCCAGCCTGGGTTGTACTGCTGGGAAGCCAGTGACTCAGCCCCTCCCTGTAGCCACAGCTGGACCCCAGCCGGTCCCCTCCAGCTTGCACATCTGGGCAGGGTTACAGTCATCAGAGCTGGTATGGGGACCCTGGGTCCCACAGTTAGAGGACAGCATCCACCCAGCTCCCCACTGGCTGAGCAAAACAAAACCACTGGGTGGACCCCATACACTGTTACCATAGCGAACCCCGAATAGTCCCCCTGCACCCCAAATGTTGAAATTCTTCCAGAACTCTTTTCCTCCGCCATTTCTGTGAATGCTTGTGTTGTGTAGGCGCTTGGTCTGTAACTGTGTTCACAGTCACTTATGTCTTTTTTTCTTTTCTTTTCTTTCTTTCTTTGTTTTTTTTTTTTTTTTTTTTTTTTACAGGTAGGGTCTCATTCTTGCCCAGGTAGACTTCACTGTATTCTCAGGCGGCCTCAAACTCACAGCGATCCTCCTTCCTCTGTCTCTCCAGAGGTGCTGGGATTGAAGGCGTGCACCACACCCAGTCACTTAAGTCTTGGGATCCAGGAGTTTGAACAACTCGTGTGTGTGTGTGTGTGTGTGTGTGTGTGTGTTGATGGGAGAGGGGCTGTGGGGACTGGGAGGTGACTAACATATCCTTGCCTGTGTGTATAACATCCAGGTTTAGAAGCCAGTTGTGGGACAAGCCTGTAATCCCAGGAAACAGAGTCTGAAAAGTGAGGATTTTAAGGCCAGCCTCATTTACATAGCAAGCTGGAGGCCTGCCTAGGCTACTTAAGATCCTGTCTCAACACCCCCAAGCAGGTTTCGGGTACCAGGGGCCTCATTCGCACGGGCCATACGTGCCTCCGCGCAGGCAGAGTTTTTGTACGGCTAGCTCTCTGACGATGTCTTCATACCGTCACATCTGTACCTACTACATTCCTCTATAGGGAGCTTCCTTTTGGGATCTATTCTTTACGAGCAGTGCGGCAATCAGTATCTCAAGTTGCCACTGGGCTGCGTGTCTGTGAACATATCCTGTTTTTATTTTATTTATTTACTTGAGAGAGAGAGAGAGAGAGAAAAAGGCAGATAGAGTAGAGAGAGAATGGGCATGTCAGGGCCTCTAGTCACTGTAAACTCCAGACACATGTGCCACCTTGTGCATTTGGCTTACATGGGTACTGGGGAATCAAACCAGGCTTCGCAGGTAAGCACCTTAATTGCTAAGCCATCTCTCCAACCCTGTTTGATCTTTTTTACTATTTTTCTTTTCTTTCTTTTTTTTTTTTTGTTTGGTTTTGTTTTGTTTTTTGGAGGTAGGGTCTCACTCTGGTCCAGGCTGCCCTGGAATTAACTCTGTAGTCTCAGAGTGGCCTTGAACTCATGGCAATACTTCTACCTCTGCCTCCCGAGTGCTTGGATTAAAGGCGTGCGCCACCACGCCCAGCTTTATTATTTATTTTCAAGGTAGACTCTTTCTCTAGCCCAGACTGACCTGGAACTCACAGCAGTCTTCCTACCTCTGCCTCCCGAGTGGTGGGATTAAAGGCGTGTGCCACCTTTTTATTATTATTATTATTATTTGACAGAGAAATAGGGAGAGAGAGAGGTGTAGGGACAGGAGGGAGGGAGAGAGTGGGCATGCCAGGGCCTCCAACCGCTGCAAAGGAACTCCAGATGCTTGCACCCCCTTGTGCATCTGGTTTATGTGGGTGCTGGGGAATCGAACTGAGGTCCTTTGGCTTTGCAGGCAAATGCCTTAACTGCTAAGCCATCTTTCCAGCCCTTAACATTTATTGGTGGATTGATTTGACCGAGAAGGAGGCACAGGACAGGGCCTTCGGCCACTGCAAACGAACTCCAGACATATGTGCCACTTTGTGCACCTGACTTTATGTAGGTACTGGGGAATTGAACTCTTAAGAGTCTTCAGGCTCTGTAAGCAAGTGCCTTTAACTCCTGGGCCATGTCCCTAGCCTCTTTGTGTTGTCTGTTGGTTTTTGTTTTCTTGTTTGTTTGTTTGTTTTTGGTTTTTCGAGGTAAGGTCTCACTGTAGCCCAGGCTGACCTGGAATTCACTATGTAGTCTCAGGGTGGCCTCGAACTCACGGCAATCCTCCTACCTCTGCCTCCCGAGTGCTGGGATTAAAGGCATGCGCCACCGTGCCCGGCTTGCTTTTGTTTTTTGAGGTAGGGTCTCACTCTAGCTCAGGCTGAACTGGAATTCACTATGTAGCCTCTGGGCGGCCTCGAACTCCTCCTACCTCGGCCTCTTAAGAGTGCTGGTATTAAAGGCGCAGGCGTGCTACCATGACCAGGTTCGCTTTTTCTTTCTTAAATTAATTCAAGGATGTACATTTACTGGAATCCACATTTCTGAGTAAAGAAAAACAAAATATTTTATTGAGAGCTTTACTTTTGTTTTTCTGCGATAATGGGACCTTATCATGTGGCCTGGTTAACCCACAGTGTCCTTTCACAATAGGGAGTATTGGTGTGTGCGCACAATATGGGATTCTCTGACCGAGTAAGGACTTCAGGGGCCCGCGATAATGGCGTGACGGCCTGGCTGTCGCCTGTCCCTACCGTGTGTCTCTGCCTCCGCAATTTCCATGTGACAGCCCGAGTACCATGTGACCGACTGTCTGTGAATGCCCGTGTCCCTCTCACACGCGGCGTGTAACCTATGGGCGGTGTGACTCTGCGTCTCCTTGTGTGCGTGTGCTACCCTGCCCGTGGACCATGGCTGAAGGGTTTCTGCCAGCACGTAGCAGGTGTGTCCTGTGTCTGTGTGACACCCTGGGCCGGAGTTGCCAGTGACCTTATGGCTGGAGAGGGGCTGTCAAAGTCACATCAGCCTGGGGTGGAGGCGCACTCGGGAGGCAGAGGTAGGAGGATCACCGTGAGTTCGAGGCCACCCTGAGGCTGCAGAGTGAGCTCCAGGTCAGCCTGGGCTAGAGGGAGACCCTATCTCGAAAGAGAGAGAAGGAGGGGGGCGAGGGCAGCGTGGTGGTGCACCCCTTTAATCCCAGCACTCGGGAGGCACAGGTAGAAGGATCACTGTGAGTTCGAGGCCACCTTGAGGCTGCAAAGTGAGCTCCAGGTCAGCCTAGGCTAGAGGGAGACCCTATCTCGAAAGAGGGGGGGGGGGCGAGGCGCGTGGTGGAACACCCCTTTAATTCCAGCACTCGGGAGGCAGAGGTAGGAGGATCACCTTGAGTTCGAGGCCACCCTGAGGCTGCAGAGTGAGCTCCAGGTCAGCCTAAGCTAGAGGGAGACCCTATCTCGAAAAAGAGAGGAGGGGGGCGAGGGCGGCGTGGTGGTGCACCCCTTTAATCCCAGCACTCGGGAGGCACAGGTAGAAGGATCACCGTGAGTTCGAGGCCACCTTGAGGCTGCAAAGTGAGCTCCAGGTCAGCCTAGGCTAGAGGGAGACCCTATCTCGAAAGAGGGGGGGCGAGGCGCGTGGTGGTACACCCCTTTAATTCCAGCACTCGGGAGGCAGAGGTAGTAGGATTACCGTGAGTTCGAGGCCACCCTGAGGCTGCAGAGTGAGCTCCAGGTCAGCCTAAGCTAGAGGGAGACCCTATCTCGAAAGAGAGAGAAGGAGGGGGGCGAGGGCGGCGTGGTGGTGCACCCCTTTAATACCAGCACTAGGGATGCAGAGGTAGGAGGATCACCGTGGGTTCGAGGCCACCCTGAAGCTGCAGAGTGAGCTCCAGGTCAGCCTAAGCTAGAGGGAGACCCTATCTCGAAAGAGAGAGAAGGGGGGGGCCGAGGCCAGCGTGGTGGTGCACCCCTTTAACCCCAGCACTCGGGAGGCAGAGGTAGGAGGATGGCCGTGAGTTCGAGGCCACCCTGAGACTGCAGAGTGAATTCCAGGTCAGCCTGGGCTAGAGGGAGACCCTACCTCGAAACATCAAAATAATAATAAGATGACACAGAAGTCACCCCGCGGCGCAGCTGGGGGCGAGCTCCTCCCCGCGCTGCGGGGGCGCGTGCGTCGTGCGTGACGTGGGACACGACGGTGATCGCTCCGTGCGTGGAGCCCGACGCGGTCGTGCGTGCGTGCGTGCGTGCGTGCGTGCGCGGGGAGCAGCGTCGCGGGCCCTGACACTCTGGGGCGCGGGTGAAACCCGAGGTTTGGGGAGGGGCGCGCGCTGCCGTTAACCCCTTCCTGCCCGACCCGAAACTCGGGGCCCCGGGACAGAGCGCGGGGCTTCCCCAGCACGCGGGGAGGGGCGGCCCCTACGACGGGGGAGAACCTCCTCTTTGGAGCTCAGACCCCCCCCCATTAAGTTGCCATGGGAACCAGAACTTCCCGCGCAGCCCGCTGCGGGCATCCTCCTGCCCTCCCTCCCTCCCTCCATCCTTCCTGCTGTGGATGCGCCCAGCTCCTCAGCACAGGGATGGGGTGCGGGAGGGGGTGGTTGGGGTGCAGGGAGGGGTTTGCCGGGAGGGGGTGGTTGGGGTGCGTGTGGAGGTTGCTGGGGTGCGGGGAAGAGGTGGTTGTGTGGGGAGGGGGGTAGCTGGGGTGTCAAATGGGATGATTGGGGTGCGGGGAGGGGTGCTTGGGTGATGATACACGGGGTAGCTGGGGTGCGGGGAGGAAGGTGTCGGGGTGCGGGGGAGGGGTGTGGGGAGGAGGGTGGCTGGGGTCAACGAGGCAAGGGCGGGAATGACTCAGGCCAGCCCGGGGGTCCCCTGGCCACAAGCAGCCTCGCTCCCCTTGCTCCGCCCGGGTGACTCACCGCTGCTGGCTCCCCACCACCACCCCCACCACCACCCCCCCCGGGTGTGACTCAGGTCCCTGGGAAAGGGGCTGCAGACAGCGGGACCACCACCCCCAACCAGGCAGCAGCCCGGGACCTCGCACTCCCGAGGGCAGGAGGAGCTGACCCTGCCAGGGACGAGCGGCGGGCCCGCGTCCCCTGCGCGCCAGCCCTGGATTGGGGGCACCCACCCCATCCCCGACCTCCGGGAACTCAGCCGTAACCCCCACCCCACCCCACCCCAGGCACCCAACCTAGCCCACAGGAAGTTTTGGCAGAGCCTTGTCGTGGCGATGAAACGGTTAAAGTCGTTTTCTTATTCATTTCGTCCAGGGGCCCTTTTTGACTCAGACTGCAGGCGGGTGTCCCCTTGAGCCTGGCCTTGTACTGCACCCCAAAATGCACCCTGCGTAGGGCCGAGGGAGGAAGGCGGCTGCTGGCCCTGGCTTGGGTTGTCTTGGCAACAGCAGTCCCACAAAGAGCTCCTTGAAATCCTGTGTCTCTTCTCACCAGCCCCCTCCCCCGTTGCTGTCTGAACCTCAGTTTCCCCACTTGGAAACCAAGGACAGTCCCTTGAGCTGTTGGGTGCTGGGACGCTTTGCATTCGGAGCTGGGCACATGGGAAGGGAGGGGCTAGCGCTCAGGCTGGCCATGGGTGTCCGGGTGCCCCGCGCCCCAGCCAGGCGCTCTGAGGCCACGGGGTTCAGTGCATCCACCCCCTGCCCCAGGCGGGCACCCAGGAAGTGAGAGGTGGGGCAGGAATGAGGCGGAACCTGTCGGGCTCGTCGCTACCCCGCCTCCCACCCTCATTCCCGTGCCCTGACAGGGGACCCCCCCCCCCACACACACACATGCTGCTGCCCCACCCCCGCAGCCCTGGACGCCTGGGTCCTGACCCGAGGGTGGCCGGAGACAGAGTCTCGGGAACATCCTGTGGACTGCTGGCTGGACAGACGGGAGGGTCAGCCCCTCCCAGGGCAGGGCAGACATCCACTGGGGGCAGAGTAAACACAGCCCAGGGTGGCCAGACTGGGGGCGGGCAGCGGTGTGTGTGTGGGGGGGGGCTGCAGGAATGTACACACATACACACTCACCCAGGAGTCCACAGAGAGCCAGTCCCAGAGGCACAAACTCCGGTGACACACAGGCCACTGAGTCTGCCAGCCGGGGACGCGCAGACAGGGTCAGACATCCATCTGGGCAGGACACCCAGGACCGCTGACACAGTGACAGCCAACTAGAAAAACAAGACAGATTTGGGATATAGCTCAGTGGTCTGGCTCGCCGAAGGCCCCGGAGGAAACATTAAAGGAAGTTGGCCAAGCTGTCAGACGCAGAAGCATCAGTAGGTCAAACGCATGCAGGGCCGGTTGCTTGCAAGTGTGCACTGCTAAGCCCGTCTGTTCCCGGTGTTCTGACTCAAAGTGTGTAACTGTGCCTCTCCGATTTTTTCCTTTTCTTTTAAAATATTTTTATTTACTTATTTGAGACGGGGAGGGGGGAGAGGGAGGGAGGAAGAGGCAGAGAAAGAATGGGCGCACCAGGTCCCCCAGCCACTGCAAACGAACTCCAGACACATGCACCCCTTGTGCATCTGGCTTACGTGGGTCCTGGGGAATAGAACGGGGGCCTTTAGGCTTCGCAGGCAAATGCCTTAACCGCTAAGCCATTTCCCCAAGCCCCCTCTTTTTTTTTTCTTTTTTTAGGTAGGGTTTCATTCTAGCCCAGGCTGACCTGAAACTCACTAGGTAGTCTAAGGGTGGCCTTGAACTCACAGGAATCCTTCTACTTCTGCCTCCCGTGCTGGGATTAAAGGCATGTACCACCACGCCCGGCTCTAATAGTTTATTCATCTATTTATTAAAGAGAGGAAGAGCCGGATAGAGAGAGTGGGCACTCTAGGACTTCTAGCCACTGCAAACTCCAGGCTCATGTGCCACCTTGCGCATACAGACTTACATGGGTACTGGGGAATTGAACCTGGGTCCTTTGGCAAATGCCTTAACCTCTAAGCCATCTCTCTGAGCCTGCCTCTCCAACTTTCTAACTCTTCTTATTATTTTATTTTTTTTAATTTTTTTGTTGTTGTTTATTTATTTGAGAGCGACAGGGAGAGAAAGAGTGAGTGAGAGAGAGAGAACGGGCGCGCCAAGGCCTCCAGCCACTGCAAACGAACTCCAGATGCCTGCGCCCCCTTGTGCATCTGGCTAACGTGGGTCCTGGGGAATCAAACAAGGTCCTTCGGCTTTGCAGGCAAACACCTTAACCGCTAAACCATCCCTCCAGCAGTGTTTCGATTTTTAGTATTTTACTCATTTGAGAGAGAGGAGAGAGAGAAAGAGAGAATGGGCATTGCCAGGGCTCTAGCCACTGCAAATGAACTCCAAACACATGCACCACCATGTGCATCTGACTTATATGGGTTCCCGGTAATTGAACCTGGATCCTTCTACTTCACAGGCAAGTAAGTGCCTTAACAGCTGAGCCATCTTGCTCTTCTTTGAATACTAACTAAAATTCTAAGTATGCTTGCCCTGACACTGTGGACTTTCTCACTGTTTTCCAGTAAGTCTCTCTCTCTTTTAAATATTTTTATTTATTTATTTATTTATTTATTTTTTTATTTACGAGGGAAAGAGAATGGGCATGCCAGGGCCTCGAGCCACTGCAAATGAACTCCAGAAGCATGTGCTACCATGTACATCTGGCTTACGAGGGTTCTGGGGAATTGAACCTAGGTTCTTCAGCTTCACAGGCAAGCGCCTTAACCACTAAGCCATCTCTCCAGCCCCCTCTTTATTATTATTATTATTCTTTTGGTTTTTCGAGATAGATTTCCACTCTAGCTCAGGCTGACCTGGAATTCACTATGTAGTCTCAGGGTGGCCTTGAACTCACTGCGATCCTCCTACCTCTGCCTCCCAAGGGCTGGGATTAAAGGCGTGCGCCACCACGCCCAGTTTTTTTTTTTTTTTTTTTAACTGTGGCTTGAATGAGCTTTGCAGTAGCTGAGAAGTCTTGACCCGAGCACTGCAAACCACAGGGTGACACAGATAAGCAGCTCCAAGGCCCAGGCAAAACCAGTGCAAGTGCACTGAGCTGGACATCAGACCCAAGCTAACAGCTGCACTTTAACAGGCCCAGAAAGCAGAGCTCTGTCAGCCACATGCATGCGCACGCACAAGCAAAACGCACGCTGAGAGGATACCCAGAAGCCGGGCGTGGTGGCGCACCTCTGTGTTCCCAGCACTCGGGAGGCCCAGGTGGGAGGATCGCCACGGGTTCAAGACCACCCTGAGATGATACAGCGAATTCCAGTCAGCACGATGACCGATTACCCAAGACACTGCAGTACACACACAAGTGAGACCTTACAAACACTAGGTCACCTCACAATAGGACAAGTGAAAGTCTAGGCAAGTGGGTCACAGACAGACAGACACATCCACAGACAGATATGGTCTGGTCAGTCAAACCAGTACAGTCAGGGACAGTTAGACATCTGTGAACACCTGGCCAAGGAGACACCGTGTGTGAAGTTGGTGGCGGCTAGTGACAGACTGCTCAGGAACCCTACGGCACACACACAGCCAACCACAGACATCAGAGAGAGAGAGAGAGAGAAAATTCAACCAAGTATATATTTCTTTTTTTTTCCTTTTCTTTGAGGTAAAAATCTCACTCTAGCCCAGGTTGACCTGGAACTCATTCTGTAGCCCAAACTAGCCTCAAACTCACAGTGATCCTCCTACTTCAGCCTCCTGAGTGCTGGGATTAAAGGCTTGAGGCACCACACCCAACTCAGCCAGGTCTCTCACACACAGCCAGCCACAAACGACCACACACACACACATAGAGAGAGAGAGAGAGAGAGAGAGTTCAGCCAAGTATCATACATACACACATACTGCCCATGTACAGACCACATGCACACACACAGTCACCCAGCTATCTCCCCCTCTCATGTACATACATAGGCCGGCCGCCAGCCATGGACCCCCCCCCCCACACACACACACTAATCACAAAACACAGATATGCCAGGTACCTCTCACACACACACACCAGCCAGCCATACACATATACCAACTACACAATACAAACAACAGATACAAAGCGCTCTCTGCTCTTGCTCTCATTCTCTCTCTCTCTCTCTCTCTCACACACACGGACTACTTTGAGACCGTACATACAGAGACCACAGCACACATAAACATACAGATCACACAGGTACAAGGCAAACCATGAGTGAGTCTCACATACACACACACACAGACATGAGTAGGTTAGCCATATGCACTCCCAAACAATCCATGCCCACAGGCCAGGGACACCCAGCCTATCACACAGGGCACATGCATGCCCATGTACACACACAGGCCCATGTACACACACGCACACACAGTTTCACCCACCTCCACCATCTGCACAAAACAGAACAGAGCCAGACAGACAGCCCAAGACAGAAGCCTCAGGCACTCTTGCACACCCTGGCAGGCTAATCCCTGGTGCCCCCCCCCCCCCAGACCGTGCTGAGATTCTCTGGGGCCCAGAGATCCTGGTACTTCCTCTCTAAGCATCACCCCCACTTCCCACTCTCCCTCCCTGTTGCTCTTTACTTCCTCTACTGGGGAACAGGAGACGCCTCAAAGCCTGTTGGGGTGTGGGCCTGTCTTCTCTTCAAGTCCCCTGTAAAGGGGGGACCCTCGGGAAACTCAGGAAGGGTACTCCAAGTCTTTTGTGGCTTTGTGGGAACACCCCCCCCCCGGGTGCTCAGGTGACTCAGTCTGAGGAGAGAACCTGCTTCCAAGAAATCCTAGAAGCTTCCTCTTGAGAATGGGGGACAAGAGACCCCCCCCCAAGGCCCACTGAGGCAGGGGAAGGTGGTGGTTGGCAAGCTTGGAGGTTCCTGAAGGAGGGCCTCTGGGATTCTCAGTGTCTTCCGGCCCAGCTGCCTGTCCACACCCAGGGGCAGGGACGTGCCAGGCTGGGTGCTATGACTTGTGGGTTCTCGTCCCGGCCTGCCCACTGGCTGACTCATGGGCAGCCCCCAGCCCAGTTTCCTGGTGGCGCCCCGCAACCGCCGGTCAGTAGGGCCAGGGAGGAGGAGGGTCACCAAACTATTTATAAGAAGGAGAAGTCCCAAGTACCAAGGCCAAAAGCCCCAGAGAGAGACCTGTGGGTGTGGGGGGGGGGTGGACTTCCTCCTTGAACTGCCCCCCTGGTCCCAACGCTGTGGGGGCTGGGGGAAGCCTGGGCATGGGAGGGCCAGCCAGGGTACTCGGTCTGCAGACTGGGCCAGGCGGGGGAGAGGGCTACCCTCACACCCTCCTCACTGGGCAGGCCTGGCGCCAGCAGGGCGGCATGAGGGGGTGGTGCCTGGGCCACAGGGTGAGAATGGCAGGGGCCTGGAACCGGCTGTACCAGCTTTGCCAGGCCCCGCCCTCCCTGGCTGGCCTTCCCCCCCCACACCTCCTGCTCAAACATCCATGCGCAATGCGGGGAGCAGGACCCCACTCCAGCACAATGGTCAACCTACTAATACTAGCGTTCCCTGCCTCTGTGCCCACTCCACCTATCCTCTCAGAGAAGTGATCCTTTGTGGCAGGGACCCCTAGAAGTTGGCATGCAGCTGGTACTGCATCAGTGCCCATGTGCTGGTGACCATCCACAGTGTGGTAGCTGACGTGCCAGAGGGAGGCAGCTAGGATTCTGCACCGTCTGGGTACCAGCACCAGTCCTTCTGACCCTTGGGTATTAGGCAAGGTCCTTCATTTCTTTGTCTCAGTTTCTCATCTGTTAAATGGGGATTCGCACAGCAAGCAATTTCTTGGATCGCTGAAGTAGCCAATGGTTGGCTTAGAATAGTGTCTGGCCCACGGTAAGGACCATATAAGTGTTAGCTATTAAAATAATAATTGCTATTTCCCAGTCTGTCTGCCTATCTTATGCGTCTCAGCCGCTCTGTCTGCACGAGACCAGCCCCGCCCCGTTTGTCTCTTCAAGCATCTCCCTT
This sequence comes from Jaculus jaculus, assembly GCF_020740685.1. Classification (NCBI taxonomy): domain Eukaryota; kingdom Metazoa; phylum Chordata; class Mammalia; order Rodentia; family Dipodidae; genus Jaculus; species Jaculus jaculus. The sequence continues at coordinate 13,544,456 of NC_059122.1, read as the reverse complement.
CCCTGCCTTCTTGTCCCCATCCACCCACTGCTGTCCTCCCCAGGGACCCTTTCTGGACCAAACTAGCCTCGCCTAAGGACTTCCCTCTGGCCTGGCCAGCCTCAGCTGTGGCCATGAGTGAGTCACTGTGGCCTCCTGGCTAGTGGGACAAGCAGGTTGGCTTCCCAAGGTGCTGCCCTCCCCCAACACTGCTGCCGCGCCCCCATGGGGCCAGGCCAGATGTCAGCTGCAGCTATTAGCATGGGCAGGAGACACAGGCCTGGCAGTGTGCCCACCAGACTCAGCGGCTTCTGGAATCTCCCCGTAGACCGGGGTGGGGGAGGGGAGCCGTCCAAGCGAGGACAAGAGGGGAGGAAGCACTTAGGGGTCACAGGGATCCTTCAAAGGCTGGGATGCCCCCAGCTTGCTCCTCCTCAGCTCCCTGCTCAACTGGACTTCCCCTGCCCCTCGGCGCTCAGTTTCTCCTTCCTCTCTTTTTGATTCTCTTCTCTCCCCCACACTGAGTGAGCTCTGAATCTTTCCCACAAGGCTGCTTACTCTTATACCGGCCTCTCTTTTATTCTTTTCAAAATATTTATTTACCAGAGAGAGGGAGGGAGGGAGGGAGGGAGAGAGAGAGAATGAGAGAATGGGCAGGCCAGGGCCTCTAGCCACTGCAAACAAACTCCAGATGCATGTGCCGCCTTACGCATCGCATCTGGCTTACTTGGGTACTGGGGAACTGAACCTGGGTCTTTAGACTTCACAGGCAAGCGCCTTAACCTCAACTTCTCTCTACCCTAAAGATGCTTCCATCATCTCGCAAGAGTCCTGACATACTGAGGAAGAGGCAGACTGACTTCTTACCTCTTGTTCTAGTGGCTCATAGGCTGCTTGGAAATCCGACCTTAAATCTTAACTAGATTTCTTGCTATTTAGACCTCCACCTTGTCCTTTCTGGGAAAAGCGCTGTGGGTTTTCCATCGTCTCCTCTTAAGATTTCCTCCCCCCCTCTGATGCTCTTCACCCGGGGGTGGGGTGGGGTGCGAGAGGGGGTCGCTCGGATGAGGGGACTAGCGGGGTACAGGGGCCCCCCTGAAGGTATTGCGAATGGTGGAAGGCATCTCCCCCACGACAGTGGGGAGCGGGGCATACAGACCCTAGGGTTACTGAGAAGGGGCAAGGGGCCTCACTCTCTGGGCAAAAGGGAAGGGCACTTTGCCCAGAGGAGGCGGCAACCCTGTGCCAGCCCGCCCAGGCGCCTGGGACGCCCGGAGGCATCATCCCGCCCCCTCCGCGCCCCGTCGGGTCGGGCCGGGGGCGAAGTCCGACCCAGGCCCGCGGGCAGGCGGGGACCTGCCAGGCTGGGTCGGGCCCGGCCGGGCCTGGCAGGACGCGGCCCCGAGAGCTGCGGGGCGGGGCGGGGCCAGGCCGGCGAAGGCGAGGGCGGCCTCGGGGGCGGCGGCCGGGGCTGGTCCGGACTAGCCGTCCGGGGGCCGGGCGCGCCCTGGGACCTGGCAGCTCCCCGGGATGCGATCCTGGCTCCCAGCTCGCCGCCCCAAGACGGCACCCGACCCACCCTTTCCTGTGCCCTAATATGGATGTTTAGGGGGAGAAGAAAGAAGAAGGGAAAAAAAAAAAGGAACTCCGGGGGTCGCCCCGCCCCCCAGCCCAGCCCTGGGACTCCAGCCTGTTGTCATGGTGATCAGGGTTCCGAGCCGCTCCCCGGATTCTACCCTCAATAGAACCGCATCCCCCCCTTTCCCGCGGGGCGATGGAACAGTCCTCGGGCTGCTCCGGGTCGCTGGCGAAGGCCGCAGCAGGAACCATTACCGACGGCGGGGTCGGGGGCTGACCGTGACGCGGGCCGGGAGCGTCCTCCCCCGCGGGGGGTCCCTCCTCGCCCCAGGTTCCCGGCTTCCCGGGAGCGCGCACAGGGCGGGGCGCGCGGTCCCCGAAGGCTCGGAGTGACGGAGACGGGGCCCGGCTCCTCCTCCCGCCTCTCCCCGGCCCCCTCCTCCCGGCCGCGGCTGTTGCCACACTTCCTGCCTCGGCGCTCTTTCCCCGGCCGGTTTCCAAGGAAGGCACTTGGGCTTGGGCGACCGCGCCCCAGCCGTCCCGCGGGGTCCGCGCTCCGAGCGCTGACCTGGCTGGTTGAAGGAAGGCTTTGCGATTGTGGGGGGGGGGGGTGAGGGCGAGGCTAGGGAGCAGCCCATGAGGGAGACCCCAGCAAGTGGCCTCCGAGGCCCCTCCAGGAAATACACACCTGCTGTCATTGTCCTCACCGCTCCAAAACTGGGCCCGACCCCTCGCAAGCGACCACCACCTTTGACAGAAACGTTCGCGTCCTCTCCTCCTCCGCCTCTTAATTCCTCACCTGGCTTTGTGAATATACCCCTAGGACCCAGGCTCATTTTTGCAAAAAAGAGGGGTCCCCTCCCCCACCTCCTTCCTCTTCCCACTTACAGGGAAACCTTCAAACTCCCATGGGCTTCCAAACCCAGGCTCTTTTTCTTGCACAATAGATTCCCTCGGCCCCGCCCCCTGGTCCCTTTTGATCTGACCCGTGTGCTCCTAACTGTGAAAATTCCAGCCCCTCAAAACCCACTTGTGCCAGGGACTCCCCACTTCATATCTCCCCCCCGCCACTCCCCGGTTAATTTTTTATTCAGGCGACAACTATTCCTCCCGATTTATCCTGCTTTTAATACTCTCCCATCCCGGCTTCCTGGTTATCTTAATTTTGCTTTTGGTCTTTCGAGGTAGGGTCTCGCTCTAGCCCAGGCTGACCTGGAAGTCACCATGTAGTCTCTCAGGCTGGCCTCGAAGTCACAACCTCTGCCTCCCGAGTGGCTGGGACTAAATCGTTCTGGTTATCTTACAGTGCGTATTGTTAGTTCTCCAGCCTCAGCTACTCCGGGTTCCCCCCACCTTCCCCGTTCAGACCTTTCCGGATACACCCTGAGACCCTGCAACCACATATCCATCTATCTATCCGTCCGTTCATCCATCCATCCATCCATCCACCCACTCACCCACCCATCCATCCACCCACCCACCCACCCACCCACCCACCCATCCATCCATCCATCCATCCATCCATCCATCCATCCATCCATCCATCCATCCATCCATCCATCCATCGGGGTGTCCTCCCACGGATGCCTGGGGGACCTCAATAACATCGACCCCCCCCCGTTGGCGTCTGCCCATTCCCCTAGGGCCCCTCCCCCCTCGCCGCAGCCCGCGCGCAGAGCCGCCCGACCCGTGGCCGCTGTTTACAAGGACACGCGCTTCCTGACAGTGACGCGAGCCGCCTCCTCCCCCTTCCCCACGCTCCGGGACCGGGAGGGGGAGGGGGGAGAGGGCCCGGCTCCGGAGACAGCCAATCGGAGCGCACTTCCGTGGCTGACAACCGCGGTATATAAAGGCGTAGGGTTCGGGCAGAGCGGGCTGGGACCTTGCGGGGCGGCCGAGGCCAGCGTTGGGGACACCTCGGGGCTCAAGGAGAGGAAGAAGCGGCGGCGGCGGCGGCGGCGGCAGCAGAAGCAACGAAGGCAAGCGCGCCAGAGAAGGGGTTCGGGAGACCCAGACCGAGCGAGCTGTCCCTGCACGAGGCTGCCCCACACCGGCTGCTCTCGGCTTTTCGGGACCAACCTCCCCCCCCATCCCACCGCCCGAAAGACGCGCGACCGGACACCCGAGGTCCCGCCACCACCGTCCACCGCGGACAGCTCGCCCCCCCCCCCTCCCTCGCCACCGCCGGCGAGGCCCGGGGCGGACCGGCAGAGACCTTTCCACCACCCTCCCGCGCCCCCCCCCCCACCGCTTCACCCCGGACAGCCTGGGCCGTCCGGATGTGCACTAAAATGGAACAGCCCTTTTACCACGACGACTCGTACGCGGCGGCGGGATACGCGCGGACCCCGGGAGGCCTCTCTCTCCACGACTACAAACTCCTGAAACCCAGCCTGGCGCTCAACCTGGCGGATCCCTACCGCGGTCTCAAAGCGCCCGCGGCGCGCGGCCCGGGCCCGGAGGGCACCGGGGCCAGCAGTTACTTTTCCGCCCAGGGTTCGGACACCAGCGGGGCGTCTCTGAAACTCGCCTCCACCGAGCTGGAGCGCCTGATCGTCCCCAACAGCAACGGTGTGATCACGACGACGCCCACGCCCCCGGGACAGTACTTTTACCCTCGCGGGGGCAGCGGCGGCGGAAGCGCCGGGGGCGCGGGGGTCGGCGTCACCGAGGAGCAGGAGGGCTTCGCCGACGGCTTCGTCAAAGCCCTGGACGACCTGCACAAGATGAATCACGTGACGCCCCCCCAACGTGTCCTTGGGTACCAGCGGGGGTCCCCAGGCCGGACCCGGGGGCGTCTACGCTGGCACCGAACCCCCTCCCGTCTACACCAACCTCAGCAGCTACTCCCCGGCCTCGGCGACGTCCGGAGGTGCTGGGGCAGCCGTCGGGAGCGGGAGTTCGTATCCGACGGCCACCATCAGCTACCTCCCCCACGCGCCGCCCTTCGCCGGAGGCCACCCGGCACAGCTGGGCTTGGGTCGCGGCGCCTCCGCCTTCAAGGAGGAACCGCAGACCGTGCCGGAGGCGCGCAGCCGCGACGCCACGCCGCCCGTGTCGCCCATCAACATGGAAGACCAGGAGCGCATCAAGGTGGAGCGCAAGCGGCTGCGGAACCGGCTGGCCGCCACCAAGTGCCGGAAGCGGAAGCTGGAGCGCATCGCGCGCCTGGAGGACAAGGTGAAGACGCTCAAGGCCGAGAACGCAGGGCTGTCCAGCACCGCCGGCCTCCTCCGCGAACAAGTGGCCCAGCTCAAACAGAAGGTCATGACCCACGTCAGCAACGGCTGCCAGCTGCTGCTCGGGGTCAAGGGACACGCCTTCTGAGCCCCGCCACCCCCCACTCCATACGGACACCCCCGCCCCGTCCCCACACCCCTAGCCTGGACGGCCGAGCGCACTCCTTCCTACCACTGGGGCCGAGGGGCAGGCGGTGGACATGCGCCCCGAGGCCTGGGGACTGGGGATGGGGTGGGGTGGGGTGGGCGCAGGAGAACACACTGGACCCCCCAGCTCGCCCGCTCTGCGCGCCCGGTCCTCCCACCTCGAAGTTTACATGGTTTCCTCCCCCCTCCAGCCCCTTCCACGTAATTTTGTATGTTTTTTTTTGTTTTGTTTTTGTTTTTCTGGAAACAGACTCAATTCATATTGAATATAATATATTTGTGTATTTAACAGGGAAGGGAGGAGGGGAGATCGCGGCGGAGCTGGCCCCGCCGCTTGGTACTCAAGCCCGAGGGTGGGGGGGGGGACACTGGAAAGAGGGGATCCCCCCTGCACTCCCCGCCCTCTCCCTTCTGTCTGCACCGTACTGTGGAGAAGAAACACGCACCTCGTGTCTAAAGAGTCTATTTTAAGATGTGTTTGTGTGTGTGTTTGACTTTTTATTGAATCTATTTAAGTAAAAAAAAAAAGGTTCTTTATTAATTTCTGTCTTCTTGTTTTCTTACAAGCCCGGAGGATGGAGGGGAGTGGGCTGCTCCTGCCCACACGCACCCCAACTCTCCTCCCCCGCTGCTGTGTGCAGCTCTTCCGTTCAGGCATCTTGGGGTGCAGCCCGGGCACCCAAGCCTTTGCAGGGTGCCCCGATCTCTCTCTCCAGGGGTCTGGAGACCCTGGCACAGGATGGGCGGGACGCGCAGTGCGCAGGGGCCGAGCCCGCCCGGCCGTGCGCGCGCGCGCAGGGGCTTTCCCCGCTGACGCAGCGGAAGCGCTGCCCAAACATGGGCCGATTCTGCCGCGTGACGTCACCGCGGTCTCTGGGCAGATTCCGGGAATCCCCTCCCCCCTCCCTCCCCGCACTGCCGGGCAGGGCCTGGGCGCCGGGAAGGGGGTCGGGATTTTCCCGGCGGGCGGCTGCCTGGGCTTCGGAAAGCCCCAGGTCTGGGTCCAGAGCTCCAGGGCCTGGGGAGGGCTTGCTTGCCACCTTCTGGGCCCTGGGAGCCATCCCCGTCCCCCCCATCCCCACCCCCACCCCCACCCCGTCCCCGAGCCTCCGTCCACCGCCAGGCGCCCAAGCCGCGGCCGTGCCCACGCCCCCTGCGTCTGATGTGACCCGGGCGGATGGTGCCTGCTGTTACCTCCCTCCGCGTAGCTGCCCGACGCCGTTCCCCCGCCTCAGCCCCCGCCAGGAAGGGCGGCACCCGCCTGCCCGTTTCCCCTCCCGGGTGCCAGGCTTGGAGCGGGGCGACTGCCAGGTCTGGTCCTGCCAGGGCGGCTGCTTGGGCCCGCGGGGCGCCGCCACCGCCCTCTTGCTGGGGCCCTCCCACGCGTCGAAGACCAGGAAGGTGAGAGCTGCTCACGTACCCGGTGGATTCTTGTCTGGCCTTGAACCTGGAAGACCCCAGAGCAGGGGAGAAAGCAAGCCACGGTGGTGGGTTAGACAGGACAAAACTTCCAGCAATTTATATATGGACGATTGCGGGGGGGGGGGGGGGAGATGGGTTAGCGGTTAAAACACTTGCCTGCGAAGCCTAAGGACGCAGTTTCTATTCCCCAGGACCCACGTAAGCCAGATGCACACGGCGGTCCATGCGTCTGCAGGCCCTGGCGCACTCATTTTGCCTCTTTCTCCCTCTGAATCAGGGGGTCAAGACTGGGCTAGGAGTGGACTTTCTTGACACTGAATGGGCAGTAAGAGGCCCTGGGTTCGGTAGCCAGCACCAAGGAAGAGGGCTGGGACTGGTGGTCATGGCATGAAGTCCAGCACTAGACAAGATTGGGCACTCAGGGTGATATGGCCATACATAGATAATCCAACATCAGAGAGGCCGAGAGACACAATCATCTTGAGTTCTAGACCAGCTTAGACTACACAGGTGACTGTCTCAAAAACAAAATGACCACAACCAACCTCTGAATAAATAGCAGCCCTTGGGCTGGGGAGATGACTCAGCAGTTAAATGCATTTGCTTGCAAAGCCTGATGGCCCAGTTCAGATTGCCCAGTACTCACATTAAACCAGATGTGCAAAGTGCAGCACACATCTGGAGTCCATTCGCAGTGGCCACAGCCCTTGGCATGCCCATTCTTTCTGCTCACACAAAAAAATAAAAAAAATAAAAAATTTGAGGCGGGCGTGATGGCACACGCCTTTTATCCCAGCGCTCAGGAGGCAGAGGTAGGATTGCTGTGAGTTCGAGGCCACCCTGAGACTACGCAGTGAATTCCAGGTCACCTGAGCTAGAGTGAGACCCTAGCTCGGAAAAAAAAAAAATCAAATATGAAAAAGTGGGAGCCCCAAGCAAACAGCTAGGCACATGGAGACACTTGAATTTCTGTGCCCAGGACAAGATCAATCCAGAAACACTGCCTAGAATGGAACGATCTTTGGTGCAGTAGAAGAGCTCAAAGGAGGCTCCTTGGGCTTTGGGAAGAGCACATTAATTCCAAGGGGCAACTGAGAACCCGGTTCAGTGGGGGGAGTGGGTCTGTGAAATGAGCTGGTCCTGGAAGACAGGGTGATGCAGTCCTGTAACTCCATCATTTGCAGCCTGAGGTAGGAAGAGGCCAACTCTTGTCTCAATGAAAAGCAGGGGCTGGAGAGATGGCTTAGTGGTTAAGGCACATGCCTGCAAAGCCTAAGGACCCAGGTTCACCTCTCCAGATCCCATGTAAGCCAGATGCACAAGGTGGCATATGCAGTGGTTAGAGGCCCTGGTGTGCCCGTTTTCACTCTCCCTGTCTCCCCCCACCTCTCTCTGTCTCTAATAAATAAATAAAAATAAATCTTTAAAAAAAAATAAAATCAGCCAGGCATGGCAGCTCATACCTTTAATCCCAGCACTCAGGAAGCAGAGGTAGGAGGATCGCCAAAAGTTCCAGGCCGCTCTGAGCCTACATAGTGAATTCCAGGTCAGCTTGAGCTAGAGTGAGACCTTATCTTGAAAAACCAAAAATAAATAAATAAAATAAAAATAAAGAGACAGGCCTGGTGGCTCATGCCTTTAATCCCAGCACTCGGGAGGCAGAGGTAGGAGGATTGCTGTGAATTTGAGGCCACTCTGAGACTACATAGTGAGTTCTAGGTCAGCCTGGACTACAGTGAGACCCTACCTCGAAAAAAAAGACCATAGTAATAAATAAATTTTTTAAAGAGGCTGGTTTAGAGGTTAAAGTGCTTGCCTGCAAAGCCAAAGGACCCAGGTTCAATTCCCCAGGACCCACATAAACCAGATGCACAAGGTGCCACATGCTACTGAAGTTTGGTTGCAGTGGCTGAAGGCCCTGGCATGCCTATTCTTTTTCTTTCGAGGTAGGGTCTTAACCTAGCCCAGGATGACCTGAAATTCACTGTGTATTCTCATGCTATCCTCAAACTCATGGTAATCCTCCTACCTCTGCCTCCCAAGTGCTGGGAATAAAGGCGTGTGCCACCATGCCTGGCTCTGGCGTGCCTATTATCTGCCTGTCTCTCTCTCAAATAGCTAAAATAAATAGTAGGAGGATCACTGAGTTTGAGGCCATCTGAAGACTACATACATAGTGAATTCTAGGTGAAGGTGGCCTAGAGTGAAACCCTACGTCAAAAAAACAAAATTAAAGACAAAAAAAGACAGAAACAAACAAAAACACCAGGGTTAGAGAGATGGCTCAGCAATAAGGCACTAGATCCAGGTTCGATTCCCTAGTACGCATGTAAAGCCAGATGTACAAGGTGGCATATGTATCTGCAGTTCCTTTGCAACTGTTAGAGGACCTGCAGTGCCCATTCTCTCTCTCAAATAATATATATATATATATAAAATAAACAAGCAACCTTTGATTCCAGCACTTGGAAGTGAGATTGCTGAGTTGAGGCCAGCCTGGGACTACAGAATGAGTTCTAGATCAGTCTGGACTAGACTGAGACCCGAAGAGGGAAAAAAAAGGGTGGGGGGGGGCTTGGTGGCACACGCCTTTAATCCCAGCACTCAGAAGGCAGAGGTAGGAGGATTGCCGAGAGTTCGAGGCCACCCTGAGATTACATAGTGAATTCCAGGTCAGCCTGGGCCAGAGTGAGACCCTCCCTCAACAAAACAAAACAACAACAAAGAACAATTGACCAAGCCAGCCTTATTCTGTGGGATGAAACTAGAACTTGGAGCCACAAAGCCTCTTGCTTAAGCTCACACAGCATCAAATGGAAGCTCTGGGAACGCTCTTGTGCAATACTTTTCTCCAAGCAGGAGGCAAGCAGGCATGTCTTCCTGGAACCAGGGACACAGCCCGGGCTCTCCCTGTTGGCTTCGCTTGAGGATCATGTGGATGGTGATCTCCATGCTCTATTTGCCTATTTCTTTCTCTCTAATAAATAAACTACATAAAGAGCTGGGTGTGGTGGTGCACGCCTTTAATCCCAGCACTCGGGAGGCAGAGGTAGGAGGATCTCCACGAGTTCGAGGCCACCCTGACACTTCATAGTGAATTCCAAGTCAGGCCCAGGGTAGAGCGAGACCCTACCAGGAAAAGCACACAAACAAAAACATGTGATTTGAGGAGGTGACGACTTAGTTCAATGGAGGAAGTCTTGCTTAACAGGACTGTGGTGGGAGGGAGGCATTCTAACCCAGGCTGTTGGATGGTGGCGTGTAGGGGCTTACATGCAATGTTTCAGATCGCAGAATGTCCTGGGGGTCACAAGCTGTTCACCACCGCCTGGATGTCTTGCCCAGACCAAGGAAGAAAAGGGAAGGTTTAAGACATGCTCGAGGTCAGGCTGCCACCGCGTGGTGACAATATGCAACTACAAGGTCAGTTTTCCGGGGCAGCTTCTTGGGAGGAACAAGATCAACAACAGCAAGCAGCCACAGACGCACACCAGTCCCTAATACTTTTATTGGTTACCTGTAGGCCTGTGCCTACCTGGGTAGACTCAGAAATGGAGGCGGGGTGTCACTAGTCACCAGATCCCAGGTGGGGAATGAGAACACCTTGGCCCAGGTTCCAGCCCTCCCCCAGACCACAGCCGACTACAGAGCTTAGCGAAGCAGGTCTAGCCTTTTGTGGGTCAGCGAGGACACCCAGGTGTGGGCGCAGGTGGGATCCAACGACCCAAGTTCACCGCTGGTCACGGCCTAATTGTGTTTGGAGAAGTATTCCTTGCTGTCATCCACATTGGGCTTGATGGTGTCACTCCCAGGCTTCCAGCCAGCGGGACAGACTGTGGAAAGACATACAAGGATGCACAAGTGAGCCTTCACCCCACAGTCAAGGTCAGGGACAAACGGTCTAAAAAAAGAGCCTGCACCGCAGGGCATGGTGGCGCACACCTTCAATCCCAGCACTCGGGAGGCAGAGGAAGGAAGATCGCCAGGAGTTCGAGGCCACCCTGAGACTCCATAGTGAATTCCATGTCAGCCTGGACTACAGTTAAGACCCTACCTCAAAAAACCAAAGAGCCTTAACTGCAGAAGAAAAGGCTGTGATCTCAAATGCTGACATAAGACCATAAGTAACGTTGCTTTACTTGACATTTTTCTGCCCCATTCTTCAGGTTCTATTTATTTATTTATATCAAAGCACTGGAGTTTGATCCTAGGACCTTGTGTGTGCTAGGCAAACAGAGCCACATACATAGACTGCTTTCCTTTCTTTTTTTACTACATAGTCTCAGGGTGGCCTCGAACTCACGGCAATCTCCGAGTACTGGGATTAAAGGTGTGCACCACCACGCCCACCTCTTTTTTTTAAACCTTTTAAAAAATATATTTTATTTATTTATTTGAATGAGAGAGAGAGGAAGAGGCAGACAGAAAGAAACAATGGGCAAGCAAGGGCCTCCAGCCACTGCAAATGAACTCCAGACACATGTGCTCCCTTGTGCATCTGGCTTATGTGGGTCCTGGGGAATCGAACTGGGGTCCTTAGGTTTCACAGGTAAACGCCTTAACTACTAAGCCATTTCCCCAGTCCTTTTTTAAACGTTTTAAGACAAAGTCTTCCTCTATAGCCCAGGGTGGTCTTGAACTCACAATCCTTGTACTTCAGCCTCTTGACCTCCTTAGACTACAGGTCTATACCACCAAGCTCAGCACTTTTGTTTATTTATTTTTTTGAGGTAGGGTCTCCCTCTAGCCTAGGCTGACCTGCAATTCATCTCAGGATGGCCTCATACAGCAATCCTCCTGCCTTGGCCTCTGGAGTGCTGAGATTAAAGGTGTGTGCTACCTTATTCTTTTAAAAAGATATATTTTATTTTTATTTATTTGAGAGAGATACAGAAATAGGCAGGTAGAGAGACAGAGAGAGAGAGAGAGAGAATGGGCACGCCAGAGCCTCTGGTCACTGCAAATGAACTCCAGATGTGTGCGGCCCCCTTGTGCAGCTGGCTTATGTGGGTCCTGGGGGGGTTCAAACCTGGGTCCTTTGGCTTTGCAGGCAAGCACCTTAGCCGGTAGGGTCTCACTCTAGCCCAGGCTGACCTGGAATTTACTATGGAGTCTCAGGGTGGCCTCGAACTCACGGCAATCCTCCTACCTCTGCCTCCCGAGTGCTGGGATTAAAGACATGCGCCACCACGCCCGCTCCCCTTGTTCTTTATTAATGGAATCTTGCTATGTAGCCTCAAACACATGATCTTCCTGCCTCAGCCTCCTGAGTGTGCCTTCAACACCATGCCCATCCTTGTAAATGGCTTTCTTTCTTTTACCCTTGCTATCTTATTTTATGCCTTTAATTCACTCTCTTCCTCAGTCCCAGCTCCACTAGACATCGAGTCTGGGGTCAGGTTTTCTTCTTTACACGAGAAGGAGCTGTGATGGGGTTTGCAACTCAGCGATACAGCACTTACCTAATATGTATGGTGCATGGGGTCTTGTTTTGACCCCTGCTTAAAAAAAAAAAAAAGCCAGTCATGGTGGTGCATGCCTTTAATCCCAGCACTCGGGAAGCAAAGGTAGGAGAATTGCCATGAGTTGGAGGCTACCCGGAGACTACATGGTGAATTCTAGGTCAGCCCGAGCTAGAATGAGACCCTACCTCAAAAAAAATAAAAAAAGGGCTGGAGAGATGGCTTAGCAGTTAAGCGCTTGCCTGTGAAGCCTAAGAACCCCGGTTCGAGGCTCAGTTCCCCAGGTCCCACGTTAGCCAGATGCACAAGGGGGCGCACGCGTCTGGAGTTCGTTTGCAGAGGCTGGAAGCCCTGGCGCGCCCATTCTCTCTCTCTCCCTCTATCTGTCTTTCTCTCTGTGTCTGTCGCTTTCAAATAAATTTAAAAAAAAATAAATTAAAAAAAAAATTAAAAAAGTACTCTAATACACTAACTAACATTGACTTAGGACATGACTACTCAAATGCCTCTCTCCCCCCAACCCCACTGTTTTTCAGGCAGGGTCTCATTCTAGCTCAGGCTGATCTGAGACTCACTTTACCCCTAGGCTGACCTTAATGATCATTCCTACCTCAGCCTCCTGAGTGCTGGGATACCACATTTATATTGGGGTATCTCCTGCCCACCCAGAAATCTCCTGTAGACAATGTTTTTTCATTTTTATTTATTTAGTTGAGAGCGACAGGAAGAGACAGATAGAGAGAGAGAATGGGCGCACCAGGGCCTCCAGCCACTGCAAAAGACCTCCAGATGCGTGCACCCCCTCGTGCATCTGGCTATCGTGGGTCCTGGGGAATCAAGCCCTTAACCGGGGTCCTTAGGCTTCACAGGCAAACGCTTAACCGCTAAGCCATCTCTCTGGACCCCCTGAGCCCAATCTTTATGGGCCTTTCTAACATCTATCTCACATAGATGCTTCCAAAGGCAGTGAACATCTGCATGGTGGATGGATCCCTGAGGCCATAGCCACGTGTACACACACACACACACACACACACACACACACTCTCTTACCTTCCCCATGCTCATCTGTGTACTGGAAGGCCTGGACTAAGCGCAGAGCCTCATCCACAGAGCGCCCTACGGGCAAGTCATTGACCGTGATCTGTCGAAGGACACCCTTGGCATCGATGATAAAGAGGCCCCTGAAGACACGAAGACACAGTGAAGGGCTGGGAGCCCTGCTTTCAGAACCAGGGGAGGGCCCTCCCCACCCACACCCCATTAGCTATGGTGGACCCTTCACCTTGGAGACAGGGGCTCTCAGAGTGAACTGAGGGTTCTTGCTATACCTGTAGGCGATGCCTTCATCGTTTTTCAACACGCCATAACTACTGGACAAACTTCTGGTCACATCAGCAAGCAGGGGGATGTTGAGGGGGCCCAAGCCCCCCTCCTTCCGGGGAGTGTTGATCCTGAGGACGAGAGACAAGGTTGGGGCCTCAGAATGCCCAGCACAGCAGGGTCCTCCTCCCTGGGGGCCTTAGGTGTGATAAGAATGGACTCGGGGTGCTGGAAGCCCAAGATAAAGGGTTTAGAGCAGGCCTAGGGAGTCACACCCACCCACCCCACCCGGGGCACCGCGCAGCTGGGGACTCTTTCTAGTAAAAGCAGTATCTCTAGGTGGCTTCACCTGTGCTTGGAGGCTCCAATATCTAGCAGTAGAGACCCCCGCAATAGTAAGAGTTCCCATTGTCCAAGTGTAAAGACAGGGCCGAGTAGAACACTTGCCCAGCAGGAGAGAGGCTTTGGGTACGATCCCCAGTACTACAGAAAATAACCAAAGTGTGTGGGGGGGCGCTGGAGAGCTGGCTTAGCCGTTAAGGCGCTTGCCTGCAAAGCCTAAGGACCCAGGACCCACATAAGCCAGATGCACAAAGTGGCATCTGGAACTCCTTTGCAGTACCTGGAGGACCTGGCACGCCAGCGCCCATTCTCTGGCTCTCTCAAATAAGTGAATAAGAAAAAAAAAAAAAGTGGGTTGGGAGGGGGTAGGTTTCTCATCATCCTCTAGTTCTGGTCTTGAAGCCAGAAACTGGAGTTACTGTTTTCATGAAACAGGGCAAGGTAGCCTGTCTCCTGAGAACCCAGTGGGACAAAGCCTGGAATTCTCTGGCCCTGTCCAGCCAGTTACCAAGCATTGCTGCATCATTGTTAAGGGCTGGGATGCCATTGTTTCCACTCTTTATAAAAATGGGGGGCAGGATGACCTTTGTGCGTCTGGCTTAAGTGGGAATTAAGAGACCAACATGGGTCCTTAGGCTTCGCAGCCAAGCTCCTTAACCAATGAGCCATCTCTTCAGCCCATTGTTTTTTTTTTTATTTTAAATGTAGCATACCTCATTAAATTTTTTTTTGCTTTATTTTTATGTATTTATTTGAGAGAGAGGGACAGAGAGAATGGGCACGCCAGGGCCTCCAGCCACTGCAAAAAACTCCAGACCCATGCGCCCCCTTGTGCATCTGGTTACATGGGTCCTTTGGCTTTGCAGGCAAACGCGCCTTAACCGCTAAGTCATCTCTCCAGCCGCCCATTACTTTTTTTTTTTTTTTGAGGTAGGGTCTCACTCTAGCACAGGTTGACCTGAACTCCACTATAGTCCCAAGCTGGCCTCAAACTCAAGGCATGCCCCGTACCCCTGCGTCCCAAGTGCTGGGACCAAAGGCATGCGGCACCACACCGAGCTCCCTTTTTAAAAATTTGTTTAATTGTACGTGTGTGTGCGGGTGTGGCCAGTGTCTCCTTCTGCCGTAAATACATGCCCAATGCTTGGGTGGCTTTTGCTGCGCCCTCCCCGGTCTGTCCCGTGTCCTCACCCCCGACGCCCGCCCGCTCGTACCACGCCAGGTGGGTGAACTGAGAATCCACGGACACGCCCAGCACCTCGCAGCCCAGCTTTCGGAAGTCCTCTGCACGGTTGCTGAAAGCAATGATCTCCGTGGGGCACACAAAAGTGAAGTCCAGTGGATAAAAGAAGAGGACCACGTACTTCCCTGGGGAGGAGGAGGAGGAGGATAGAGAGAGAGAGAGAGAGAGAGAGAGAGAGAAGGAGAGAAGTTAGCGCCAGCCCCTCTCATGCGCGGGCCCCGCCCCCACCTGGACGCCCCCTTTCCAGAGCCCCCCTCACCTCTATAGTCCGAAAGCTTGACTTCCTTGAAGGCTCCGTCCACCACCGCCGTGGCCGTGAAGTCAGGGGCGGGCTTTCCAATGTGCGCGTTGCCGGAGGCCATGCCTGAGAGCCGAGACCCCACCCCCGCCACCCTCAGTGCGCGCGGGAAGACCCTTTGTCCTCCCTCCCCAAGGTCACACTGCGCACGGGCCTCGACGAGGAGTCGGGGCGGCCCTAGCAGCAGCATTCATCCGCACCCCCGCAGGACCCCGGTCTGCAAGGCCGCTGGAGACCCGTCCCCCACCCCCCACCCCCGCCCCGTTAGCCGGCTACACCGAGTGACCCAGCCACGGATGCCAGGCCTCCCCCGCTGCCCTCGCCGTGATGCAGAGGGGTCGGATCGTGGGGGTGGGGGGAACAGGGGCCTCGTCCCGAAGGAGCACAGCGAGACCTCCGACAGCCAGAGGCTGGGTCTCCTGCCCCCGGGCCTGACACTCCGAAGCTCGGTCCCGGTCTTTCCGCGACAAGGACAAAGACGGCCACCATGGCGCACGGAAAAACAAAAGGCGGCCCAGCGAGTGGGGTCCGCGATCGGGCCGGTCGGGGCTCCCTTCCTTTCTTTCCGGAGGCCCCTCAGGTTTCCATACCTGCGGTGAGCGAGAGCCGGACACGCGGGAGAGCCAATGCACCAGACCGAGGAGATCCGAGCTGAGCCCGGGGCACCTCGGGGACCAGGGAGCCTTTTATGCGCGGTCCAAACCATGCAGTGCGCGGCGCCGGGGAGGTGGGTGGCGCGGCCGGGTCCACTGCGTCACCAGGGATGGGGGGGGGTGGGGGATCGCGGTGCATCTCCGCGCCTGCGCACGGCGGGGGTGGGGGAGGGGTGGGAAAGCTTTCAGAACCCAAGCACCTGCCCCGCCCATCGCCCGGCCCCGTCGGGCTCTGCACCCGGGGGCCTGGGTTCCCGAGCTCGTGGGTGGAGCGGGCGGTTGGAGCCTGGCATGGCCTGGAGCCCGCCGGCCCTCCTGCTGCCACCCCTGATGCTCCTGGTGCTGGCCGCCCCGACCCAGATCTCCCCTGATTACCAGTATTTTGGCCAAGAGGGAGTAGGTGATACCTGGGAACTGCTGGGGCTGCAGCGACAAAAGGGTAAATCAAGGCAGGCGGCGGGGTGTGATAAAGACGTGAGGTGATCCCCCCCCCACACACACACAACTCACCTCGCCAGCTGGCTCCCTGCAGATTCTTCCCCCCGGTGGATTGCAGATCACCTGCCAGCTTAGACCTGGCGCGGTCCCCCGGGGCTGGCTATTATTTATTATTATTTTTCTTTCCTGAAACAGTGTCTCATCTGTTAATTGCACTAGACACTGGCGTGTCATGGGGTGTGGTGAGGCTACACACGCATCCCATAAACATAGGTGCTGCGGAGAGTGGCGGCTGAGAAAGGAACGGGGTGGCTGAGCTCCACAAGCCAGCAAAGGTGTGTCTGGTGACGGCAGGTAACCAGCACGGCCGGAACGACGAGCCAAACCAAAATTGCAAAGATTTAGGGAGACAGTGCCCCGGGAAATGCAAAGGCCTCTGCTAAGAGGCCCCCGGAGAGCGGGGGAAAGAGGCGGGTGTGGTGTGGCAGAGAGACCTGGCGAGGTGTCGGTCTTGGAGACCCCAGGAGCTGAGTGGGAGTCTTTCAGGTCATGGGGAAGACAAAAAGTTCTATTAAGGACATCTTCGCTCGCAGCTGGGTGTGTAGTGAGACGCGAAGCGTTTGCCTAGCAAGTGTGAGGCTCCAGATGCCATCTCCAATACTATGACTCCTCCCTCCCCCCCCCCCCCCAAAAAAGCTGTAATAATAGTTATTTTGTTTCTACAGGCTAGGACAGCCCCCGGGGACTTTAAATACCTCCATTATGTCAATGATGTCGTTTAATTTCCCACCTGTCAGCCCTGCTGATCAGGTGGCACTGTGCCCTCCGGGTAGGTCCACGGTCAGGCCCTTGAGGACAGGAGTCAACTTTGGTGCCAAGGGTGTCCACACTTTTGGCTGCCACACTGCTCAACGAGTGTGAATCTGCAGTCTTCCTGGGCCGATTACTTGTGTTTGAAAGGGTGGCTGGTTCACTCCAGGCCAGTTTCCCCACCTGGGAACTAGACTAAGGGAGAGTCAGAATTTACCAAACAGTAACTGTTGCCAAGTTCCTTATCTTGTGCTCTCCCTGGAGGACGGGATGATAATTAGAGTCCTCCCCTGACCCCCCCCCCCCACGTCTCTTCCCAGTCATAGAAAAGTCCTTTCTGGGCCCGTGGGGAAAGTGGCGCTGTTTCTGCGACCTGGGCAAACAGAAGCGCACCCGCAAGGTGCTGGGCACAGCCCCTGGCCCTGTGTTCATGGACCAGGAGCACCTGGTCCAGGTGAGACCCTGCCGCCAACAGGACTGTTCTTGCAAGCCAATCGACTGCAACTGGAGGGCCTGAGCCCCGGTGAGTGGCGGAAGCAGAGAGGGTTGAAACCAGGGCTGGTCGGGCTCATAGGAGGGGGAAGCCCAAAATGTGAGGCTGTAGGCTGGTGGCAGAGGAGCCACCTTAGTCAAGACATTTGAACCTCCCTGTTATCCAGGGAGAAAGAAAGAAGGAAAGGTTATTGGTCCCTGCGCGCACACAAAACACATTGAGGCTGAGGCAGGAGGATTGCGAGTTAGAGGCAAGCATTATCTAAATTGAATACTTAGGCAGGAGAGATGACTTAGCAGTTAAGGCGTTTGCCTGAAAAGCCAAAGGACCCCGGTTCCATTCTCCAGGACCCACATAAACCAGATGCATAAGGGGGCACATGCATCTGGAGTTCATTTGCAGTGGCTGGAGACCCTAGCATGCCCATCCTCTCTTTCCCTCTCTCTTTCTAAAAAAATAAAATAAAATTGAGACCTTGTGGAGAGAGAGAAAAAAAACAAGGAAGACAGAGGGCTGAAGAGATTGCTTAGTGGTTAAAGCTCTTGCCTGCAAAACCACAGGACCCAGGTTTCGTTCCCCACGACCAATGTAAGCCAGCTGCACACAGCGGTGCATGCTGTTCGAGTTTGCTTGCAGCAGCTGGAAGCCCTGGCGTGCCCATTCTTTCTCACTCTCCTTGTTTTCTATCTCATACTTTCAAATAAATAATTTTTTTTAAAAAAGGAAAAATGGGCTGGAGAGATGGATTAGCGGTTAAGCAGTTGCTTGTGAAGCCTAAGGACCCCCGTTCGGGGCTTGATTCCCCAGTACCTACGTAAGCCAGATGCACAAGATGGTGCATGTATCTGGAGTTCCTTTGCAGTGGCTGGAGGCCCTGATGTGCCCATTCTCTCTCTTTCTATCCCTCTTTCTCTGTTTGTCACTCTCAAATTAATAAATAAAAATAAACAACAACAAAAAAAAAAGAAAGATAAAGAAAAGAAGCCAAGCATGGTGGTGCACACCTTTAATCCCAGCATTTGGGAGGCAGCAGAGGTAGGACAATCACCATGAGTTTAAGACCAGCCTGAGACTCCACAGTGAATTCCAGGTCAGCCTGGACTAGAGTAAGACCCTACCTCAAAAAAAAAAAAAAAAAAAAAAAAAAAAAAAAAAAGAAGGGAAGGTAGTGACAGAGAGAGGGAGAGGGAGAGGTCTGGGTGGGATTCTAAGGAAGGGACATGACCCTGATGAGAACCAGAACCCAGAAAGAAACTTAGTTGGGGTGGTAAGGGAGCCTGGAGGCGTGGCCTCGCTAAAATAGGGGACGGCCCCAGAAGAAGGGTTGCTGCTTGTGGATGGAGTGGGGCCTTCTCAGCAGGAGAATCAGCCTGCCTGGTGGGTGGAGACCCTGAGGCACAGTTTGTTCTGGTGAGGACCCTTAGGGCAGACCACGTGGACACCAGGTAGTAAGAAAGGGGTCTTTATTGGCAGGCCTGTGACTCAGGAGCCTGAATGCAGTGCCAAACTGTACTTTCGGGCTCCTTTTATAGGAGAAAGCCATGAGATTTCACATCTTAGTTTCCCAGTTCAGAAGTTCAATAATCATAATCTTACAAAAAGAAGAGTTAATTTCAGTTGGTTTTAGAAAAACAAATTGAGAACTTTTCCAGAATCTTCTCTCCCTGCATTCTCTTGCTCCTGCAACTACAAGCAAGCAGTAGTTAATACAGAACCTAAAAATTGCATTTGGTAGGGTTGGACAGATGGTTTAGCAGTTAAGGCATTTGCCTGCAGAGCCAAAAGACCTCAGTTCAATTCCCCCAGACCACACAAGCCAGATGCACAAGGTGGCGCATGTGTCTGGAGTTCGTTTGCAGTGGTTGGAGGCCCTGGCTCTCTCACTCTCTGTCTCTTTCCCTCTCTCAAATAAATAAATAAAAATAAAATCTTTTAAAAAATTGCATTTGGCAACAGCGAGAAAAAACATCTTGTCTTGTGGTGACCCCCTGTGTTAAAGCAAGCCAAGCACCGAGTTCAAGTGTAGGTGTGACCTCACTGAGACTCCAGCTAAGCTGAACTTCCTGTATAAAGTTCACAATGTGGAGTCACTCATGTCCTCCAGCGTAGGCCCTTGTCGCAACTTGGGGTCTGGAGTCTCCAGCAGCAGTAAGGAGGCTTGGTTTGAATGAGAGGGTGGGAAATGGAGATCAGGGGGTGTTTGGATCTGACGGAAGTTTGGGAATCCCTAGTCAGGAAGCTTGAGCCTGGAAACTGCGATACCAAATGGAAGAACTTAGGATGTGTGAAACGGCAGGGACAGCAAGTGTGGCCTGAGAGGTGCGGGGAGGACCAAGAGGAAGCCAGAGGAGACCTGGTGATGAAGACTCTTCTATTCTGGGAATGCACTGATATTTGACTTTCTACTCTTTTTTTTTTATTGTTATTGTTATTTTATTTTATTTTATTTTTGAGGTAGGGTCTCACTCTAGCCCAGGCAGACCTGGAATTCACCCTGTAGTTTCAGGGTGGCCTAAACTCACTGATCCTCCTACCTCTGCCTTCCAAATTCTGGGATTAAAGGATATTTGACTTTCTAAGATGTGAAAATAATGGAAGTGCCTGGCATGATGGCGCAGGCCTGTGATCCCAGTACTTGGAAGGTAGAGGCAGGATTTCATAGAGATTCAATGCTGGCCTGGGCCATATGAGATCCTTCTCAAGAAAACAAAGAAAAAAAGTCAGCCAACAAGCCAGACATAGCGGTTCCACCCCTATAATTCCAGCACTCGGGGAACTGAGGCCAGGAGTTTGGAGGCCAGCCTGGGCTAAAGGGATCTCCAGCCTCAAAGAAAAAAGAAAGAGAGAAAGGAAGGAAGGAAGATGATAGATGTTGGCAGGTAGGTAGATTGATCGATCAATCGATAGATTGATTGATTGATTTAAGGGCTAGAGAGATAGCTCTGCAGTTAAGGCGCTTGCCTGTGAAGCCTAAAGACCCAGGTTGAACTCTCCAGAACTCACCTTAAGCCTGATACACAAGATGGCACATGCATCTAGAGTTCATTGGCAGTGGCTCTCTCTCTCTCTTTAACAAATAAACAAAAATAATATATATGTATACATATGGCTTAAAAAAAAAAAATCAGTCAACTTGCCGGGCGTGGTGGCGCTCGCCTTTAATCCCAGCACTCCGGAGGCAGAGGTAGAAGGATCACCGAGCGTTCGAGGCCACCCTGAGACTATGCAGTGAATTCCAGGTCAGCCTGAGCTAGAGTGAAACCCCACCTGAAAAAACAACAACAACAACAACAAACAGACAAAAACAAAAATCAGCCAACTGAGTTTCATACAGTTCAATTTCCTCTTTATTTCCCTTCACTCACTAGCCAAGGCTGGCCAGTCTCCAGAGGCCCGAGGGAGGAGCCTGCAAAACGACCCCACCCACTCTAGCCTGCCAACCACGCCTTCGACGGCAAACCCCAGCGGACTACAATTCCCAGGAGGCTGCGGGGCGGCGGCGTCGCTAGCGTCGCCAGCGTCGGGGGCTAGTTCTGCGTGCTGATTGGTCAGGATCGAGAGCCGCCGCGCGGCCGGGGGAAAGGCGCGCTGCGACCCGCGCCTGCAGCTGGCCTTCCTGCCGCTCGCTGCTGTGACGTTGGCGGCGGCCGCCGGGGCGGCATGGATCTCAGCGAGCTGGAGAGGGACAATACCGGCCGCTGTCGCCTGAGCTCGCCTGTGCCCACCGCGTGCCGCGATGAGCCCTGTGTCCTGGGCGTGGATGAAGCGGGCCGGGGCCCAGTCCTCGGTGCGCCCCCAGGGCCGGGCTCCGGGAAGGTCTTGCGTGAGGGAGATGCAGTTTGCACTGGGACGGGGGTTCGGGACTGCCCCGGGCGTGCAGAGGAGGGAGCGATAGCGGGGCGGTGATCGTGAACATCTATATGTCCCTGTCCCCTGAAATCTGACTTTCCCTCTTTCCCAGGCCCCATGGTGTATGCCATCTGTTACTGCCCCGTGTCCCGCCTGGCAGATCTGGAGGCCCTAAAAGTGGCAGGTGAGCCAAGGTGGATGCCTGCACACGGGGTTCCTGGGCATGTGTAATGGGGCAGGAACTTAGAACTGGCCACTCTCCCTCTTTGCAGACTCAAAGACTCTGTCAGAGAACGAACGGGAAAGGCTTTTTGCAAAAATGGAGGAAGACCAGGACTTTGTGGGCTGGGTTCTCGACGTGCTCTCTCCGAACCTCATCTCTACCAGCATGCTTGGGCGGTGAGGGGCCCCAGAAGGGTTGAGATGGAGGTACAGCCAACTTGGCCAGGCTGGGATCTGTGAATAGAATGGGAATAACTGAGCTCTGTCCCACGCCGCAGGGTCAAGTACAACCTGAATTCGCTGTCCCATGATACAGCTGCAGGGCTGATACAATATGCATTGGACCAAGGGGTGAATGTTACTCAGGTGAGCTAACTGTTGAGTTGTCTGTTTGGTCGCTTTTTTGATAAAATGGGGTTTTGAAGAAAAAAAAAAATTGGTGCTGGAGCTAGGTATGGTAACACACGCTATTAATTCTAATACTGTGGAGGCTGAGGTAGGAGGATCTACATGAGTTAAAGGCCACCTGGGCTACTGAGTGAGTTACAGGTCAGCCTGGTTTAGGACAAGTGAGCTGAGCATGGCGGCGCACGCCTTTAATCTCAGCACTCAGGAGGCAGAGGTAGGAGGATCACCATGAGTTTCAGGCCAGCCTGAAACTGCATAGTGAATTCCAGGTCAGCCTGGGCTAGAGGGAGATCCTACCTTTGAAAAACCAAAAACTAAAATAAAATAAAAATTGAAGCACAGAGCTGGTTGTGGTGGCACAAGCCTTTAATCCCAGACCTTGCGAGGCAGAGGTAGGAGGATTGCCGTGAGTTCGAGGCCAGCCTGAGCTAGAGTAAAACCCTACCTTGAAAAACAAAATGGAGCTCAGTTAAGTTATAGTGCTGGCCCAGCATGCAGGAAGCCCTGGGTTTGATTCTCCAGCACCAACAAAGCTGTGCACGGTGCTCCACACAACTGAAATCCCAGCACTAGGGAGGTGGAGGCAAAAGTAACAGGCTATCAAGGTCTATTTTTTTTTTAAAGTACGAGCTAGGTGTGGTGGTACATGACTTTAATCTCAGCACTCAGGAGGCAGGGTTAGGAGGAACACTGAGTTTGAGGCCACCTTGAAACTACATAATGAATTCCAAGGTCAGCATAGACTACTAAAGAAAAAATTAAAAATAGGGCTGGGGGTGGTGGTGGCTGGAGAGATGGCTTAGCAGTTAAGTGCTTGCCTGTGAAGCCTAAGGACCCAGGTTTAATTCCCCAGGACCCACGTAAGCCAGATGCACAAGGGGGCGCACGCATCTGGAGTTCGTTTGCAGGGCCTGGAGGCCCTGGTGCACCCATTCTTTCTCTCTTTCTGTCTCTCTCTCTCTCTCTCTGCCTGTTTTTCTCTCTGTTGTTCTCTCTCTCTCTCTCTCTCTTTTTTTTTTTTTTTTTTTTTTGAGGTAGGGTCTCACTCTAGCCCAGGCTGACCTGGAATTCACTATGGAGTCTCAGGGTGGCCTCGAACTCACGGCGATCCTCCTAGCTCTGCCTCCCGAGTGCTGGGATTAAAGGCGTGCGCCACCACGCCCGGCTCTCTGTCGTTCTCAAATCAGTAAGTAAATAAAAAGAAACAAAAAAAGTAGCGCTGGGGATGTAGCCCCATTGGTAGGCTGCCCGCTTAGCATGCACGAAGTCCTGAGTTTGATTCCCCAGCCCTGCATAAATCAACACAGTGCCGAGCACCTGTCGCCACAGCGCTCTGCAGGTGGGGACCGGAGGGTTAGGACTTCAGGACTATCCATGGCTACAGAGCAAGTTTGAGAGGAGGCCCCAGCAAACAGAATAGAATAAAAACAAATTTACTTGAAGCAAGGCTGGAGGGATGGCTTCGTGGTCAAGCCGCTGCCTACAAAGCCAAAGGACCCAGGTTCAATTCCCCAGGACCCATGAAAGCCAGATGCACAAGGTGGTGCGTGCATCTGGAGTTCACTGCAGTGGCTGGGGCCCCTGGTGTGCTCATTCTCTCTCTCGCTCAAATAATTTTTTTAAAAATTACTTGAAAAAAGCCAGGTGTAATGGTGCACACCTTTAATCCTAGCACCCAGGAAGCAGAGGTAGGAGGATCGCCATGAGTTTGAGTCCATCCTGAGACTACAGAGTGAATTCCAGGTCAGCCTGAGCTAGAGTGGTTTCCTACCTCGGGGGAAAAAAAATACTTTTTTACTTGAAGTTACAGAAAGGTGCCTTCAGCATCTTGGAGCAGATTTCATCATCATCATCACTATTGTTGTTACTTTTTTTTTTAAATTTTTTTGTTTATTTTTATTTATTTATTTGAGAGTGACAGACAGAGAGAAAGAGAATGGGTGCGCCAGGGCCTCCAGCCACTGCAAACGAACTCCAGACACTTGCGCCCCTTGTGCATCTGGCTAATGTGGGTCCTGGGGAATTGAGCCTCAAACCCGGGTCCTTAGGCTTCACAGGCAAGCACTTAGCTGCTAAGCCATCTCTCCAGCACTACTTTGGTTTTTCGAGGTAGAGTCTCACCTAGCCCAGGATGACCTGGAATTCACTCTGTAGTCACAGGGTGGCCTTGAACTCACGGTGATCCTCCTACCTCTTTCTCCTGAGTGCTGGGATAAAAGGTGTGCGCTACCACACCCAGCAGATTTCATTTCTTTAAAAATATATAAATATAAATATATATAGTTGTTGTTTTGTTTTGTTTTTCAAGGTAGGGTTTCGAGGTAGAGTCTCACCTAGCCCAGGCTGACCTGGAACTAACTTTGTAGTCTCAGGGTGGCCTTGAACTCACAGTGATCCTCCTACCTTTGTCTCCTGAGTGCTGGGATTAAAGGTGTGCACCACCCCACCCGGCTTTTTTTTTTTTTTTTTAAGGGAGAAAGAGACAGAGAGAGAGAGAATGGGTACACCAGGACCTCTACTTACTGTAAATAAACTCCAGATGCATGTGCCCCCTTGTGCATCTGTCTCATGTGGGTACTGAGGAATCGAACCTGAGTCCTGTGGCTTTGCAGGCAGGTACCATAACTGCTAAGCCATCTCTCCAGTTCCAGATTTCATTTTTATTTCCTCTTCTTCCTGCCCTATTGTGTATCTCACACCAGGCTAAGTCATACCCCTATCCCAAAGGCCCAGAGGATCATGAGGCTCCAAAATCATGCCATGTCCTCTGTCCTAGGATCCACCCCCCCCCCCATACACACATGAATGAGCCTGAAAGGCTTCCAGCTTCCTCCCTGGTTCCCTTACCTCTAGCCCCCTCCCCTTCAATCTGCTCCCCACGCAGCAGAAGGTCTTTGTGAAATGCAAATCTTGACATTTAGTTCTGTGATCACAGTGGGAATTAAATCACAAAATTCAGCCAAGTGGGGAAGAATGAGGTTTCAGTGATCCGTGGAAAATGGAAATGGGCACTGCAATGGGCAAAGAAGGGGTGGTTCTGAGGGAATTGCAAAGGGGAGTGAAGTTGAGATAGGTAAGGTAGTGGGCAGGCCTGGCTGAAGAGCTGAGTGAGGCGCAGTCCCTGAATGCCGAGCTGGCCAGCAGTGCCCCACAGTGTCCTTGCGTGTTCAGGGCCTCATCTTGGGGAACAGATGATCAGCTCATGCACAGAAAATACAAGTAATTCTGAAAACTTATGTTTGTGCAAATACTTATCCCCATCAGCTCTTAAAAAAAAAATAAAAGAAAGAAAATTAGCTGGGTGTGGTGATACACGCTATTAATTAATCCTAGCACTGGGGAGGCAGAGGTAGGAGGATCACCATGAGTTCGAGGCTACCCTGAGACTACATAGCGAATTCCAGGTCAACCTGGGCTAGAGCGAGACCCTACCTCGAAAAACAAAAACAAAACAAAACAACAATAAACAAGCAATGTGTGAGCTGGTAGTTTTGAGGAGCACTTGCTTAGCATGCACAGGATCTGGGTTCCTTATGCAGCAACACTGTAGGGTAGAAGAATGTTCTGGACAGTGGGCACAGCATCTTGAAAGGCCAAGAAACGGCAGCTTTTGTACTTTGGTTTCTCTGGCTGTTGATGGCTGCATTTCTTTTGTGTGGCGGCAGGTGTTTGTGGACACCGTCGGGATGCCAGAGACCTACCAGGCCCGGCTGCAGCAGCGCTTCCCGGGGATCCAGGTGACGGTGAAGGCCAAGGCAGATGCCCTGTACCCTGTGGTCAGTGCCGCCAGCATCTGTGCCAAGGTCAGAGCCCTACTGGCTACAGCCTGCGCTCAGCATGCCCCTGGACAAGGGGCAGGCATGGTTTCCCGGGAGACAGAGACTCCAAGTTTCTGTCCTGTTTGCAGGTTGCTCGGGACCGGGCCGTAAAGACCTGGCGGTTTGTGGAAAGCCTGCAGGATGTGGATGCTGACTACGGCTCGGGCTACCCCAACGGTGAGGGTGCGGGGGCCTGCTGGGCCAGGGCTGAGCATGCTTCTAGGGAAGGGTATTTAATTAATTAACTTTTATTTATTTATTTAATGGTTTGTCTAGGTAAGGTTTCACCCCAGCCCAGGCTGACCTGGAATTCACTGCATAGTCTCAGAGTGGCCTCGATCTCTCAGTGATCCTCCTACCTCTGCCTCCCCAGTGCTGGGATTAAAGGTGTGCTCCACTATGCCCGGTGTATTTTTTTTATAAGCCACAGCCCCACATTTTATCATTATTATTTTAGGTTTTGGTTTTTCAAGGTGGGGTCTCTAGTTCAGGCTGACCTGGAATTCATTATGTAGTCTCAGGGTGGCCTTGAACTCTCTTTTTTTCTTTTATTAAAAAAAAATTTTTGTTGTTTATTTTTATTTATTTATTTGAGAGTGACAGAGAGAGAGAATGGGCGCTCCAGGGCTTCCAGTCTCTGCAAACAAACTCCAGACGCATGCACCCACTTGTGCATCTGGCTAACATGGGTCCTGGGAAATCAAGCCTCGAACCTGTGTCCTTATGCTTCACAGGCAAGTGCTTAACTGCTAAGCCATCTCTCTAGCCCTTTTCTTTTTATTTTTAAGCTTTATTTTATCACTTTTATCCAACACCCATCAGAAAGCATATCAACAGTACATCTTATAGCAAGTCAGTTTACAACAAAACTGAACAAGGCAATTGTGTTTACAGAAAAAGTTTTCAGTAAAAAGTAAGCAATAAGTCCATTGAAACGCAGTGTCTATACTTTTCAGGTACATAGGAAAGTGTAGGGCAAAAGTCCTTTGCTATTCAGAAAGAAAATGCAAGTTTGAAAGACTTAAACAAAAGTCAGAAATTCAGGGATTTGAGAAAAGAGCCTCTTAGTACTTGTACACATCTATCTGCATTTATAGTCCCACTTAGTTATTAAAAAAAAAAAAAAAAACTCACACGACATCACAGGCAGAGGTAGGAGGATTGCCTTGAGTTCAAGGCCATCTTGAGACTACACAGTGAAGTCCAGGTCAGCGTGGGCTTGAGTGGCATTCTACCTCGAAAAACAAAAACAGACAAAGAAAAAATCTAAGTAGGGACTGGAGAGATGGCTTAGTGGTTAAGGCGCTTACCTGCAAAACCTAAGGACCCATGTTTGCCTCTCCAGATCCCAAGCAAGCCAGATGCACAAGGTGAGGCAAGTGCAAGGTCTCACATGCACACAAGGTGGGCACACATGTGGATTTTGACTGCAATGGCTGGAGGCCTTGGTGCATGGATTCTCTCACATTAAAAAAAAAAAAAATCTTGGCATACACCTTTGATCCCAGCACTGAGGCAGAGATAGGAGGATTGCTGTGAGGCCAGCCTGAGCTACTGTGAGACCCAACTCAAAAAGCCATAAAATAAAAACAACAGAAAACCTTGGTGGGATGGTCAGGGAAACGTCTCAGAGGAAGATCCCCCAAACCTCATCATCTTGGGTGCTGCTTGTCTAGCCATAGTGGGAGGGTGTGTTCATGTGCAAAGGACCTGGGGCAAGAAAATGCTTCATTCAGGGCTGGAGGGATGGCTTAATGGTTAAGGCATTTGCCTGCAAAGCCAGAGGACCCAGGTTCAATTCCCCAGGACCCACATTAACCAGATGCACAAAGGGGTGCATGTGTATAGAGTTTGATTGCAGTGGCCAGAAGCCTTTGTGTGCCCATTCTCTCTCTCTCTCTCTCCCCCTCTTTCTCTGTCAAATAAATAAATAAAAATAAAATATTTTAAAAAAGAAAACCCAAAAATAAAATCACTTCCTTAAAAAGAAAAGAAAATGCTTCATTCAGACAATGGGTGGGGTCTGGAGTCCTCAGGAAGGGGGAATGAGTGTGGGAGAGCATGCTGTCACCCAAGCCTCAGGGACTGTCACCCTTGCCCCCCCCCCCCAGATCCAAAGACGAAGGCGTGGCTGAGAAAGCATGTGGAGCCGGTGTTTGGCTTCCCTCAGTTTGTCCGGTTCAGCTGGAGCACCGCGCAGACCATCCTGGAGAAGGAGGCGGAAGGTGTCACCTGGTGGGTGTCAGTGGGCAGGGGAAGGAAGGGAAGGAGGCTGTGGCTCAGCACCGCTGGGCAGGGCCGCTCCCCACCACGCGGTGGCCAGTGTCGGTCTCCTGCACAGGGAGGACTCCGCGGCCGAAGATGGGGCGCAGCCCAGGAAGATCACCACCTATTTCCTCAACCGGGGCTCCCAGGCCCGTCCCCAGGCACTGCACTGGTACTTTCAGGAGCGGGGCCTGGAGATGGCCACCAGCTTGTAGAGCCAGCCTTCCCCAAAGCGCCTCCCCTCGCTGAGGAATTAAAACTGCTCCAGAAGCAACAAGGCAGACGGGTTGTCCTTCCTTCCTTCCTTCCTTCCTTCCTTCCTTCCTTCCTTCCTTCCTTCCTTCCTTTTTTTGGTTTTTCAAGGCGAGGTGGGGTCTCGTTCTAGTTCAGATTGACCTGGAA
Organism: Jaculus jaculus; assembly: GCF_020740685.1. Taxonomy (NCBI): domain Eukaryota; kingdom Metazoa; phylum Chordata; class Mammalia; order Rodentia; family Dipodidae; genus Jaculus; species Jaculus jaculus. The sequence goes on along the minus strand of NC_059122.1, from coordinate 13,516,065 downwards.
TTCACTCTGTAGTTTCAGGGTGGCCCCAAACTCTCAGTGATCCTCCTACCTCTGCTGGGATTAAAGGCATGTTCCACCATGCCTGCCTCCCCCTTTTTTTTCTCCCTTCTCTCTTTCCTCCCTCCTTCTCTTTTTTTTTTTTTTTTTTTTTGATTTTTCAAGGTAGAGTCTCACTCTAGCTCAGGCTGACCTGGAATTCACTCTGTAGTCTCAGGGTGGCCTCGAACTCACGGCGATCCTCCTATCTCTGCCTCCCGAGTGCTGGGATTAAAGGCGTGCGCCACCACACCCGGCTTACTCCCTCTCTTAATTTCTTTTTTTTCAATGTCACTGGCAACCCTGGGAGCCGGCCAGCTGTGCAGGGAATAAGATGTGCCCCTCTGGCATCGTGGAGTTGCTGGTCAGCTTACTGGAGTTGGTCTTGTCCAAGCGTAGCAAGAACACTGTACAGCCAGGCTTTGTTTTTTGGCACTAGAGGTAACATCCATTCTATCATTGAGCTGCCCCTCCAGCCTAGTCCTCAGTGATATAGCTAGGGTAAATCTATTTTTAGCTGTCTCAGGAACCTCCACTTTACCATGGCTGGACCAGACTACATTCCTCATTTTCCACATCCTTACCAGCATTTTTTATTGTTTGATGTCTTGATAATAGCCATTCTGACAGAAGTGAGTTGGAATCTCAAAGTAGGGAGGGTTTCAAGCATGTGAGCATCTGAAGCTTACTATCTTTGTGGCATTTTTAAATTTTTATTTATTTATTTTTTTAATTAAATTTTTTTTAACATTTTCCATGATTATAAAATATATCCCATGGTAATTCCCTCCCTCCCCACCCCCACACTTTCCCATTTGAAATTCCATTCTCCATCATATTACATCCCCATTACAATCACTGTAATTATATATATACAATATCAACTTTGTGGCATTTTAAACTGTCTTGATGGCTGAAGGAGGCCTGTTTACAGTGACCCCCCTCCTCCAGTGGGCACTTTCTTTTCAATTTGAGATGCATGCGCTACCTTGTGTATCTGGCTTACATGGGTCCTGGGGAATCGAGCCTCGAACCAGGGTCCTTAGGCTTCACAGGCAAGCACTTAACCGCTAAGCCACCTCTTCAGCCCAGCGCTTTTCCTTTTTATATTGTACCATGTCATCCCTAGGGACAAAAGTGTGTTTCAGTATGCCCCATGGGACACAATACTGTTTAACAGAAAGGAGAAAAACATTTGACTTTTTTTTTTTTCAAAGTAGGGTCTCCTTCTAGCTAAGACTCTAGGACATACCCCAGCTACCCTGAAAACTCAGACCAACCTCAGCCTCCTGAACCCTGGGATTAAGAGTACCTGGGAGGATGGCTTAGCGGTTAAGGTGCTTGCCTGCAAAGCCAAAGGATCTAGGTTCAATTCCCCAGGAACCATGTAAGCCAGTTGCACGAGGGGCACATGTGTCTGGAGTTCATTTGCAGTGGCTGGAGGCCCTGGTTTGCCCATTCCCTCAAATAAATTAAAATAAAAAATGGGCTGGAGAAGACACAAAATGGCTTGGATATTCATGACCTCACAGTGCCTGACACTACCTACACAAGGCCATCATAATAGGAGGAAAAGATCATGATATCAAAATAAAAGAGACTGATTGAGAAGGGGAGGGGATTTGATGGAAAGTGGAGTTTCAGAGGGGAAAGTGGGGGGAGGGAGGGAATTACCATGGGATATTGTTTATAATTATGGAAGTTCTTAATTAAAAAAAATTTTTTTAAATAGGTTGGAGAGATGGTGTATGTATACATGGCCCCCAGTATATTTAGTGATTATTTTTACTTTTTTGGTTTTGCGAGGTAGGGTCTCGCTGTAGCCCAGGCTGACCTGGCGTTCACTCCGTAATCTCACGCTGGCCTGGAACTTGTCCATTCTCCTATCTCTGCCTCCTGGAGTGCTGGGGTTAAAGGCATGGGCCACCCCTCCCCCTGCCTTCCTCTGCTTTCCTCTATGTGAGGAAACAGCCTCACATAGAGAGCCTATAGGTAGATTTAATGGTGTGCCCAGCCCGGATTCCTAATCTGAGTCTACTTTGCCTTTGGCCTGGAGCTGGGATATAGGAGGAGGAAAGAAGATGGGACCTTTCCCAGACACCTTTAGGTGTCTTGCTTTTTGGTGTGTATGTGTGTCACATGCCTGTAGAGTATGTGTGTAGGCCAGAGGATGACCTTGGGAGTATTTCCTCTGTCACTACTTTTTTTTTGTTTTGTTTTTCAAGGTAGGGTCTCACTCTAGCCCAGGCTGACCTGGAATGCACTCTGTAGTCTCAGGGTGGCGGCGAACTCACAGTGATCCTCCTACCTCTGCCTCCCGAGTGCTGGGATTAAAGGGGTGCGCCAACACACCCCGCTCTCTGTCACTCTCTCCTTCACTGAAGCAAGGTCTCTCACTGGAACTCAGCTCAGCTATTCCGTTAGTCTACTTGGGCAGCTGGCCTCTCTGGGTCCCGTGCTTTCTGCTTCCTGAGTCCTATCGCAGGTGGACCGCCACACCCAGCTGCATTCACAGGGGTCTGGGGGTCCAAACTCCAGTCCTCTGGTCCCCTCACTTGCGCAGCAAACGCGCTATCCGCTGATCCATCTGCCCAGCCCCTGGATCTGCTTGCTCAGAAGGCAGAGAAAGCTTCAAAGTGTGTCTTGGGAGCTGGAGAGATGGCTGAGCCGTGAAGCGCTTGCCTGGGAAGCCTAAGGACCCCAGTTCGAGGCTCGATTCCCCAGGACCCATGTTAGCCAGATGCATGAGGGGGCTCACGCGTCTGGAGTTCATTGGCAGTGGCTGGAGGCCCTGGCGCGCCCATTCTCTCTCTGCTTCTTTCTCTCTGTCACTCTCAAATAAATGAATAAAGTGAACAAAGTGTGTCTTGGGGGGTCTTATATCAGAGTTTCTGGTGGAATGTAGTGGGGTCACACCTGCCCCTGTGGGTCCCCTGCCTCCTGTTTTTGACACTTGGGTGTTCTGAGTTCCAGGTAGAGGCTGTCTGTCACGCTGTAGTGTCTGTCGTGCTAGCTAGTATCCGAGGATAGACGTGAGGACCATTTCTGCCAATGTTCCTTCCCAATTATTTCATTTCTTTCTTTTTTTTTTTAATTTTTTTTAATTTATTTATTTGAGAGCGACAGACACAGAGAGAAAGACAGAAGAGGGAGAGAGAGAGAATGGGCGCGCCAGGGCTTCCAGCCTCTGCAAACGAACTCCAGATGTGTGCGCCCCCTTGTGCATCTGGCTAACGTGGGACCTGGGGAACCGAGCCTCAAACTGGGGTTCTTAGGCTACACAGGAAAGCGCTTAACCGCTACGCCATCTCTCCAGCCCTGTTTTGGTTTCTTGAGGTAGGGTTTTGTTCTAGCCCAGGCTGACCTGGAACTCACTATGCACTCTCAGGGTGGCCTTGAACTCACAACGATCCTCCCAGCTCTCCCTCCTGAGTGCTGGGATTAAAGGCATGTGCCACCACATCCAGCTTTAATTTAATTTTTAAAAAATATTTTATCTACTTATTTGAGAAAACAGACAAAGAAGCACAGAGAGAGGATGGGCATGCCAGGGTCTTTAGCCACTGCAAACAACCTCCAGACACATGCCACCTTGTGCATCTGGCTTCATGTTGGTACTGGGGAATCGAACCTGAGTCCTTTGGCTTTGCCGGCAAGCACCATAACTGCTAAGCCATTTCTTCAGCCCTTAATTTTTTTCTTTTGTTTTTAATTTTTTTTGAGGCAAGTCCAACAGATTGGCCTTAATTTATTTATTTGAGAGCGACAGACAAAGAAATAGGGAGAGAGAGGGGGGAGGGAAGGAGAGAGAGAGAAAATGGGCACACCAGGGCCTCCAGCTACTGCAAACGAACTCCAGACGCGTGCGCCCCCTCGTGCATCTGGCTGACGTGGGTCCTGGAGAATCGAGCCTCGAACCTGGGTCCTTAGGCTTCACGGGGAAGTGCTTAACCGCTAAGCCATCTCTCCAGCCCTTAAATTTTTTTCTTGAGGTAGGTTCTCACTATGTAGTTTCAAGGTGGCGGGGCTAAATTTATTTATTTATATTTTTTTGTATTTTATTTTTATTTATTTGGGAAAGGCAAAGGGGGCCTTCAGCCGCTGCAAGCAAACTCCAGACGCATGCGCCACCTCTGCGCATCTGGCTTACTGGGGAATCGAACCTTGGTCCTTTGGCTTTGCAGGCAAGTGCCTTAACCGCTCCAGCCTCGTCCCAACCATTTTCCCAAGCAGCAACCACATCATAGTCTGGTCTGGTGGCTTTTTATTTTGGGTGAAGGAACAAGACGAGTGAGTGTTGAGCCATTTCTCGGGTACCCAGGAGAGGGGCCCCGACTCGTGAGTCCTTGGGGGGGGGGGGAGAAGGAACAAAACTGGAAACTAGAAGGTGGACAGAGGGGGAGGGGTGCAGCTCTGGGCGCCTTGGGGGTCCTTGTTAGGGACACCTTTTTTTTTTTCTTTTTTTGCAACTGCCCGCTAGGGGCCGCTGCCGCTGCCGCTGCCGCTGGCCGCCGAGTCCAGCACCGAGGCCGCGGCGCGCCGGCGCCGTCGGGGGGCTCTGGGACTCGGCGGCAGCCCCGACGTGGAGACGTGGAGGCAATGGCGGGACCCCGGAGCTGCCACGGGCAGGGTGTGACCCAGCACCGAACGACACAGGTCGGCTCCATCCGCGAAGGTCTAGGAGAAAGGAAGATGCGCTGGGGGCGGGTCCTTTGAGGATGTGTCGTGGGGTGGGTGGGGGGCCTCTATAGGTGGGGCCAGAGGCCTGGGGAGGAAGCAGGGTCCGGTGGTCGCCCAGGGCACAGGGGAGGCTATGCACGCATGCCACCGCGGGGCTTAGGATGGGGAAGGCTAGAGCAGGTGCTTAGACCCCAGGGTCTATGGTAGGACGGGCGTGGTGGCGCACGCCTTTAATCCCAACACTAGAGAGGCAGAGGTAGGAGGATCACCCTGAGTTTGAGGCCAGCCTGGGGCTACATAGTGAATTCCAGGTGAGCCTGGGCTAGAGCGAGACCCTTCCTGGGGGTGGGGGGAAGCTATCAGGAAGGGGCATGGTGGCACATGCCTGTAAAAGAAAAACAAAAAAACCGGAGGGCTGGTGAGTTGTTCAGTGGTTAGAAGCACTTGCATTCTGGGCTGGAGAGATGGCTTAGCCGTGAAGACATTCGCCCGCCAATCCAAAGGACCGAGATCCGATTCCCCAGGACCCACGTAAGCTAGATCAGCGCCCACGCAGATGCATAAGGTGGTGGTGCATGCATCTGGATTTCGTTTGCAGCGGCTGGAGGCCCTGGGGCATCCATTCCCTCTGTGTTTATTTCTCCCTCTCTCTCTCTGCCTGCCTCTTTAAGTAAATTAAAAAAAAAAAAAAAAAAGGAAACTGCAGGGCTGGAAAGATGGCTTAGTGGCTAATCGCTTTGCCTGTGAAGCCTAAGGACCCTGGTTCGAGGCTCGGTTCCCCAGAACCCATCTTAGCCATGTTAGATACACAAGGGGGTGCATGCGTCTGGAGTTCCTTTGCAGTGGCTGGAAGCCCTGACGCGCCCATTCTCTCTGCTTCTTTCTCTCTCTGTAGCTCTCAAATAAATAAATGGGGCTGGGGAAATGGCTTAGCGGTTAAGGCGTTTGCCTGAGAAACCTAAGGACCCCAATTTGATTCCCTAGGACTCACGTAAACCAGATGCACAAGAGGGCACATGTGTCTGGAGTTTGTTTGCAATGGCTGGAGGCCCTGGCATGCCATTCTCTCTCCCTCTGCCTCTTCCTATGTCTCTCTCAAATAAATAAGTAGAATATTAAAATAAATAAATAAATAAACAAAAAAAATAATTAAAAAAAAGTAAAACTGTAAAAGATAGGACATGCTTCCTCTTCCTCCCCCCGCCCCCCAACAGGTAGGGTTTCACTCTAGCCCAGGCTGACCTGGAATTCAGTATGTAGTCTCAGGGTGGCCACGAACTCAGGGTGATCCTCCTACCTCTGCCTCCTGAGGGCTGCGATTAAAGGCGTGCGCCACCACGCCCGGCTAGGACACCAATTTTTCGTCGTTTTTTTCAAGGTAGGGACTGAAGCTAGCCCAGGCTGACCTGGGCATTCCATCTGTAGTCCCAGACTGGCCTTGAACTTGCTGTGATCCTCCTACCTCTGCCTCCTGAGCGCTGGGATTCACGTGTACCGCCACACCCGGCCCCATGTCTCCACTTCTCACAGTGTACCTTACGCTCACCTGCCCGTAGGTGCGGCAGTTGGGCTCGCAGCCCCTCTTTGCTGAGGGTAGAGGCCAAGTCCGGCTGCAGGTCGGATCTGCTTTACACGTGTCAAACCTGGGGATGAAGTGTGAGACAGTGGGTCCAGTTCTTAGACCCTGGGGGCCCAATATAAGCCTGGCCCCTCCAGGCGCTACCTCTCAGAAACACTTTCCCCAAGCTCCACCCTTCCAGGGTTCTTCTGCCTTCTTTGTTTACTCACTTGTGTTTTTAAAAATATTTTATTTAGGGCTGGAGGGATGGCTTAGAGGTTAAGGTGTTTGCCTGCAAAGCCAAAGGACCCAGGTTCGATTCCCCAGGACCCACGTTAACCAGATGTACAAGGGGGCGCACACGTCTGGAGTTTGTTTGCAGTGACTGGAGGCCCTGGCGCGCCCATTACCTGTCTCTCTCTCTCCCTCTTTCTCTGTCAAATAAATAAATCAATAAAGTCCAGGTGTGGTGGCGCACGCCTTTAATCCCAGCACTGGGGAGGCAGAGATGGGAGGGTCGCTGTGAGTTCAGGGCCACCCTGAGACTCCATAGTGAATGCCAGGTCAGCCTGAGCTAAAGTGAGACCCTTCCTTGAAAATCCAAAATAAATAAATAAATAAATAAACAAAATAAAAATAAGATATTAAAAAAATATTTTAAAGCTGGGCATGGTGGCACATGCCTTTTACCCCAGGAACTCGGGAGTCAGAGGTAAGAGGATCGCTGTGAGTTTGAGGCCACCCTGAGACTACAGAGTGAATTCCAGGTCAGCCTGAGCTAGAGTGAACCCCGACCTCAAAAAACTTATTTATTTATTTATTTATTTAAGAGAAAGAGGCAGGGAGGGAAAGAGAGGGAATGGGTATGCCAGGGCCCTCTAGCCACTGCAAACAAATTCCAGACGCAGGCACTACTGTGCATCTGGCTTTTTATGGGTACTAGGGAATCAAAGCAGGTCAGTTAGGCTTTGCAGGCAAGAACCTTAACCGCGGAGCCATCTCTCTATCCCGACCTTTTATTTTTTTTATTTTTATTTTTTTTTTTGAGGTGGGCGCTCACTCTCGCTTAGGCTGACCTTGAACTCACCCCTTAGCTTGGGCTGGAGCTCCGGCGATCCTCCTACCTCGGCCTCCCGAATGCTGGGATTCACCACCACGCCTGGCTTTTTTTTTTTTTTTTTTTTGGAGAGAGTTTACCAGCTAGCCGAGGGTGATTGGTGGTCTTGAACTCCCTCCTGCCTCTGCCTCTGCCTCACAAGTGCTGGAATCACAAGTGTGCAGCCCCACACCCAGATCCACGTAAAAAATATATTTATCTGCACATGTGCATAGGGCCACACCAGGACCTCTTGCCACAGCAAGCGAACACCAGACATTTGTGCCACTTTTTCGGTGTGTTTTACATAGGTGGCTTGGGAATTGAACCCCAGCCAGCAGGCTTTGCAAGCAAGCAACTTTAACTGCTAAGCCATCATCATCCTAATACCCCATCTTTTTCATCCCCCCACCCTTTTATTTTCCTTTTTGGTTTGTCAAGGTAGGGTCTCACTCTAGCTCAGACTTTTTTTTTTGGTTTTTCAAAGTAGGGTCCCACTCTGGCCCAGGCTGACCTGGAATTCACTCTGTAGCCCAGGCCAGCCTCAAATTCATAGTGATTCTCCTACCAACTTCTGGGGTTCAAGTCATGAGCCACCAAGCTTGTTCCCATGCTTTAATGTGTGTGTGTGTGTGTGTGTGTTTGCACATGGGTGTGCCAGGGTCTCTTGCTGCTGCAAACGAATGCCGCTTTATGTGTGTGTCTGAGGAGTTGAACCCAGGTGGCAAGTTTTTTCATCTTGGATCTTGGCCCTCCCGGACTATGCATCTTCAGAGACTGGGCAAAGCTCAGGCCCCACCCTCTGACCCTCCTGAACAGTAGGCCTTGCCTCTCCTACCAAGCCTGGCAGAGGTCGGAGCAGAGCAGCTGTGCTTGGCTGATTCCCAACAGCAGCAGGTGGAAGCGGTTGTGGAGGGCTCTCTGGAGGTGTTCCAGGAAGGATTCGCATCTGGACATTGAGAAAGACAAAGCCAGATGGGGCCCCAGGCCCGGCCAGCTGAGGCAGAAACAGGAATACAAGCTAGAGTGCACTGAGCTCACCTGAAGCTTGGCATCCCACAGCTCTCCAGAAAGATCCCAGGGCCTGATGCCATCGGTGTTTCCGTCGCTGAGGGACAACACGATCCTGGTGCTGCTGACACCTGTGAGCCAGGGTCTTGGATCCTCAGGGAAGGTGAGGGAATGGAAGCTGGAGGGTCTCCTGAGCAACGAAGGCAATAAGTGCTTAAGTCAGCCCAGAGAAAGCATAAAGGGGGCTGGAGAGGTGGCTTAGTGGTTAAGGCGCTTGCCTGCGAAGTCTAAGGACCCAGGTTCGATTCCCCAATGCTCACGTAAAGCCAGATGCACAAGGTAGGGCATGTTGTCTGAGTTCATTGGCAGCTGCTGGAGGCACTGTCATGCCCATTCTGCCTTGTCTCTCTCTCTGCTTGCAAATAAATAAATAAAATATTTTTTTTTGTTTGTTTTTTGTTTTTCGAGGTAGGGTCTCATTCTAGCCCAGGCTGACCTGGAATTAACTATGTAGTCTCAGGGTGGCCTCGAACTCACTGCAATCCTCCTACCTCTGCCTCCCAAGTGCTGGGGTTAAAGACATGCGCCACCATGCCCAGCCCTAAGATTTATTTTTATTTATTTATTTACTAGAGACAGAGAGGAGAGAGAATGTGCACCCCAGGGCCTTCTAGCCACTGCAAAGGAACTCCAGACACATACGCCATCTTGTGCATCTGGCTTAAGTGGGACCTGGAGAATTGAACCTGAGTCCATAGGTTTTGCAAGCAAGCGCCTTAACCACTAAGCCATTTCTCCAATCCTCAATAAAATATTTTTTTAAAAAGTAGTCTCAGGCTGGCCTAGACCTCACAGTGATCCCCCTACCTCTGCCTCCTGAGTGCTGAGATTAAAGGTGTGAACCACCCACACTGGGCTTAATCTTTCTTTTCTTTTTAAAGTTTTTTTTTGTTGTTTATTTTTATTTATTTATTTACTTGAGAGCAACAGACAGAGAAAGAAAGAGGCAAAGAGAGAGAGAGAGAATGGGCACACCAGGGCCTCCAGCCACTGCAAATGAACTCCAGAAGCGTGCGCTCCCTTGTGCATCTGGCTAATGTGGGTCCTGGGGAACTGAACCTTGAACCGGGGTCCTTAGGCTTCACAGGCAAGCGCTTAACCGCTAAGCCATCTCTCCAGCCCTTAATCTTTCTTTTGAGAGGCATGGTCTCATTCTAGGTCCAGGCTGACCTGGCACCCACTCTGTAGAGCAGGCTTGCTTTGCCAATAACTGGAGAAGGGCTACCATACTCAGCTTTTTTATTTTTCCCCCAAAATAAGATCTCACGTGCCCCAGAATCAGTGGCCTCAAACACTTCATGTAGCCCAGGCTGGCCTTGGATTCCTGATCCTCCTGCCTCTGCCTCCCACCACTTGTTGAGAATGCAGGTGTGTCCCACCATGCCTGGCGCTCCCCATTTTTAGTGTGCCCTAAGGCATGCTATTGCCTCGCTCGGGGTCGCTCGGCTTTGAGTCAGGAGCCGCGACACCCAGGGTCTGGGCTGCTGACCAGCACGCTTCTGTACTAGCCCGGTGTCCCACCCTCATAGCCGTCCCAAGCCCCTCTCATACAGAAGTTCTGAGTTTGGAGGGGTTCTGGGCATGGAGAGTGAGGCAGAGTGCTCACCTGCTCGATGCAGCTGGCCTGTGCCTGGATCCGCTGCCAGCCCAGCTTGGAGTGGGTGGCTTCCTCCACAGGCCCCCAGGAGGGTCCATGCCAGGATCAGCCGCAGAGCCCAGAGCAGACCACCAGGTGGAATGCAGCCTTTGTGCGCCATGTCCACCTGAGACAGGAGGCAGCTGGGGGGGAGGGGCAGTGCTTGGTGTTTCCTTCCCGGCCGCTCAGGTGACATTCCTGGATACGCCCCCACAGTCCAGTATCAGGCCACATAAAAGATGGGCAGTTGATGGAGAGACTAGAAAAATGGTCAGGGCTCCTTCAAACCCCAGGTGGTCTGCTGGTAGCCAGGTTCTGCCACTGACTCAGGAGCCCTTGCTGCCCCCATGCCCCCGCCATTCCTTGAGGACCAAATGTAACCTCCCAGCTTAAAGCACGTTTCTGTTGTGTTTTGTTTTGGGCGTTTTGAGGTAGGGTCTCACTCTAGCCCTGGACCAACTGGAATCCACTATGTAGTCTCAGGCTGTCCTCAGACTCACAATGATCCTGCTACCTCTGCCTCCTGAGTGCTGGGATTAAAGGGGTGCGCCACCACTCCCAGCTTAAAGCACATCTCTCTGTTTCCTTCCTTGCTTCCTTGCTTCCTTACTTCCTTGCTTCCTTCCTCCCCTCCCCTCCCCTCCCCTCCCCTCCCCTCCCCTCCCCTCCCCTCCCCTCCCCTCCCCTCCCTCCCTCCCTCCCACCCTCCCTCCCTCCTTTCTTTCTTCTTTCTTTCTTTCTTTCTTTCTTTCTTTCTTTCTTTCTTTCTTTCTTTCTTTTTTTTTTAAGTTAGGGACTCGTGCTAGCCCAGGCTGACCTGGAATTCACCATGTATTCTCAGGGTGGCCTTAAACTCATGGCAATCCTCCTACCTCTGCCTCCTGAGTGCTGGAATTAAAGGCGTACACCACCATTCTGGGCTTTAAAACACATTTCTTTTCTTTCTTTCTTCTTTCTTTCCTTCCTCCCTTCCTTCATTCCTTCTTTCTTTCTTCCTTTCTGTCTCTGTCTTTCTCTTCCTTCCTTCCTTCCTTCCTTCCTTCCTTCCTTTTTTTTTTTTTTTTTTAAAGTAGGGTCTTGCTCTAGCCCAAGCTGACCTGGAATTCACTCTGTAGTCTCAGGGTGGCCTTGAACTCCTCTTACCTCTGCCTCCTGAGTGCTGGAATTAAAGGCGTGCACCACCATTCCTGGCTTTAAAACACATTTATTTTCTTTACTCCTTCTTTCTTTCTTTCTTTCTTTCTTTCTTTCTTTCTTTCTTTCTTTCTTTCTTTCTTTCTGGTTGTCTGTCTTTCTTTCTCTTCCTTCCTTCCTTTCTTTTTTTGTTTTGGTTTTTTTAAAGTAGGGTCTTGCTCTAGCCCAAGCTGACCTGGAATTCACTCTGTAGTCTCAGGGTGGCCTTGAACTCACAGCGATCCTCCTACCTCTGCCTCCTGAGTGCTGGGACTACAGGTGTGCGCCCCCACGACCAGCTTTAAAGAGCATTTCTGACATCTCCCATCCTGTTCCCATCCACCATCCCCTTCTCTAACACGCACCAGGACAACCTTCATTCTCCAAGCCCCTCTCCCACCGAGCCTCTCTCCCTCTCCCCAGCCCAGCCTCCTCCCTCCCTCCCACTCCCTTCTTTCTCGGTCACCTTTCCTCTGCTCACAATCGGCTTAGGGGTTTCCACCGGGGCTGGGCCCTTGGGACCACGCTGCCCTGTTGGGGTTCCGCAGCTCGGTTCCAAAAGCTTCAGGGCAGGCGAAGCTAAGGGTGGGAGGCGGACCGCTTTCCAGCTCCTGTCTCCGGCCACTCACCTGTCTGCAGGCTGGGGTCTAGGGGCTTGCTGAGCCGCCTTAGGATCAAAGCCAGGGAACCCAAACGGTGGTAGCTGAATGGGGTGTGGCTTAATTTAGAGGCGGAGCTCTCCGTAGCCCTGCCCCCACCCCCTCAGACCCAAAGCGGGTGAGCTTGGCATTGTCATGCCTATCTCCACGCCTTGCGAGGAACCTGGGGTTTAGGCTATGTATCTGTCTGTCTGGGGAATGTGTGTGAAGTAAAGGTGTTTATGGGTGTTCAGTGCAACTGCCTGTCTCTGATTTGTGTAAGGTAGACTGTCTCTTGATTGGGTGAAGTGTGTGGGGGTTTTGGGGGAGTTGAAGCAGGGTTCTGTGCCCATCTCCTGTGTTTAAATTTTTTGCGTCCATGCCAGGTGTGGTGGCACAGGCCTTCAATCCCGGCACTCAGGAGGCAGAGGTAGGAGGATCGCAGCAAGTTCAAGGCCACTCTGGGACTACAGATGGAATGCCAGGTCAGCCTGGGCTAGCGTGGGTCCCTACCTCGAACAAACAGAAAAACAAAAACAAAACAAACAAACAAAAATTGTTGTCCTAGCTGGGCATGGAGGCGCATGCCTTCAATTCCAGCACTCTGGAGGCAGAGGTAGGAGTATCGCCATGAGTTCAAGGCCACCCTGAGACTGCATAGTGAATTCCAGGTCAGCCTGAGCCAGAGTGAGACCCTACCTTGAAAAACAAAAACAAAACAAACAAACAAGCAAAAAAATTGGTGTTCTTTGCATTCTCTCTTCTAATTCATCTAAGAGTTACTGAACATGTTCTATGTCCCAGGTTCTGGTGGTGCAGTCATGTTCAAGACATACAACGTCTGTCTTCACAGAACTGACATTGCAGAGCCAGGTGTGGTGTGGTGGCGCACGCCTTTCATTCCACCACTTGTGAGGCAGAGGTAGGAGGAGCGCTGTGAGTTCCAGGCCACCCTGAGACTACATAGTGAATTCCAGGTCAGCCTGGGCTAGAGTGAGACCCTACCTCGAAAAACCAAAAAAAAAAAAAGCCAGGTGTGATGGCACACACCTTTAGTTCCAGCACTTTCGGGAGGCAGAGGTAGGAGGATTGCTGTGAGTTCATGGCCACCCTGGAACTACATAGGGTGACATACGCTGACTCCAGGTCAGCCTGGGCTAGAGCGAGACCTTATCTTAAAAAAAAAAAAAAAAAAAAAAAAGAAAAGAAAAATGAAAAATGAAAGAAAGAGAGAGAGAGAAAGAAAGCCAGCCAGACATGGTGCCACATAGCTTTAATCCCCGCACCAAGAAGGTTAGAGGTAGAAGGATCACTGTGAGTTCGAGGCCAGCCTGAAACTACACAGCGAATTCCAGGTCAGCCTGGGCTACAGTGAGACCCTACCTTGAGAAACCTAAACAAAAACCAACCGACCAAAACCCCGGACATTCTAGCTGGGGAGTCAGATGGGAAAATAGCCCTGCAGCGTGCGCATGTGCAGTGTGGGGAGGTGGGAACTCCTGCGCTATAGGAGGCTTTCCCTTGGCTTTTCACTGAAGTGTGATGCTGTGCTTGTTGAGTGTGTGCGTGTACGGCACTATTTCCTAAGTGTGTATTTGCATGCAGGGTTTGGGGTGCATGTGTTCATGCACATACATGTGTCTGTTTACTGAGTGCATATTTGCAAATACATGGTTGTGTGAATCTGCTTGACTGTGTGTTTGGAGAATATGTGGGCCTAGCTTGAATAAAGGTGCATGCTCAGCATGTGTGATTATGTGCTTTTGTGTCTCCATTTGAAAAGTCTGTGTGTTTATAGATATGCATTTTCAGGGTGTGCACATGCCTGTTTGAAATTGCTAAGGACGCGTATGTAGCGTGTGCACATGTGTTAATATGTGTGGGTTTGCCAAGCACGAATTTCTGTTTGTGCTCATGTGTATATTTGCAGTGTGTGTCCATGTGGAGTGCATCTATGTGGTGGTTTTATTTTATGGTTTTTATTTTCTTTTCCTTTTTTACAATTTTATTTATTTATTTATTTATTTAGAGACACAGAGAGATATAGATATAGGGAGAGAGAAATGAGAGAGAGAGAGAATGGGTGCGCCAGGGCCTCCAGCCACTGCAAACGAACTCCAGATGCGTGCGCCCCCTTGTGTGTCTGTCTTACGTGGGTCCTGGGGAACCGAACCTGGGTCCTTTGGCTTTTCAGGCAAGTGCCTTAACCACTAAGCCATCTTTCCAGCCCTCCCTTTTTTAGATTTATTTTAGTTCAGAAAGAGGCAGATATATAGAGAGAATGGGTGCACGGGGCCTTTGGCCACTGGAAAGGAACTCCAGACACATGCACCACCTTGTGCATCTGGCTTACGTGGGTCCTGGGGAATCGAACCTGGGTCCTTTGGCTTCTAAGGCCTTAACCGCTAAGATATCTCTCCAGTCCTATTTTTTGTTTTTTTCGTGGTAGGGTCTCGCTCTAGCCCAGACTGACCTGGAATTCACTATGTAGTTTCAGGCTGGCCTCGAACTCACGGCGATCCTCCTACCCCTGCATGCCTAGTGCTGGGACTAAAGGTATGCACCACCATGCCTGGCTATATGTGTTTTTAAGAGCAATTACCACCATCACACGATTCTGACTCCTATCTCACAGCAAGACAGGTGTTTTCTAAGGAAATAAGCGAATAGATATTTTCTCTGACTCCCCCTCCCCCTTCTCTCTGCCTCCTTTTAGTCCAGGCTTTCCTGGAGCTAGCAATTCTCCCGTGTCAGCCTTCTGAGTCTCTCTGTGGGCAGCCAGTGACCTCCTAGAGACCTCCTCAACCCGGTCTTTTCCCATCTTGAGATTGGCCAAGTTGCTTGTGAGTGTGATCCTACCCTACCTCTGGCTTGTGCCTGTTACCAGAGCCCCGCCCCTTTGTTTCCCTGACCTCATCTCCCTTGGGGGGGGGGGTTTACTCTGATTTCAGCACCGCGGACAGGAGCACGGGGCCAGCACCATGGACAGTTCTACGGGCACCAAAAAAAAAAAAAAAGCAACCCTCTCCGATGACCTGGGGACCAACAGAGATAGACAGACAGCAATGAATAGGAAAGGGCACACACAGCCTGCCCTGCCCGTGGACCGGCAGGGGTCACTGTCGTCTGGAGACCCTGCCCTGCAATCCCTCGGTGCCAAATGTACAGAGCCTCCCTCTCTTGTTCCCAGTGCCAGAACCTCCAGAGGGGAGGGATCAATGCTTCTCTCCAACTCTGGGAAGCATGGCCGGCTTGACCTCAGCTGACGGAAATCGCTTCATCTCTCCTGCCCAGCTACCAGCTAGCTAATCGCTCTTATAAATATAGCCCGACCTGGCCTGGCTCCTTAATCCTGACCACGAAGGGGGAGAGGTCCCTGAAGGGGACCTTGCTTTTGTGGGGTGGGGGTGTGCACAAGGGAGGGAGGCCTATGTGTAAGGATTTCCCCCCCACCCCCGAGGGGACATCTCCAGAGAGGACGGGTCTCTGTGCTGAACATGTGACTCTGCACGAATGAACCTCTTGGGGTCTTTGAAAGTGTCGTAGGGTGGGGGGCAATTTCCCACAGATAATATGCCACTGAGGGTGGGGTCCCGCTGCGGTATGTCCTCCCTGGAGTCCGCACACAATGTCACCTATAGGATCTTTTGTTTTGTTTTGTTTTTCGAGGCAGGGTCTAGCTGTAGCCCAGGCTGACCTGGAATTCACTCTGTAGTCCCAGGCTGGCCTCGAACTCACAGCGTGCGCCACCACACCCGCTCACCTATGGGACCTTTATTTGAGGCTAGGCCTCTTCGGGGAGGCAGGTGCATTGAGATAAAGCGTCACCTCTCGGGGAGACTGTCTCAGGAGTGATCTTTCAGGGTGATGGCTGAGGGGAGACGGCTCAGAGATTGAATCCGTCTCCTTGGGGTACTCCCTGGGCTGCAGGAGGGGGTGTTACGCATGAGAATGTATCTCTTTAGGGTGTCTCCTTGGGGGGCATCTGGAGGCTCCACCCCCCCCCCAAGCTCGTCCCCCACCCACAGCCCACTCCCACCCATCCATCGCCAGCAGCAGCGGCCAAGGCCAGGCTCGGGCGCCCAGGCGCAGTGACGGCGCGCGGACCCGCCCCGCTTCGCTCCGCCCCCCCAGCCCCAGCCGCCGCGGGGCCCGTGGCTTCTCCCTCCTCCCCTCTCCCTCCTCCCGTCTCCCTCCTCCCTCCCTGGGGCCGAAGTCGCCGCCGCCGCCGCCGCCGCAGCCATGGACGATTCGGGCCTGATCCGCCGCCGGAGGCTGCAGGTAGCCAAGCGGGTAGCCCCGGTGGGGTGGGGGCAAGGGGTGGAAGGAATGGGGTTCAGGCGCCCTGGGCAGAGGAGGCCGAGCAGGAAGCGGGAGAACTTGAGCCACGGTCTGTCAGGGCGCCCCCCCCTCCCGCTGCAAAGGGATGCTCTCCACCGGGGGGGAGAGGGGAGGGGAGGACACGGTGGCCCGCGCGTCCTGCCGCGCTGGGGACCCCGCCCCTCGGGCGCCGCCTGCGGATTCGGGGAGCTGATGGAGAGGGGGTGTGTGTGTGCATCCTAACGCTCTCGTCTGCCCTCCCCTCCACCTCCCAGGATAACCTGAGGGATGCCTGGCCCGCCGGAGGAGGTGGGGGGGATGGGGAATGGTACCCAAAGTCATCGCCCTGGCGCCTGGCCAGGCAGAGGGTGTGGGGGGGCTCCAAGCAAAGTTATTACCTCAGGGCTCGAGCCCCTCGGGGCCCCAGCACCGCAGCAGCCGTAAACATGTTTGTGGAGCAGCCTTGCCCCTCACCACCCCCAAAGGAACCCTTCCAGAGCGGGCAGCGGGACGTGGGTCCACGCACCTGCCGGGGCCACTGGGATTGTCCCTACTGCCCCAATTGGACCGGCACCTAGACAGCCACTTTTCATGCCACCCCACTCCACTACAACACCCCGCTCTCTCTCTCTCTCCCGCCCGCGATCCTCAAGTCCAGCCCAGCTTGTGGGTGGGCGGGAGCGATTTTTAGCTCCTTGCAGCCTTGAGATGTTGGTCCGCTGGGCTGCGCAGGCGCGGGAGGCGCAGGTCCACTGCACGGAGCTGGACACTTGAGGGTATGTTGTGGAGCCAAGGGAAGGTGCGGACAAAATCCAGGCAGAAGCTCCCACCTTCAAGGTGGTTGGTTGGTCATTCTAAAGGCGACAAGACACTTTTTTTTTTTTTTTTTTTTTTTCCGGGTAGGGTTTCCTTGTATCCCAGGCTGACCTGGAATTCACTATGTGGTCTCAGGCTGGCCTCGAACTCACGACGATCCTACCTCTGACTCCCGAGTGCTGGGATTAAAGGCGTGCCCCGCTAGGCCCGGCCTCCTTCCCCCGCGTCCCCCCACCAGCTCAGGCTGACCTGGAATTCACTCTAGTCTTAGGCTGGCCTCGAACTCATGGCGATCCTCCTGCCTCTTCCTCCCGAGTGCTGGGCCACCACATCCAGGTGAGAACACACCTTTCTGGTGAAAGCTTGGGCTTGTGCATCTGAGGAATTCATAAGGAGGTTCCGTGTGACTGTGGCTCCTTAACTACAGAGAGGGGGAAACTTATCCAGGCTTCATCCCTAGGCCTGCCTGGGGGGGTCTAACTCTTCTACGGCCTTCCATGGGGATCAGTCCCCAAGGCCTGGTACTCTAAACTTGGATTAAAGCTGAGGGTGGTGGCGCATGCCTTTGATTCCAGCAGAGGTGGAAGGGTCATGGTGAGTTCGAGGCCAGCCTGGGACTAATGAGTGAATTCCAGCCACTGTGAACAAACTGCAGACCTTTGCATCCTCTTGTGTACATTGCAACATTGCATGCTTGCGTCACTGTGCGTCTGGCTATGTGGGACCTAGAACTTCAAACATGCGTCCTTAGGCTTCGCAGACAGGCACCTTCACCGTGTGTTTGCGCGTGAATGTCAGGACACACACGGAAGTCAGTGTTTATCTCCTCGTCCACTTGTTTGTTTCCAGGCAGTTTCCCTCAGCAGTTCTGCTGCACTTTGGGCCCGGCTCGGTGTGGCTCTGGAGCTTGTAGACCTACTTGGCCACCTACTGCCTTAGTGCCTGCTCTACTTTGCATCTTTTTTTTATGTCTTATTTATTTATTTATTTGAGAGGGAGAAAGAAGCAGAGAGAGAGAGAGAATGAGTGCACCAGAGCCTCTAGCCACCGCAAATGGACTCCAGATGTAGGCACCACCTTGTGCGTCTCGTGCACACGGGTCCTGGGGAACCTGGGTCCTTTGGCTTTGCAGGCATGCACCTTAACTGGTAAGCCATTTCCAGCCCTCACTTTGCATCTTGCTTCATGTATGTGATGAGGAATTGAACTGGGGTTGGCAGGCTTGCAATCAAGTGTCTTTAACTGCTGAGCCATCTCACCAGCCCCCCCCTCCCCTTTTCCTTTTTTCTTTATTATTATTATTTTTTTATTTTATTTTATTTATTTATTTATTTTTTATTTTATTTTTTTTTCAAGGTAAGGGTTTGCTCTAGCCCAGGCTGACCTGGAATTCACTATGTAGTCTCAAGGTGGCCTCAAACTCACAGTGCTCCTCCTACCTCTGCCTCCAGAGTGCTGGGATTAAAGGCGTGCACCACCATGCCTGGCCCCCTTTTTTTTTTTAAACAAATTAACATCAGTCAGTGAAGCCCCAGATGTTTGTTTTGTTTTTGTCTCTCTTTTTTTTTTTTTTGGTTTATTTTTATTTATTTATTTGAGAGCAACAGACAGAGAATGAGGCAGACAGAGAGAGAGAGAGAGAGAGAGAGAGAGAGAGAGGGAGAATGGGCACGCCAGGGCTTCCAGCCACTGCAGAGGAATTCCAGATGTGTGCGCCCCCTTGTGCATCTGGCTAACGTGGGGAATCAAGCCTTGAACCGGGGTTCTTAGGCTTCATAGGCAAGCACTTAACCACTAAGAAATCTCTCTAGCCCTGTTTTTGTCTTTTTGAGACATGACCTTGGTATGTAGTCCAGCATGACCTGGAACTCACACAATTCCTCCTGCTTCTGCCACCTTCGTGTGATTATAAGTACGTGTTGCCAAACCTGTTTTTTTTTTTTTAATTTTTAAATTTTTGAAAATTTGAGACAGAGAGAGAAAGAGGCAGGGAGGGAAAAAGAACGGACATGCATTTGCCTCACCTTTGTGCATCTGCCTTATGTGGGATCTGGAGAGTCGAACACGGGTCCTTAAGTTTCACAGGCAAGCGCATTAACTGCTAAGCCAATCTCTCAAGCACTTATTTTTTTTTAAAGATTTTATTCTTATTTATTTATTAGAGACAGAGAGAGGGAGGGAGAGGGAGAATGGGCAAGCCAGGGCCTCCAGCCACTGCAAATGAACTCCAGATGCATGTGCCACCTTATGCATCTGGCTTTTGTGGGACCTGGGGAGTTGAACTGAGATCCTTTGGCTTTGCAGGCAAATGCCTTAACCGTTAAGCCATTTCTCCAATCCTTCTAGCCCTTACTTTTTTTAAAAAATTGTTTATTTATTTGAGAGAGAGACAGAATGGGCATGATAAGACCTCTAGTCACTGCAATTGAACTCCAGACTCATGTGCCACCTTGTTTATCTGACTTATGTGGGTCCTGGGGAAACAACCCTGGGTCCTTTGGCTTTGCAGGCAAGTGCCTTAGCCACTAAGACATCTCTACAGCTCCCTCTTAATTTTTTTTTTTTTTGCTTTGTTTTTTGAGGTAGGGTCTCACTCTAGCCCAGGCTGACCTGGAATTCACTATGGAGTCTCAGGGTGGGCTTGAACTCATGGCAATCCTCCTACCTCTGCCTCCCAAGTGCTGGGATTAAAGACGTGCGCCACCATACCCAGCTTTTATTTTTTTATTTTTTTTTTGAGATAGGGTCTC
This sequence comes from Jaculus jaculus, assembly GCF_020740685.1. Classification (NCBI taxonomy): domain Eukaryota; kingdom Metazoa; phylum Chordata; class Mammalia; order Rodentia; family Dipodidae; genus Jaculus; species Jaculus jaculus. Next base: position 13,496,291 of record NC_059122.1, on the reverse strand, counting down.
ACTCTAGCTTAGGCTGACTTGGAATTCACTCTGTAGTCTGAAGTTGGCCTTGAACTCATGGCGATCCTCCAACCTCTGCCTCCCCAGTGCTGTGACTAAAGGTGTGTGCCACTACACCTGGCTTTTTTAAACTTTTGAGATGGATCTGACTATGTAGCACAGGCTGCCTTCCTGAGAGCTAGATTACACCCAACAAACAAGACCTTCTTCCAGTATGGATGCATACAGTTCCTAACAATCACTCCCACTGCCATGGTTTTAAAGGAAAGCTTAGCCACTTTCCATTTCCAGTCTGTGTGGGCCACCTTAACTATCTCACTCTGTGACCCTGGCTGAGAGAGTCGCAGGTCTGCTGGGATGTAAAGAGACATTCATTTCTTCATTCTTTCGTGCCTGAGCATTCTAGGCTCTCTCCTAACTCAGGCATTAGTCCCACAGTGACCACTAGGGTGCTGTCTCCACGCAGATGCTTTCAAGGCTGCCTCCCTCCTTCCCTCCTTCTTTCCTTCCCTCCCTCCCTCCATCCTTCCTTCCTTCTTTCCTTTCTTCCATACCTTCCTTATCCCTTCCTTCCCTCTTTCCTTCCTCCCTCCTGCCCTTCCTTCAACTTCCTCTTTCTTTCTTTCCTTCTTTTGTTCTTTTTGGCTTTTCGAGGTAAGGTCTTGCTGTAGCCCAGGCTGACCTGGGATAAGTCTCAGGCTGGTCTCAAACTCTCAGAGATCCTCCTACCTCAGCCTCCCAAGTGCTGGGATTAAAGGCATGTGTCACCATGCCTGGTGTTTTCTGAGATAGGGTCTACCTCTCTCCCAGGATGAGCTGGAATTAGTGTTTCAGGCTGGCCTGGAACTCACAACAGTCCTTCTACTGCTGCCTCTCAATGCTGGGATTAAAGTCATGCACCACCACACTCCAGCTTCCTTCCCTTCCTCCCTCCCTCTCTCCCTCCCTCTCTCCCTCCCTCCATTCTTTCCCTCCCTTCCCCACCTTTTTCTTCTTTCTTTCTCTCTCTTTTTTTCTTTCTTTCTCTCTTTTTTTGAGGTAGGGTCTCACTCTAGCCCAGGTTGAGCTGGAATTCACTACGTAGTCTCAGGATGGCCTCGAACTCACGGTGATCCTCCTACTTCTGCCTCCTGAGTTCTGGGACTAAAGTCGTGTGCCACCATGCCTGGCTCTCTCTCTCTCTCTCTCTCTCTCTCTCTCTCTTTTTCTTTCTCACTCTTTCCTTCTTCCCTCCCTCATATTTTCCCCTCCCTTCCCCCCCTCTCTGTGTCTCCTCCCTCTTTCTTTATTTCTTTTTTTCTTTCTTCCAGACAGGGTCTCATGTAGGTCAGACTGGCCTCAAACTCCCTATGTACCTAAGGATAACCATGAACTTCTGCTCCTTCTATGTCCAAACTCACAGTGATCCTCCTACCTCTGCCTTCTGAGTGTTGAGATTAAAGATGTGCACCTTCATGTCCAGCTATTTTTGTTTTTGTTTGTTTCAAGGTAGAGTCTTACGCTAGGCCAGGGTGACCTGGAATTCACTAGGTAGTGTCAGGGTGGCCTTGAACTCACATCAATTCTCCTACCTCTGCTTCCCAATTGCTGAGACTAAAGGCATGTTCCATCATGCCTGGCATTATTGTTATTATAATTAACTAATTTTTTTGTTTGTTTTTTTGAGGTAGAGTCTCACTCTAGCCCAGGCTGACCTGGAATTCACTATGTAGTCTCAGGGTGGCCTTGAACTCATGGTGATACTCCTACCGCTGCCTCCCAAATTCTGGGGTTAAAGGTGTGTGCCACCACACACAGCACATATTATTTTATTTTTGAGAGAGGGTCCGAGACAGAGGAAGAGAGAGAGAGAGAGAGAGAGAGAATGGGCATGCCAGGTTTCTTCAGCCACTGTGAACAAACTGCAGACGTGTGTACCCACTTGTACACATGTGTAACATTGCATGCTTTTGTCACTGTGCGTCTGGCTATGTGGGACCTAGAGATTCAAACATGCGTCCTTAGGCTTCGCAGACAAGCGCCTTAACTGCTAAGCCATCTCTCCAGCCTGGAAATATATATATTTATATAAAGACTCAGGCCAGACATGGTGGTGCACACCTCTAATCCCAGCACTCAGGAGGCTGAGGTAGGAGGATTGCCATGGGTTCAAGGTTTGCCTGGGGCTACAGAGTGAGTTCCAGTTCAATTTAGGCTGGAGGGAGAAACTACCTGAAAAATAAATAAATACATAAATAAAAAGGCTGGAGACATTCCTTTGGAAGGCAGCTATGCTAAGCACTATACCACCGACACCTTTGGAGAGATTCTTTTGTCGTTAAAGCACTTGCCTGAGAAGCCTAAGGACACAGGTTCTATTCCCCAGTACCTATGAAAGCCAGATGCACAAGGTGGCACACGTGTCTGGTGTTCATTTGCAGTGGCTGGAGACCACGGGGCACCCATTCTCTTTCTCTGTCAACCTCTTTCTCTCCCAAATAAATATAATGTGTGTGTGTGTGTGTGAGAGAGAGAGAGAGGGGTGGGGGGAGAGAGAGAGAGAGAGAGAGACTGACTCAGGCTGGGCATGGTGGCTCACACCTGTAATCCCAGCACTTGGGAGGCTGAGGCAAGAGGATATTGAGTTGGAAGCCAGCCTGGGCTACGTAGTAACTTCTAAGCCAGTCTTGGCTATAGATTGAGATCCTATCTTAGAGTACAAATGTTAAAGAAAGTGGCTAGGGACGTAGCTCCCTTGGAAGAGCGCTTGCCTCAAATGTGCTAAGTCTTGGGTTTGATTCCCAGCAACCCTGGCTCGAGTTTATAAATGACAGTACTCAGGCAGAGAGTCAGAAGTTCAAGGACACAGCCGGTCTTGGAGGCACACGTCTTTAATCCTGGCAGTTGGGAGGCAGAGGTAGGAGAATCACCGTGAGTTCGAGGCCACCCTGAGACTACCAAGTGAATTCCAGGTCAGCATGAGCTACAGTGAGTCCCTACCTCGGAAAAAAAAAAACAACAAACAAAAACAAAAACAGAAAAAAAGGTCAAGGACATCTTACATAGTTAAGTTCCAGGCCAATGGATCCTGGAGAATCATTTGCATAAACTAGTATGGAGGTGCCCACTTCCCAGCCCTAAATGAGCACCCCCTCTTCTGTGTACTTGACCCCGTGTGGGTCTCTGGGGCTTGCAGAGGAGTGGAGGAGCCTGAACCTCAGTCCAAGGCCAAGGGTGACATGACGCGCAGACGGCTTAGTGACCGTCTCGCATCGCATCGCTTCTGCTACTCAATCGAGCTGAGCGGCCTTGTGGGCGGTGGCCACAGCTCCACGCTGACCTTCAGCCTCTTGTCCCTTTTCCTTCCAGAAGGATTTGCCCCTGCCTCGGAAAAGCAGCAGGTGAGCCTTGGGGAGGGGTGTCGGGGTGCGGAGAAGCGGGGGGGGGGGGAGAGAAATGCACGGGGGAGGCTACTGCTGTCCCCAGGTTAGGGGCGCCAGCGGGGCGCCCACGCAGGCGGGGCCTGGTCCCGAGACTCGCGGCCGCAGCGCCCCCTTCCGAGCAGCCGCAGCGCGGGTCCCTCCCCCGCCGCCCCGTCCCCGCCCCCGCCCGCGCCCGGCCGCTGCGGCTCCAGCCTCCGCCCCGCGCGCTCGCGCCCCGCGCCCCGCGCCCCGCGCCGCCGCCGCCGCCGCTGCACCTGCCACCATGTCGCCGCCGCCGGGTCATGTCTGACTCTCTCTGGACCGCGCTTTCCAATTTCTCCATGCCCTCCTTCCCCGGCGGCAGCATGTTCCGCCGCACCAAGAGGTAGACCCCCACCCCCACCCGGTGCGCCGGGCTCGGTCCCGGCCCTCCCCGCCGCCCCCCGCCGCCTCGTCCATCCATCCCCTCCATCCATCCACCCCCACCCCCCCCAACACCCCCCCCCCAACACCCCAGGGTCGGTCCTGGGGCTGCAGCCGCAGGGCGGGGCCGGAAAGCTGCTCCCTCTCTCGGTCCAGCTGCGCCAGAGGTGTCCGCGCGCGCGGCGGCGGGAAGGCGCCCGGGATGGGCTTGGGTGGGGGGTCGCGAGAGGCCGGCCGGGGGAAGGGGGCTGCTGTGCTAGGGGTACTGGGAAGGCCAGAGCTGGTGGAGGGGTTGCACCGGCCTGAGGTGTGTGTGTGTGTGTGGCGCGGGGGGGCGGGGGAGACGCCTTTGTCTGCGGGCTCTTGCAAGCCCGGTGAGAGTAGGGGACGGAGGGGAGGGTGGGGGGCTCTGGCACCCTTAGAACAATAGCCGCAGACTGGCCTCTCCTCCCTCCCCCCCCCCCAACCACGCCGCGTGCTCCTTGGCGCGCTAATGTGCTCTGTCACTGTGGCTTGTTGGGGAGGGGGGGGCTGGAGGGACTTGGGGGCCCCTCCTCTTCTGCAGCTGGGAGGCAGGAAAAGATGGGGGGATCTTTAATCATAGCACAGGACACCCCCAACACAGCCACACATTGGGAATAGTGACACAGGACATGATGTCGCACACACCACACACACACACACACACACACACACACAGAGCCCTAGTGGCCCAGATACATTGGGAGGCTCCGCTCATACCCTGCCAGACCTGGCAGCCAGCGAGTCAAAGCCACGCACAGATGTGGAGTCACATCCCTACAACGAACCCACGGGCGGCACATCATGCTCACCTACTTAAATGCCACACGCATGGTAATTACCCCCAAGCAAAACAAAACAAAAACCAGAAACGACCTTGCCATCCAAGACACACACAGATACGTGCGTGTGGCAACGACACGTTCATGCGCTGAACAATTGTCACAACACAATATGTTGCATGAAAGCATGTCGTTTCATATCACACTGACATCAGTATAAACAAACACAGGAAGCCGTGCAAAGACAGGAACACACACACGCACATACAATCACATCTTGTCATATAGGAGACTCGGTGCAGTACACGGTTGCATGCTCCAATGAGCTCAGTGTCACGAGATGCTAACCTCCCACATAGTAGGTGCCCCGCATGGTGAATAGCGTACACACACACACACACACACTGGCCACCATCTTGCACACCTCGACCTGCATGACATAGACACTGTAACAAAACTCCTGCACCCTTTCTCTCTCTCAAATAGATAAAAAACAAAATATTAGAGAAAGATCTTTTAAAAAAAAATGGGCTGAAAGGAAGGGTAGAACTCCTTACAATGTGCTCCTCCAGACACAAAATGACCTGGATATCCATGACCTCACAGTGCCTGACACTCCCTACACAAGACCATCATAATAGGAGGAAAAGATCATGACATCAAAATAAAAGAGAGGTTGATTGAGAGGGGGAGAATGGAGTTTCAAAGGGAAAAGTGGGGGGAGGGAGGGTATTACCATGGGATATATATTTTTTAATATTTATTTATTTATTTGAGAGCGGCAGAGAGAGAGAGAGAGAGAGAGAATGGGCACACCAGGGCCTCCAGCCACTGCGGACGAACTCCAGATGCGTGCGCCCCCTCATGCATCTCGCTAACGTGGGTCCTGGGGAATCGAGCCTCGAACTGGGGTCCTTAGGCTTCATAAGCAAGCGCTTAACCACTAAACCATCTCTCCAGCCCATGGGGTATTTTTTTTATAACCATGGAAGTTGTTAATAAAAAAATATTTTTGAAACAAACAAAAAAAACCTTGGGCTGGAGAGATTGCTTAGTGGTTAAGAATCTTACCTGCAAAGCCAAAGGACCCAAGTTCGATTCCCCAGGACCCACGTAGGCCCGATGCACAAGGGGCACATGCGTCTGGAGTTCATTTGCAGTGGCTGGAGGCCCTGGCCTGCCCATTCTTTCCCTGTCTCTCTTCTCTCTATCTCTCTCTGCTTGCAAATGAATAAATAATATATTTTTTTTAAAAGGAAATGCTGGAACCACCACAGCCCTTTTTTTTTTTTAATTTATTTTTATTTATTTATTTATTTATTTGAGAGCAACAGACACAGAGAGAAAGACAGATAGAGGGAGAGAGAGAGAATGGGCGCGCCAGGGCTTCCAGCCTCTGCAAACGAACTCCAGACGCGTGCGCCCCCTTGTGCATCTGGCTAACGTGGGACCTGGGGAACCGAGCCTCGAACCGGGGTCCTTAGGCTTCACAGTCAAGCGCTTAACCGCTAAGCCATCTCTCCAGCCCATATATATATTTTTTAAAGTGGGCGGAAGAGATGGCTTAGCCGATAAGAATCTTGCCTGCAAAGCCAAAGGACCGGGGTTCGATTCCCAGGACCCACATAAGCCAGATGCACAAGGTGGTGCATGCGTCTGCAGTTTCCTTTGCAGTGGCTGAAGGCCCTGGTCAACCATTCTCTCTCTCAAATAATTAAAAAAAATAAAATAGTTAAAAAAAAAAAACCTGCAGCACACACACGTCACACAGTTCTCAGTAAGTCCCATTCATCACACGCATAGAACGGCGGTGGCTACACGTGATGTCCTACCGGGCGCACCAGTGCCACGCAGCATTGCCCGCATCCAGTGGGTGCCACACGGTGAAGGACCTGTTGTCCACTCGAGGACTCACGGACAATGAGGTTCACCAGTGGGGTCACCCGAGCCACCCCGGGAGTGTCTAGCACCACACGCCTCTCTTCCTCTCTGCTTCCCACAACTGCGGAGGCTTCCCGTGCCCCCTCCTCCAGGACGCCTCCCGGGGCGCCTCCAAAGCTCCCTTGTATGGGGGAGAAGTGAGGACCCGAGATGGGAGGGTGGCTGGACGGGCTCCGGACCTCCAAGGCTGCGGCCTGTCTGGACCCCCGCCTCCTTCCACGCAGCTGCCGCACCAGTAACCGCAAGAGTCTCATCCTGACCAGCACTTCGCCCACCTTGCCGCGACCCCACTCCCCGCTGCCTGGACACTTAGGTGAGTCCCGGGGTGCACCGAGTGGGTGCGGACCACACTGACCGTGGGAGACTGGGCCGTAGTCCGGGGTGGGGACGGAGCCATGCTTGGGTGGGCGTGGGGGCCCAGAGAGTTCAAGGAGAAGAAGCTGGATTGGGAGGGAGGAGCAGCCTTGGTGTCCTGGAAGGTTCCAGAACCGAAACCGTAGAGCCTGGGTCACAGCCAGAGGGCGGGATTCCCCTGACTCCTACTTGAGTGACACTATATTCACAGCCAGACGAGGTGTTGCACGCCTTTAATCCCAGCACTCTGGGAGGCAGAGGTAGGAGGGCTGCCATGAGTTCGAGGCCACCCTGAGACTGCATGGTGAATTCCAGGTCAGCCTGGACGAGAGTGAGACCCTACCTCAAAAAGACAAAAATTAATTTTAAAAAATCAATTTAATTAAAAAAAAAAAAGAGGAAACTCAGACAGAGGTAGGAGAATCATTGTGAGTTCAAGGCCATCCTGAGTGAATTCCAGCCTCGAAGGGCGGGCAGCCCATTTGGAGACCAGGGTTAGCACCCGCTCCCCCAAACGGGGCCTTCGCTGAGACACCCCTTCTTTCTCACAGGTAGTAGTCCCCTGGACAGCCCCCGCAACTTCTCCCCCAACACCCCCGCCCACTTCTCATTTGCCTCCTCCCGAAGGTGAGTGCTGACCCCATCCCCCACCCCCAGGGGGGGAGGCTCCCAGAACCGCCTCTGACTCTACTCTTCCCCATCCACCGTCTGGGCCACCATCTGTTCTTGTCCTAATTGCACCCGAGCTGGAGCCTCCAGGGACCGGAGAGTCCTTTCTGGATCAGTGATGGGCGGGTCCTCCCGGGGATCCAGAACGGGGAGGGGCGGGGCCTCCTTGCAGAGGAGGGGAAGCGCCTGCGCGCTCAGCTCCAGGGTGTGTGTGTGTGTGTGTGTGTGTGTGTGTGTGTGTGACACACACACACACACAACCTCCCCCCCCAGCCTTGTGCGCGCTTGGCCGGGCGTTTCCATAGCAACAAGACTGGGGCCCCGCAGAGATGAGGTGCGCAAGCGCAGACTGCACAGTGCCCATCTAGGGACTTGGTCGTTGAAGTGGGGGAGGGTGGCTAGGTCATTTTTCTCAAGGTCCCAAGAGGAAAAACGTCAGGTTTACCTACAAGGTTCTCTCGAGTGTCCTGAAATGAGAAAATTTTCTTGGGGACTTGTAGTGAAGCTGGGAGAGCTAGAGGGTCTGATTTTTTTTTGGGGGGGTGCCGGGGGAGAGGAGGAAATTTCCTAGGATTTTTTTTTTTTTTTTTTGTATCCATTCTAACAATGGTGTCTGAACACCTGTTGAAAAACAAACACACACCTGTTGTGTGCCCGGAGAGAGACGTGGGGTCGGGTCCATGATATATCTCCTCTTCTCTCTGGCAGAGGGGCAGGGTAAGGGATGTGCACCCCCCCCCGGAAAGGTTGCTGAACGCTGTGGGAGGGGGCCACAGGGGGCAGTGGGGGCAGGGGATAGCTCCTTGGGGAGAGGGGGCGCAGAAGCAGACTCGCGCTGAGGGTAGGAGACATCAGGAGTGGCCCCCGTGTTTGTTGGATAAGCCAGGCCTGTGGGAGGAAGGGTTAAAGGGGTGTGTGTCTGGGACAGGTGCCCTCTGCGGGCTCATCTGGAAGCGTGTGACATGAGTGTGCAACATTGTACATAACCCCGTGCATGCGACCGTGGGCGGGGAGCTGCAGGGTGTGAACCTGCTTGTGCCTGTCGGCCTGTGTGTGTGTGTGTGTGCCTGTGAACACACCGCTACTTGTGTCTCCAGGGAATTCGTGTGTGGTCGTGAGAATGTGTGTGTGTGTGTGTGCAGAGCCGTATGCATCAATGGGCATGGGCATCAGTGAGTGAGTAGATGAGCATGCGTCTGTGGGATTGTGAGAGTGTATGTCTGTGAGGTGGTGTGTGTGTGTGTGTGTGTGTGAGCAGAGCCGTATGCATCAATGGGCGTGGGCATCAGTGTGTGTCTGGGTGAGCATGCGTCTGTGGGATTGTGAGAGTGTATGTCTGTGAGGTGGTGTGTGTGTGTGAGGGAGCAGAGCCCGTATGCATCAATGGGCGTGGGCATCAGTGTGTGTCTGGGTGAGTGTGGGAGTCGGAATGTCTGACAGTGAATGAGAGTCTCGAATGTGTGGCTGCGTGGATCCAAAACAGTGTGTGAGAGCCAGGATGTGTCTGCGTGTGTCAGTGTGCGTCTTGGGGACTTTATGGACGTGTGTGTCCTTATGGTGGCATGACTGCTTTTGCACACGATTATGAATTTGTGTGTAATGCCATGTGGGGTCCACCCACGGGGGGACAGTGAATGCCATGTGAGGTCCACGGGGGGGGGGGACAGTGAATGCACACGTGTAAGTATTGTGGAATCATGAGTATGTGACTGAATCTGTGAACTTGTTTTTTGGGGGGGGGCTTTAAAAGTTTTGTTTGTTTTTTTGAGGTAGGGTCTCGCTGTAGCCCAGGCTGACCTGGAAGTCACTATGTAGTCTCAGTGTGGCCTCGAGCTCATGACAATCCTCCTACTTCTGCCTCCCAAGTGCTGGGATTAAAGACATGTGTCACCAGATCCGACTTTTAAAAAATATTTCTTGTTGGGCGTGGCGTATGGTGGTGCACGCCTTTAATGTTAGCACTTGGGAGGCAGAGGTAGGAGAATTGTCATGAGTTCAAGGCCACCCTGAGACTACATAGTGAATTCCAGATCAGCCTGGGCTAGTGCAAAACCCTACCTTGGGAAAAAAAAAAATATTTTGCTGGCTGTGGTGCTGTGCATCATTAGTCCTAACACTTAGGAGGCAGTGGTAAGTGGATTGCTATGAGTTCCACCCCGAGACTACATAATGAATTCCAGGTCAGCCTGGGCCAGAGTGAAACTGTACCTCAAAAAATCAAAAAATACAGGCTAAAGAAGATGGCTTAGCAGTTAAGGCATTTGCCTGCAAAGCCAAAGGATCTTGGTTCCCCAAGACCCGTGTAAGCCAGATGCACAAGGAGACACATACATCTGGAGTTCGTTTGCAGTGGCTGAAGTGCCCATTCTGTCCCTCTCTCTACCTCTTTCTCTCTGTCTCTCAAATAAATAAAATTTTTAAAAAATCAAAAAAATACTTTTATTTATCTGAAAGATAAGAGAGAGACAGATAAAGAAAGAGAACTGGGCCTGGTGGCACACGCCTTTAATCCCCACACTAGGTATGCAGAGGTAGGAGGATTGCCATGAGTTCAAGGCCACCCTGAGACTACATAGTGAATTCCAGGTCAGTTTAGGCTAGAGCAAGACCCTACCTTGACCGCCCCCCCCAAAAAAAAAGCAAGAATGGGCATGCCAGATGCCAGGGCCTCTCCAGACACATTTACCCCCTTATGTATCTGACTTTACACTGGGTCCTAGGACATTGAACCTGGGTCCTTTGACTTTGCAGGCAAGCGCCTTAACTGCTAAGCCATCACTCCAGTCCTTTTTTGGCTTTTTGAGGCAAGGTTTCATGTAGCCTAGGTTGGCTTAAAACTTGCTATATGGATGAGGCTGGCCTTGAATTCTTTTATTTATTTATTTATTTTGATTTTTTTTTCAAATTTTTATTAACAACTTCCATGATTATAAAAAATATCCCATGGTAATACGCTCCCTCCCCCTATTTATTTATTTATTTGAGGCAAGCCCAACAGACTGATTTTTTTTTTTTTAATGCAAGAGAGCAAGAGAGAGAACAACAAAAAAAAAACTGAGAGAGTTGGCTCACCAGAGCCTCCAGCCGCTGTAATCGAACTCCAGACCCATGTGCCGCCATGTGCACGTGTGCAACCTTGCAGGCGTGCGTCATGTGTGCATTTGGCTTATGTGAGACCCGGAGAGTCGAACGTGGGTTCTTAAGCCTTACAGGCAAACGTCTTAACCGCTAAGCTTCTCTGCAGCCCGTGGCTTTGAACTCTTGGTCCTCCCAAGTGCTAGGATCTCACCTCTGTAGGCTGTTGCTTGTTGGCTAGACTTACCCAAGATCCTTCTGGCTCATTCTTGAGTGCTGGGATTGACAGGTGCGAACCTGATAACACGGGCCACACTACCCCGAGAGTGTGGTTGCCAGGGTGGTTTGCGTGCAGGGTACGTAGTCTCTTGGGCTCTGGAACAGCGGGCACATCAGCAGGCATGCCCTTCTTCTCTGAGAAGATTCTGGGGCTCTGCTCTGAGACCTTTCTTGGAACATTCCCAAGGGTTGGACTTCTGGGGTCCCTGGAGATGATTTTCTTGGATGGGCTGTTTTTTTTTCTGTTCTTTTTTTCAGTGCCAGGGAAGGAAGCCCCACACAGGCTAGGCACGTGCTTTGTCACTGAGTCATGCCCCTGCCCCTTGGGCGGGGGGGTTACTTCAGTGCACCTCACAGTTCACTCTGGAGGGCTTGTTTGGAGGTCAGCAGTGCCAAACAAGCTGGGGGTTCAAGGGAAGGGGTGGAAGTGACTGATCCTTCTTCTGAGGACTTCTGCTCCCTCACACACACACTCTCCCGCAGCCCATGGACAGTGGCTGCTCTTGTACATCAGGGAGTGGGGAGACGTGGGGGCCTGGTGGCCTCTGAGCAATGCCGTTGGGTTCTAGGGCCGACGGACGCCGCTGGTCGCTGGCCTCGCTCCCTTCTTCTGGCTATGGCACCAACACGCCCAGCTCCACCGTCTCGGTGAGTGAGGGTGGGGGTGGGGAGGGGTGCAGGCCACATCCAGGTCAGCAGCCCCGGTGGGACCGCTCGAGAGGCTGGCCTTCACTGTCTCCCACAAGGGTGCGCTTGTCCGTCTGTCAGTGTGCCGTATCCTTCCCAAAGTCCTGGCCTCTACCTTCCCGGGATGGTACTCATTTTCCAGGGTGACGGGAAGGCCCAGGAAGCTAAAACACGTTCCCAGGTGTCTGCATCCGGTCAGGCCCAGGCCACCCATAGGTTCTGTCTGGAGTTTACCTGGATTCCTCAAAGCCAGATGTGGTGGCACACGCCTTTAATCCCAGCACTTGGGAGGCAGAGGTAGGAGGATCGCTGTGAGATCAAGGCCACCCTGAGACTCCATAGTGAATTCCAGGTCAGCGTGGACCATAGTGAGACCTTACCTCAAAAAAAAAAAAAAAAAAAAATCTCTCTCTCCAAGCCGGGCCCGTGGTGGCGCACACCTTTAATCCCAGCATTGGGGAGGCAGAGGTAGGAGAATCGCCATGAATTTGAGGCCAGCCTGAGACTTCAGAGTGAATTCCAAGTCAGCCTGGGCTACATTGAAAGCCAACCTTAAAAAAAGCAAAACAAAACAAAACTATCTCCATCCACCAACTTTCCAGCCATTTCTCTCATCCATCCATGACTTTGATGTGAACAGGCACTGATCGTGTGACTTAGGTAAAGTTATGAAGGGGGGCTTCCTGGAGGGGTGACGTGAAGTCTAGGCACAGTAGCTTTGTGAAGGCTGGACAGATGGTCTAGTGGTTAAAGCATTTGCCAGCAAAACCAAAGGATCCCGGTTCGATTCCCCAGGACTCATGTAAGCCAGCTGCACAATGTGGCGCATGCGTCTGGAGTTCATTTGCAGTGGCTGGAGGCCCTGGTGTGCCCATTCTCTGTCTCTCTCTCTCTCTCTTTCTCAAATACATAAAATATATTTTAAAAATAGAAAAAAAAATATTTAAAAACTTGAGGAGAAAAAAAAGAAAGCTGGCCAGTTGTGGTGCGGCACTCCTTTGATCCCAGCACTCAGGAGGCAGAGGTAGGAGGATCACTGTGAGTTCAAGGCCAGCCTGAGACAAAAGCCAAAGGACCCCAGTTCAATTCCCTAGTACCCATGTAAGCCAGATGCACAAGGTGGTGCATGTGTCTGGAGTTCATTTGCAGTGGCTAGAGTCCCTGGCGTGCCCATTCTCTCTCTCTTTTAGTAAGTAAATAAAATATATATTAAAAACAAGACCAGTAAGGATGGAAGAGAGCAGCCAAGGGCAGACTAGGAGGAGGTGATGGCATGAGGCGGGGCCAGAGGGTGCAGGATCTTGTGGCCTAGTCACAAGGACTTGGTGTCCACCCTGAGTCAGCTAGGTAGGTGAGAGGTGTGGAGGGCATGCACCATCACATCAGGTGATCTTTTCTTTTCTTTCTTTCCTTTTTTTTTTTTTTTTTTTTTTTTCCGAGGTAGGGTCTCACTGAAGCCCAGGCTGTCCTGAAATTCACTACGTAGTCTCATGGTGGCCTCGACTCATGATGATTCTCCTGCCTCTGCCTCCCGAGTGCTGGGATTAAAGGCATGAACTACCACACCCCACTTTTTTGATGATGATGGTGATTATTATTATTATTGGTTTATTTTATATATTTTATATATCTGCAAGGAGGGAGAGAGAGAGAATGAATGGGAGCACCAGAGCTTTGGCCACTGCAGTTGAACTCCAGATGCTGGCACTATCTAGCGGGCATGTGTGACCGTGCGTTTGCCTCACCTTAGTGCCTCTGGTTTATGTGGGATCTGGAGAGTCAAATATGGGTCCTTAGGCTTCGCAGGCAAGCGCCTTAATGGCTAAGTCATCTCTCCAGCCCTATTTTTTTCATTTATTGATTTTTTTATTAACAACTTCCATCATTATAAACAATATCCCATGGTAATTCCCTCCCTCCCCCCACTTTCCCCTTTGAAACTCCACTCTCCATCATGTCCCCTTCCCATCTCAATCAGCCTCTCTTTTATTTTGATGTCATCATCTTTTCCTCCTGTTATGATGGTCTTGTGTAGGTAGTGTCAGGCACTGCGAGATTATGGATATCCAGGCCATTTTGTGTCTGGAGGAGGATGTTGTAAGGAGTCCTACCCTCATTTGGCTCTTACATTCTATCTGCCACCTCATCTGAAATGGACCCTAAGCCTTGGAAGGTGTGATAGAGATATTGCAGTGCTGAGCACTCCTCTGTCACTTCTTCCCAGCCCCATGGTGCCTTCTGAGTCATCCCAAGGTCACTGCCATCTGAAAACAGAAGGTTCTCTACCAACAGTGAGAGTAGCATTAATATAAGAGCATGAACATTAAGAGAAGTGCTTACTGGGCAGTTTGATGAGCATAGTATATACATTTAACCAGACAGCAGTAGATGTTACACCCCTAGGGCTCATGACTACCCTGTTTTAAATTTTCAGTATCAGGGATGGATTCCCTCCCATGGAGCAACCAGCCCTATATTTTTAAAAAATTTTATTCATTTTTATTCATTTATTAGAGGCAGAGAGAGAGAGGGAGAGAGAGAGAGAATGGGAACATCAGAGCCTCTAGCCCCTGCAAACTAACTCCAGATGCATGTGTCACCTTGTGCATCTGGTTTACATGGGTCCTGGGGATTTGAACCTGGGTCCTTTAGCTTTTCAAGGTAACACCTTAACCATTGAGCCAGCCCTCCAGCTCTTTTTTTTTTTTTTTTTTTGAGGTAGGGTCTTGCTCTAGCCTAGGCTGACCTGGAATTCACTTATGTTGTCTCAGGGTGGCCTCACACTGAACAACAATCATCCCATTTCTACCTCCAGGGACCCAAGAGCATGAGCCACCACACCTGGCTTTGATGTTTTCGTTTATTTGAGGTAGAGGGACTCACGCTTTATGTTAACTTTGTCTTTGGAGACAGAGTCTTTCAAGGTAGGGTTTCGCTGTAGCCCAGGCTGACCTGGAATTCACTATGTAGTCTCAGGGTGGCCTCCAACTCATGGTGATCCTCCTTCGTATGCTAGTTGCTGAGATTAAAGACGTGGGCCACCATGCCCAGCTGGAGACAGGATCTTATATAACCTAGGCTGGCCTCAAACCACGTAGCCAAGAATGACCTTGAACTTCTGATCCTCTTGACTTGGCATCCCAAGTGCTGGGATCACCACTGTGCGCCACCCACGCCCTGCCTGTGTGGCATGTGGCAGGTGGGGTGGGAAACCCCGGCCCTGAGAGCGATGGGCAAGCACTGGACTGCGGAGCCACGCCCCCAGCCCCTTCACGGAGGGTTCTGGACACAGGAAGGACGTGACTTGGCTCAAGTCATATCAGACACCCTCAGGCCACATCCTTGCCTCTGGTCATCGTTACCATTCCTGTGCGACCCTGTCTGTTACGAGCGGCCTCGGCTAGGTCCCAGGAGAGGCCGTGATCACTGTGCAAGGGTGACCAGGGCATCCCCCCGGGGCGTCCCAGCACGTGGTCAGGAGCCAGGCTCCCCGCCATGGCTCCGCCTGAGCCCCCCCCCCGCTCCTCCCCGGCAGTCCTCCTGCTCCTCCCAGGAGCGCCTGCATCAGCTGCCCTACCAGCCCACGGTGGACGAGCTGCACTTCCTGTCCAAGCACTTCGGCAGCACAGAGAGCATCACCGATGAGGACGGCGGCCGTCGCTCCCCGGCCGTGCGGCCCCGATCGCGGAGCCTCAGGTGAGCCCGACCCCATCTTCCCACCTGGTGGCCTAGGGGCTTGTGCATGGGCAGGAAGGCGGACACTTGTCCTCTCTGCACAGTAAAATGGACACTTGCTCTCTGGGAACAACAAAGTGGACGCTTGTCCTGTCTGGACAATAAAGTGGACACTTCCTCTCTGGACAATAAAGTGGACACTAGTCCTCTTGGGCAATAAAGTGGGCATTTGTCCTCTCTGGACAATTGTCCTTTCTGGACAATAAGTGGACACTTCCTCTCTGGACAATACAGTGGGCACTTGTCCTCTCTGGACACTGCTCCTCTCTGGACAATAAGTGGGAATTTGTCCTCTCTGGACAATTGTCCTTTATGGACAATAAAGTAGGTACTTGTCCTCTCTTGACAATTGTCCTTACTGGACAATAAGTGGACACTTCCTCTCTGGACAATAAACTGGACACTAGTCCTCTTGGGCAATAAAGTGGGCATTTGTTCTCTCTGGACAATTGTCCTCTCTGGACAATAAAGTGGGCACTTGTCCACTCTGGACACTTCTCTCTGGACAATAAAGTGGGCACTTGTCCTCTCTGGACAATTGTCCTTTCTGGACAATACGTGGACACTTCCTGTCTGGACAATACAGCGGGCACTTGTCCTCTCTGGACACTGCTCCTCTCTGGACAATAAGTGGGAATCTGTCCTCTCTGGACAATTGTCCTTTATGGACAATAAGTGGACACTTCCGCTCTGGACAATATACTGGACACTAGTCCTCTTGGGCAATAAAGTGGGCATTTGTCTTCTCTGGACAATTGTCCTTTCTGGACAATAAAGTGGGCACTTGTCCTCTCTGGACAATTGTCCTTTCTGGACAATACGTGGACACTTCCTCTCTGGACAATAAGCGGGAATTTGTCCTCTGTGGACAATTGTCCTTTCTGGACAGCAAGTGGGCACTTTCTCTCCGGACAATAAGCTGGACGCTTGTCCTCTCCGGACAACAAAGTAGAGCTGGCCCTGGCTTGGAGACGGGGGAGTAGACAGGGTGGGCCTCTCTCCCGGCAGCCCGGGCCGCTCCCCCTCCTCCTACGACAACGAGATCGTGATGATGAACCACGTGTACAAGGAGCGGTTTCCCAAGGTGAGAAACCGGGGTGCAGGCTGGGGGAGAGGGGTGCAGGCCCCGGGCCCCGCCGCCCGCGGTCAGTCTCCCGCCCGCCCGCCCCGCCCCGCCGCAGGCCACGGCGCAGATGGAGGAGAAGCTGCGCGACTTCGCCCGCGCCTACGAGCCCGAGAGCGTGCTGCCGCTGGCCGACGGCGTGCTCAGCTTCATCCACCACCAGATCATCGAGCTGGCCCGGGACTGCCTGGCCAAGTCCCGCGACGGCCTCATCACCACCGTCTACTTCTACGAGCTGCAGGAGAACCTGGAGAAGCTGCTGCAGGATGTGAGTACGGACCCCCGACTCTGTCCCCGCCCCCAGGGAGACCCCGACCCCAGGGAGACCCAAGACCCCCGCCCCCAGGGGCCCCCAGACCCCGACTCCAGGGAGACCCAAGACCCCCACCCCCAGGGAGATCCCAGACCCCGCCCCCAGGGAGACCCAAAACCCCCACCCCCAGGGCCCCCAGACCCCGCCCCCAGGGAGACCCAACACCCCCACCCCGAGGGAGACCCCAGATCCCGCCCCCAGGGAGACACAAAACCCCCACCCCCAGGGCCCTCAGACCCCGCCCCCAGGGAGACCCAAGACCCCCGCCCCCAGGGCACCCCCGACTCTGGCCCCAGGGAGACCCCGCCCCCGCCCCCAGGGAGACCCAAGACCCCAGCCCCCAGGGCACCTCCGACTCTGGCCCCAGGGAGACCCAAGACCCCCGTCCCCAGGGCACCCCCGACTCTGCCCCCAGGGAGGCCCTGACCCCACCCACCCTCAGGGAGACCCAAGACCCCCGCCTCCAGGGGCCCCCAGACCCCGCCCCCAGGGAGACCCAAGACCTCCGCCCCCAGGGCACCCCCGACTCTGCCCCCAGGGGCCCCCAGGGAGACCCAAGACCCCGCCCCTGGGGACCCACCCCCTCACTCTGTCCCCAGGGAGGCACCCTCAGACTGCCCTGGCAGACCCCCTAGACCCCACCCCAGGGGACCATAGATCCCACTCCCAGGGAGTCCCCCACAGACCCCGCCCCAGGGGACCCCCAGACTCTGCCCCCAAGGAGATCAAAGATCCCCCCCCAGCGAGACCCCCAGACCCTGCCTGCAGGGAGAGCCCAGATTCTGCCCTAGGGAGACCCCAGACCCCACCCTTAGAAGACTCCCGACCCTGCTCTCAGAGAGACCCCAGACCCCGCCCTTAGGGAGACTCCCCCTTAGGGAGACCTCTCAGACCATGCCCCATGAAGATCTCCCCAAACCCTGTCCCCAGGGACACCCCCAAGACCCCAGCCTCAGGCAGAGCCAGGCACTACCCCCAAGGAGACCCTCCCAGGCCCCGCCCCCAGGGAAGACCCCGGACGACCGCGCCCCAAAGGAGGCCCAGCTCCAAGGCAGGTCCCACCTGGTTCAAGGAGCTCTGGCAAGCCCGGCCCCCAGTCAGGCCCACAAACGTCTTGGAGTTCATTTGCAGTGGCCAGAAGCCCTGGTGTGCCCATTCTCTCTCACTCTGCCTTTTTCTCCCCCTCCCAAATGAATAAATAAATTAAAACAAAATAAAAATTTATTTGTGAGGATAGAGGGAGGGAGGGAGAGAGAGAATGAATGGTCACGCAGCAGGGTCTCTTGTTGCTGCAGGCGAATTCCAGATTGTACATCCCACCTTGTGCCCTGGCTTTACCGGGGCACTGGGGGAATTGAACCCAGGTTGGCAGGCTTTGTAAGCAAGTGCCTTTAGCGGCTAAGCCACCTCCCAGCCCTCACCCTGCATACTTTTCTCATCTTCTTTCCTGGCTCTCCTAATCCATTGTCAGCCCCCTGCCCCCCCCCCACAAAACAAGGCATAAAGGGTTGTTGCTTGGTACCTGGCACAGGCCCAGTGTACAGCGGGTGCTCAATAAATGTTGGTTAAACGGGGCTGGAGGTATTGCTCAGTAGTAGCGCGCTTGCCTAACTCGTGTTAGCAATGGGTCTCATCCCTAGCAACACACACACACACACACACACACACACACGCGTACACACACTCAACTTTCCGTGAATGGCACCACACACCTAGCTGTTGGAAGGGTGAGGAGGAGGAGGAGCCGGAGGATTGAGAGTTCCAGGCCAGCCTGAAACTTCACAGAAAGTCTCTTAAGTCAGCAAACAAATTACATAAATAATGAATAAATAACAGCAAACAAGGTAGCGCTCCCATCAAAGTCAATGAGCATATGTGGCATTTATTGAGCACCTACTGTGTGCCAAACCACTAGGAACATGGTAGACAAATATTCCTGCCCTCTTGGGGCTGAAATGCTGGTGTTGGAAGGGCAGGAGAAACAGAGAGACAAATGTCCGAGAATATGATGTCAGCGCCCGAGGCTTAGCACCCTACCCCGAAGCAAAGCAAAGCGAACGAACAAACAAATGGTACGCAGCCTCAGGAGTGCGCCTGGAAGGCTCCCTTGGGTATTGGCACAGAATAACGAGAAGGTGGTAGTTGTGGATGAACAGAAAGAACAAAACCTGTAGTGTCACGGGACTCAACCTCTCTGTGCCTCAGATCTAATACAAAAGGAGACGGTGGGGCCAGAGAGATAGCTTGGCTTCATGGTTAAGGCTTTCACCTGTGAAGCCAAAGGACCCAGGTTTGATTCCCCAGGAGCCAGATGCACAAGGTGGTGCATACGTCTGGAGTTTGTTTGTTTGTTTTGCAACAGCTGAAGGCCCTCTCTCTCTCTCCCCCCTCCTCTTTTTAAAATTAAAAAAAAAGTATTAGAGTCAGAGAAAGAGAGAGAGACAGCGAGAGTGAGAATGGGCGCGCCAGGGCTTCCAGCCACTGCAAACAAACTCCAGACATGTGCGCCCCTTGTGTAACTGGCTAACGTGGGTCTTGGGGAATCGAACCTGGGTCCTTTGGCATTGCAGGCAAGTGCCTTAATGGTTAAGCCATCCCTCCAGCCCTCTCTCCCCCTCTTTCTATCTATCTCTCAAATACACAAATTAAAATAATAAAAGAAAAAGGAGGCGGTGTTAACGTTTACCATGCAAGCATGAGGGTTTCATTCTGGGTTTGATCCCCAGGGCCCAAGTAAATTACCTTGCAGGGCGGTGTGCAGTAGAGGCCCTGGCAAGTGGAGATGGTGGGGACCCTGGAGCTTGCTGGCCAGCCTGTTTCAAACAGCGTGGGGTTGGGGAGATGGCTCTGCAATTAAAGACAATTGCTTAGCCAGCCATGGTGGTGCACGTCTTTAATCCCAGCACTTAAGGAGGCAGAGGTAGGGGGACTGCCGAGAGTTCGAGGCCACCCTGAGACTACATAGTGAATTCCAGGTCAGCCTGGGTTACAGTGAGACCTTACCTCGAAAAACCAAAATAAATAAATCAAACCAGTAAGTAAAATAAATACAGACACTTGCGAGCTCCGGTTCAATTCCCCAGCACCCACATAAAGGTGGGTGAGAAGTGGCTTGTGCACCTGTGATCCCAACATGCCTATAAGAGTGGAAGGCAGACCGAGAGAAGCTGGGGGCCCAGCAGCGAGAGACCCTGCCTCAAAGGTGGAGCAACACTTGAAAGTTGTCCTCTGACCTCCACATGCATACCCTGCATGCACCACACGAATGAATGAATTAAAGATTAATATTAAAATTTAATATTTGCTTTCCTTACAAGGAGAGGGAGATACACACCAGGGCCTTCAGCCACTATAAACAAACTCCAGATGCATGCGTCACCTCGTCCATGGGTACTGGGAAATTGAACTCGGCCCAGTAGGCTTTGCAAGCAAGCTCCTTTAACTGTTGAGCTATCTTGCCAGACCAAAATAAAAACTTTAAAAAAAAAGAGATGAGTCAGGCGTGGTGGCGCACGCCTTTAATCCCAACACTCGGGAAGGCAGAGGTAGGAGGATCGCCATGAGTTTGAGGCCACCCTGAGACTACAGAGTGACTTCCAGTTCAGCCTGAGCTACAGTGAGACCCTACCTCGAAAAAGCAAAAGTAAAATAAAATAAAATAAAAATAAATACAATAAATAAAAAGAGATGAGCTGGGCATGGTGGCGCACACCTTTAATCCCAGCACTTGGGAGGCAGAGGAGGATCACCGTGAGTTCGAGGACATCCTGAGTTACATAATTAATTCCAGGTCAGCCTGGACCAGAGTGAGACCCTATCTCAAAAAACAAAAACCAAAACAAAACAAACAAAAAGATGAGCTGGGCCACCATGCCTAGCAGTAGGGCTATTTTCTTTTTAAGATTTTATTTTTATTTATTTATTAGACAGAGAGAGAATGGGCGTGCCAGGTCCTCCAGCCACTGCAAACAGAACTCCAGATGCATGCAACCCGTATGCATGTAGCCTACGTGGGATCTGAAGACTCGACCTGGGACCTTAGGCTTTACAGGCAAACACCTTAACCACTAAGCCATCCCTCCAGCCCATAGGGCTATTAAAAATATTTTATTTATTTATTTGAGAAAGAGACAGAAAGTAATTTTAGGCATGCCAGGGTGTCTTGCCACTGTAAACCAACTCCAGACATGTATGCCTCTTTGTGCATCTTACTATAGGTCTGTATTTATTTTGGTTTTGCGAGGTAGGGTCTCTCTCTAGCCCAGGCTGACCTGGAATTTACAGTCTCAGGGTGGCCTTGAACTCACAGTGATCCTCTGACCTCTGTCTCCTGAGTGCGTGCGTGCGTGCGTGCATGCGTTCTTTCTTTCTTCCTTCCTTCCTTCCTTCCTTCCTTCCTTCCTTCCTTCCTTCCTTCCTTTCTTTCTTTCTTTCTTTCTTTCTTTCTTTTCCTAGGTAGGGTCTCACTGTAGCCCAGGCTGACCTGGAATTAACTCTGTAGTCCCAGGCTGGCCTTGAACTCGTGGAGCTCCTACCTCTGCCTCCCGAGTGCTGGGATTAAGAGCATGTGCCACCACAACTGGCAAGGGCTGTTTTAAAGATAAATCGAGCCAGAAAAGATTCTATGACCATGCTTGCTCTAGTCGCTGTTACCCATCATGCCTGTTACCAGTATCTTTTTCACTGTGTGGTCCGGACCTCTGTTTTCCCTTCTGTGAAATGGGATGGAAGCTGTGCTTGGGCTATAGGGTGCCAGGGTCTCGGAGAGAGACCCTGGCTGAAGCAGAGAGCCTGTGAACCCGCATCCCTGTGTCCCCCACTCCAGGCCTACGAGCGCTCTGAGAGCTTGGAGGTGGCCTTTGTCACCCAGCTGGTGAAGAAACTGCTCATCATCATCTCCCGGCCTGCGAGGCTCCTGGAGTGCCTGGTGAGGAGCTGGGCACGGGGTGCTGGGCGGGGGGCCATGGAGCACACAGCAAACCCACCCTGTCCCTGCCCAGGAATTCAACCCCGAGGAGTTCTACCACCTGCTCGAGGCGGCCGAGGGACACGCCAAGGAGGGCCACCTGGTCAAGACAGACATCCCCCGCTACATCATCCGCCAGCTGGGCCTCACCCGCGACCCCTTCCCAGGTATGTGCCAGGGCTCTGGGGGGAAGGTCACAGCCCCCCGGCTGCGGCTCACGCTCACCCCCTCCCTCTCCCTAGACGTGGTCCACCTGGAGGAGCAGGACAGTGGTGGCTCCAACACGCCGGAGCAGGATGACATCTCTGAGGTGAGACGGGCTCACGGGTAGGCTCCGTGCATCTCCCAGCCCCACATCCCGAGCTGCATTTCCTGACTAAAACGAGATTCACAGTACCTCTTTCTCTGTGAGCTTTAAAAAATATCTTATTTGGGCTGGAGAGATGGCTTAGCCTGTGAAGCCTAAGGACCCCGGTTCGAGGCTCGGTTCCCCAGGTCCCACGTTAGCCAGATGCACAAGGGGGCGCACGCGTCTGGAATTCGTTTGCAGAGGCTGGAAGCCCTGGCGCGCCCATTCTCTCTATCTGTCTTTCTCTCTGTGCCTGTCACTCTCAAATAAATAAATAAATAATTTAAAAATATATATCTTATTTATTTACTTATTTATCTGACAGAAAAAGAGGGAGAGAGAGAGAATGGGTGTGCCAGGACATCCAGCCACTGCAAACAAACTCCAGACAGATGCACCCTCTTGTGCATTTGGCTAATGTGGGTCCTGGGGAATCGAGCCTAGGTCCTTTGGCTTTGCAGGCAAATGCCTTAACCGCTAAGCCATCCCACCAGCCCTGGTGGGGTTTTTTTGGAGGGGGGGGTTGGCTTTTTGTGGTAGGGTCTTGTTCTCTGTCTCAGACTGACCTGGATTTCACTATGTAGTCTCAGGGTGGCCTCAAACTCACAATGATCCACCTACCTTTGCCTTCCAGTGCTGGGATTAAAGGCGTGTGACACCGTGCCCAGCACTTAAACATTTTTAAAATTTATTTTTATTTATCTATTATGAGAGAGAGGAAGAGGCAGATAGAGTCAGAGAAAGAATGGGTGCACTAGGGCCTCTAGCCACTGAAAACAAACTCCAGATGCATGAGCCACCATATGTGTCTGGCTTACTTGGGACCTGGAGAATTTAACCTGGGTCCTTAGGCTTTGCGGGCATACGCCTTAACCACTGAGCAATCTCTTCATCCAGCCTTCTGTGAGCTTTTTACTTTTATTTTGTGCATTGTTAGAGCCCAGAGCCGTACACATGCAGGCAAATGATCTACCACTGAGCCACATCCCCAAGGCCTTCTGTTTTGTTTTTTTTTTTAATAGGTCTTTTTTAAATTAATTAATTGTTTTGTTAAAGAGAGAGGGCAGGCGAACCAGGGCCTCCAGCCACTGCAAACGAACTCCAGACATGTGCATCTGGCTAAAGTGGGTCCTGGGGAATCAAACCAGGGTCCTTTGGCTTTGCAGGCAAACACCTTAACCGCTAAGCCATCCCTCCAGCTCTATGAGCTTAAAAAAAGATTTGGGGGGGAGGAAGGGTATTACTATGGGATATTTTTTTATAATCATGGAAGAATTTTGATAATAAAAAAAGTTTTGAAGAAAAAAATAAAATATTAAAATTTTTTTGTGTGTGTATTTTTGAGGTAGGGTCTTGCTCTC
The DNA here is from genome assembly GCF_020740685.1 of Jaculus jaculus. NCBI lineage: Eukaryota > Metazoa > Chordata > Mammalia > Rodentia > Dipodidae > Jaculus > Jaculus jaculus. The sequence goes on along the minus strand of NC_059122.1, from coordinate 13,472,812 downwards.
TGTCTCAGACTGACCTGGATTTCACTATGTAGTCTCAGGGTGGCCTCAAACTCTCAATGTTCTACTTACCTTTGCCCCCCAGGTGCTGGGACTAAAGATGTGTGATACCCGGCACTTAAACTTTTTAAAAATTTATTTTTATGTATCTATTGTGAGAGAGAGAAAGAGAGGAAGAGGCAGATAGAGACAGAGAAAGAATGGGTGAGCCAGGGGCCTCCAGCCACTGCAAACAAAGTCGCATGCACCACCTTGTGCATCTCATTTACGTGGGTCCTGGGGAATCGAACCTGGGTCCTTAGGCTTCGCAGGCAGCGCCTTAACCGCTGAGCATCTCTCCAGCCCTCTTTGTGAGCTTTTTATTTTTGTTTTGTGCATTGATACAGCCCAAGTGATCTACCTTTGAGCCACATCCCCAAGGCCTTCTTTTTATATTTTTAAGTAGGTTTTATTTTTATTTATTTATTTGTTAGAGACAGAGTGGGAGAGAGAGATAAAGAGTGAGTGAGAATGGGCATGCCAGGGCCTCAAGCCACTGCAAATTAACTCCAGATGCATGTGCCACCATATGCGTCTGACTTATGTGGAACCTAGAGAATTGAACCTGGGTCCTTAGGCTTCACAGGCAAGTGCCTTAACCAGTAAGCCATCTCTCCAGCACCCATCTTTTCTTTTTTAAGGTAGGGTCTTGAGGAGTTGGGGGTGATGGTGCACGCCTTTAATCCCAGCACTCAGGAGGCAGAGGTTGGAGAATCATTGTGAATTTGGGGCCACCCTGAGATTGCACAGTGAATTCCAGGTCAACCTGGATTACAGTGAGACCCTACCTCAAAAAACCATTAAAAAAAAAAATAAAAGATAGGGTCTTGATATATAGTTCAGGGTGGCCTGGAACTCATGATCCTTTTGCCTCAATCTCCCAAATTCTGGGATACACCACCACACCCAGCTCAACTTCTAATTTTTTTGTTTCAAATTTAAATTTAATTTTTCTTTTTTTTTTTTAGGTTGGGTCTTATTCCAGCCCAGGCTGACTTGGAACTCACCCTATAGCCCAAACTTGCTTTGGATTTACAGTGATTCTCTGACCCCCGCCTACCAGTTCTAGGGTTCATTATGTGTTTGTGTACGTGTGTTTGGGTGTGCCAGGGTCTCTTGCCAGTGCAAATGGAACTCCACATGCTTGCACCACCACTTTTTGTGTCCAGCTTTACGTGAGTCCTGGGGAATTGAACCTGGGCCAGCAGCCTTTGTCAGCAGGTGCCTTTAACTGCCCCAAATTTTTATTTATTTTATTTTTTTGAGGTAGGGTCTCACTCTAGCCCAGGCTGACCTGGAATTCACTATGTAGTCTCAAAGGGGCTTTGAACTCACAGTGATTCTCCTACCTCTGCGTCTTAAGTGCTGGGATTAAAGATAGGAGCCACTACACCTTGTTTATTTATTTATTTTGGTGATTTTTGTTTTTGAGGTAGGATATCACTGTAACCCAGGCTGACCTGGAATTCGCTCCGTAGTCTTAGGGTGGCCTCGAACTCACAGCGATTCTCCTACCTCTGCCTCCTGAGTGCTGGGATTAAAGGCGTGACCCACCACACCTGGCTTTTTATTTTTATTTTTATTTTTATTTTTACTTATTTATTTGAGAGCGACAGACAGAGAAACAGGCAGATAGAAAGAGAAAGAGAGAATGGGTGTGCCAGGGCCTCCAGCCACTGCAAACAAACTCCAGGCGCATACGTCCCCTTAAGCATCTGGCTAATGTGGGTCCTGGGGAACAGAGCCTTGAACCAGGGTCCTTAGGCTTCACAGGCAAGTGCTTAACTGCTAAGCCATCTCTCCAACCCCTGGCTTTTTTTAAATTTTGTGTGTGTGTGTCTGCATGTATGTGTATGGATGTTCACCTGTAGGCATGTGCACACATGACTGTGGGGACATACTGCACATGTGTGTGCATGCATGTGTGAGGCAGAGGTTGACTGTCTTCCTCAGTCACTGAGGCAGGGTCGCACCTGACTCCGCAGCTCACCCATTCGGCTGGTTTAGCTAGCCAGCTGGCCGCTTGTCTCCACTTCCAGAGCGCCAGGATTATAGCAGGCTGCTATGCCTACCTGGCATGTATGTGGGTGCCAGAATTCAAACTGTGACCACCATGTGTCCGCGGCAAGAGCTTAATCCACTGAGCTGTCTCCTCAGTCCCTCTTTAGCTTTGCTTATTATTTTTCTGGTAATGGACTAAGCCCAGAATCTCAAGCATGCTAAGTTTATATCACCAAGCTTCACCACTGGCCCCTTTTCAAGCCGTTTCATTTCATGTTATTTTAAATATTTTATTTATTTATTTGAGAGAGAAAGAGGCAGAGAGAGAGTGGGTACACCAGGGCCTCCAGCCACTGCAAACGAACTCCAGATGCATGTGCCACCATGTGCATCTGGCTTACGTGGGCACTGGAGAGTAGAACCTGGGTCCTTAGGCTTTGTGGGCAACCACCTTAACCGCTGAGCCATCTCTTCAACCCTTAAGCCATTTTCTTTTCTTTATTATTTTTTTGTTTGGTTTTCCGAGGTAGGGTCTCACTCCAACTTAGGCTGACCTGGAATTTAGTATGTAGTCTCAGGGTGGCCTCGAACTCACGACGATCCTCTATCTCTGCCTCCCGAGTGCTGGGATTAAAGGTGTGCACCACCACGTCCAGCAATCCTTAAACCCTTTTAGAATGGAGTTCAATGGCACTTAGTGCATTCATACTGCTGCACACTATTACATGAAACTCACCCTAGAACCTTTTCCTCATACACACTGAACAGGCACTCCATGATCATCTCCTCTGACCCTAGCAATCAATCTCTCTTTCCCTCCCCCCTCCTCCCTCCCTCCCTCTCTCTCTCTCTCTCTCTCTCTCTCTTTATGAGGCAGGGTCTCTCTCTAGCCCATGCTGACCTGGAATTCACTCTGTAGTCTCCAGGTGGCCTCGAACTCACGGTGATCCTCCTACCTCTGCCTCCAGAGTGCTGGGATCAAAGGCCTGCGCCACCACGCCTGGCTCTGGGCACTTCTTGCACATGCATAGACATTCTGTCATCTTCCCTGTTGGAAGAAGCGGGGCATCTACCTCCCGAGGCAGCCTTGGGTTCCTCCGTTTCCTCCTTGGAATAAATCAGCCTGGCCCTCACCCTTCCCCTGCATCTCACCCTTCCCCTGCAGGGCCGCAGCACCTCGGCCAAGGCCAAGAAGCCACCGGGGGAGAACGACTTCGACACCATCAAGCTCATAAGCAACGGGGCCTACGGGTGAGCCACCCGGGGCTCTGGCGGGGGAAGGGCGGCGGAGGCTGGGTGTCCCTCCGGCGGCGGCCAGCCCTCGCCCTCTCCCCCTGCAGCGCCGTGTACCTGGTGCGGCACCGGGACACGCGCCAGCGCTTCGCCATGAAGAAGATCAACAAGCAGAACCTGATCCTGCGCAACCAGATCCAGCAGGCCTTCGTGGAGCGCGACATCCTCACGTTCGCCGAGAACCCCTTCGTGGTGGGCATGTTCTGCTCCTTCGAGACGCGGCGCCACCTCTGCATGGTCATGGAGTACGTGGAAGGTGCGCCTGCGCGCCGGCTGCTGGGCCTCCCGCTGGACACGCAGTCCACAGTCGCCGCCTCCCGGTCTGTCCATCCTGTGCACTCGTCTGTCCATCCATTGCACCCATGGATGGCTTTGGGTTTTAAAATATATTTTTGTCTTTTTTTTTTTTTTTTTTTTTTGCTTTTTCGAGGTAGGGTCTCTCACTCCAGCCCAGGCTGACCTGGAATTCACTATGCAGTCTCAGGGTGGCCTCGAACTCAGGGCAATCCTCCCACCTCTGCCTCTCGAGTGCTGGGATTAAAGGCGTGCGCCACTATGCCTGGCAATATATATATATATTTAATTTTTATTTATTTGAGAGAGAGAGTAACAAAAGAGGCAGAGGGGGAGGAGGGAGGGAGAGAGAGAATGGGCACGTCAGGGCCTCCAGCCAGCCACTGCAAACAGACTCCAGACACATGCATCACCTTGTGCATCTGGCTCACGTGGGTCCTGGGGAATAGAACCTAGGTCCTTTGGCTTTGCACACAAACACCGTAAGAGCAAAGCCACCTCTCTAGCCTCCCCACTCCTTTTTTTTTTCTTCGAGGTAGGGTCTCACTTGATTCCAAGCTGACCTTGAATTCACTATGTAGTCTCAGGGTGGCCTTGAATTCATGGCAATCTGTCTCCCGAGTGCTGGGATTAAAGACTTGGGCCCCAGGCCTGGCCATTTTCACAATCGTTATTTATTTGTTCGTTTTAGTTATTTGTGCATGTGTTCAGTTAGACTGGCTGGCAGTGAGCATTAGCGAGACTTTGGCCTCTGCTTCCCACAGGGCTGAGTTTGCAGGTTTGCGTGGCTCCGCACAGTTGTTTACATGGGCGATGGGGAATTGATGGAGGCGGTCTAAGGCAAGCGCTTTTAAGTGCTGATCCATCTCCCCAGACCTATACTTCATTTCTTATTTTTATTTTATTTTTTTTTGTTTGTTTTTCAAGGTAGGATCTCACTCTAGCCCAGGCTGACCTGGAATTCACTATGTAGTCTCAGGGCAGCCTGAAACTCATGGTGATCCTCCTACCTCTGCCTCCCCAGTGCTGAGATTAAAGGTGTGTGCCACCACGCCCAGCTTCCATTTTTAAATTTTTTTAAACATTTTAATTTTCATTTATTTATTTGTATGTGTGTGTGTGTGAGAGAGAGAGAGAGAGAGAGAAAGAGAATGGGTGTGCCAGGGCCTCCAGCCATCGCAAAGGAAATCCAGACATGTGCCACCTTGTGCATCTATCTGGTTTATGTGGGCCCTGGGGGATCATACCTGGGTCCTTTGGCTTTGCAAGCAAGTGCCTTAGTTATTAAGCCATTTCTTTAGCCCTGTTTTTTATTTTTATATTTATTTATTTATTTTTGTTTTGTTTTTCGAGGTAGGGTCTCACTCTGGCCCAGGCTGACCTGGAATTCACTATGAGGTCTCAGGTTGGCCTTGAACTCATGGCCATCCTTCTACCTCTGCCTCCCAAGTGCTGGGATTAAAGGTGTGTGCCACCACACCCGGCTCTGTTTTTTATTTTTGAAAAATATTTTTTATTTACTTATAAAAGACAGAGAGAATGGACTCACCAAGACCTTTAACCACTGCAAACGAACTCCAGATGCGTACAGTGCCATGCGCATCTGGCTTATGTGGGTTCTGGGAAATTGAACCGGGGTCCTAAGGTGTCTCAGGCAAGCATCTTAACCACTAAGCTATCTTTCCACTCCCATTTTTTAAAATTATTTGAAAATATTTTTATTTATTCAAGCCAGGCATGGTGTTGCACACCTTTAATCCCAGCACTAGGGAGGCTGAGGTAGGAGGATCGCTGTGAGTTCAAGGCCATCCTGAGACTACATAGTGAATTCCAGGTCAGCCTGGGCTAGAGCGAGACCCTACCTTAAAAAAACCAAATAAATAAATATATATATATATTGGCTCATGTGTGATAGGAAAATCAATATTACCTCCATGAATTTCTGTATCTAGGTGCTTTGTCCATTAGGAATCCCTCTGTTTCTTGGCCCCACTTTCCCATGGCTGGTTCTCTCCTTATATGACCCCATGCAGCAAGGCTTCTGTGCCCCGCAGATCCTATATTACCTCCAGTAGTTTAGCAATCTTACCCAGACGTGGTGGCACACGCCTTTAACCCCAGCACTCAGGAGGTAGAGGCAGGAGGATTGCTGTGAGTTTGAGGCCAGCCTGAAACTACATAGTTAATTCCAGGTCAGCCTGGGTAGAATGAGACCCTACTTCCCCTACCTCGAAAAACCAAAAAATAAAAATAAAGTTTAGCAATCTTTGTGAAACAAGCACAATACCCTAGGGCTACTCCTTGGAGCAATTTGTGTTTCCTGCTGACTTGACACCATGCCCTGAATCGAATCTACACCTTAGATAAAAGGGGGATAGAGGACTGGAGAGATGGCTGAGCTTTTAAGGCACCTAAGGACCAGGGTTCTAGTCCCCAGGACCCATGTAAAGCCAGACGCACAAAGTGGTGCATGCATCTGAAGCTCATCTGCAGTGGTTGGAGGCCCTGATGTGCCCCTTTTCTATCTGCCTCTCTCTGTAATAAATAAATAAAATTTAAAATACAAAAGAAGAGGATGGATATTGAGGAGACTAAAATATCAATGTTGGGTCTGGGATGTTGCTCATCAGGAGAGTGTCTGCCTAGGATCCTCAGTGAGGGGCTGCTGGCTTGCCTAATGCACAAGGCTCTGCGTTCCAGCCCTAGCACCGTATGAGCAGTGAATCCTCCAGTAGGTCTGGTGGATGACCAAGAGCTCACATTTTAAGATTCCTGTAGTGGGACTGGAGAGATGGCTTAGTGGATAAGGCACTTGCCTTGGAAGCCTAAGGACCCAGGTTTGATTCCCCAGTACTCACATAAACCAGATGCACAAGGTGGCACATGCATCTGGAGTTTGTTTGAAATGGCTAAAGACTTTGGTGCAACCTTTCTCTCCCCTTTTCTTTCCCCCAAATAAAAAAAAAGAAAGGAAGGAAGGGGGAAGGAAAGAAAGAAGGAAGGAAAGATTCTTGACCTGCAAAGCTCACTTGTCAAAAAGTCAATGGTTCTGGTCAGCAGTTTAGCAATCTTAGCCAGGCGTAGTGGCGCACACCTTTAATCCCAGCACTCGGGAGGCAGAGGTAGGAGGATCGCCATGAGTTCAAGCCACCCTGAGACTGAGACTACGTAGTGAATTCCAGGTCGGCATGTGCTAGAGTGAGATGCTACCTCAAAGAAAGAAAGAAAGAAGGAAGGAAGGAAGGAAGGAGGGAGGGAGGGAGGGAGGGAGGGAGGGAGGGAGGGAGGGAGGGAAAGAAAGAAAGAAAGAAAGAAAGAAAGAAAGAAAGAAAGAAAGAAAGAAAGAAAGAAAGAAAGAAAGAAAAAGTCTAATAGCATGAAGGAAGCCCAAAAGAATGGAGATCCCTCTGAGACTTGGATAGGATGAACTACGGCTCTGGGCCTTAATTTTTTCCTACTTACAAAGTGGGTGCAGTGAAGCCAGTACTTGGGAGGCGGAGGTGTGAGTTCGAGGCCACCCTGAGACTACGTAGCGAATTCCAGGTCAACCTGAGCTAGAGTGAAAACCTACCTTGAAAAACTGAAAAACAAACAAAAATACTGGGTACAACGAAGCCAGGCATGGTGGCGCACGCCTTTAATCCCAGCACTGGGAGGCAGAGGTAAGAGGATTGCTGTGAGTTCAAGGCCACCCTGAGACTACATAGTGAATTTCAGGTCAGCCTGAACTAGAGTGAGACCCTAACTCAAAAATAACAAACAAAAAAAGTGGGTGCAATGAAGCCAGGCGTGGTAGCGCACACACCTTTAATCCCAGCACTCGGGAGGCGGAGGTGTGAGATCGAGGCCACCCTGAGACTACCTAGCGAATTCCAGGTCAGCCTGGGCTCGAGTGAGAACCTACCTCGCGAAACCAGAACCGAACCGAACCAAACCAAACCAAAGCGGTGGGTGCAGTGGGACAGGGCTGGGCTCTGCAGGCGGGGCGCCTGGGCGCTCACTGCACCCGTCCCGCCCCTGGCCCGCAGGCGGTGACTGCGCCACCCTGCTGAAGAGCATAGGGGCCCTGCCTGTGGAAATGGCCCGCATGTACTTCGCAGAGACCGTGCTGGCTCTGGAGTATTTGCACAATTACGGCATCGTGCACCGCGACCTCAAGCCTGACAAGTGAGCTCCGGCCCTGCCCGTTTCGGGGGGGCGTGGGGGGAGAAGGGTGGCAGGGTACCAGGGCAGGAGCTGGCCTCACTCCCCACCCTCCGTCTGCAGCCTCCTCATCACCTCCATGGGCCACATCAAGCTCACAGACTTCGGCCTCTCCAAGATGGGACTCATGAGCCTCACCACCAACTTATACGAAGGCCACATCGAGAAGGATGCTCGGGAGTTCCTGGACAAACAGGTGTGCGCTGGGCGTGGGAGTTGCTGGGAACCTCAGGGGCCCCAGGGCCTGATTTGGGGGGACGGGGGGCAGAGCTCTTGTCTTGAGGGCCCTCCTGTGGCCAAAGCTGGGGCTGACCACCTGCCCCCAGGTGTGCGGGACCCCAGAGTACATCGCACCCGAGGTGATCCTGCGCCAAGGCTACGGCAAGCCGGTGGACTGGTGGGCCATGGGCATCATTCTGTACGAGTTCCTGGTGGGCTGTGTCCCCTTCTTCGGGGACACCCCGGAAGAGCTCTTTGGACAAGTCATCAGTGGTAGGTGCCTCTGACGTGGGCAGGCCCGGGATCCCTTAGGTGCCTGCAGTGACCCCTTAGCCTCCTTGTCTTGCAGATGACATCCTGTGGCCGGAGGGGGAAGAGGCCCTGCCCGCAGACGCCCAGCTCCTGATATCCAGCCTCCTCCAGACTAACCCTCTGGTCCGGCTTGGGGCGGGTAAGGGGTTCATCCCACAGAGAGTTGGGGTGGCAGGGACCCCGATGCTGGGGAGCTAGGGTACCCAACAGCTGGCTCACGGTGGGTCCCTGCCCCAGGCGGTGCCTTTGAAGTAAAACAACACAGTTTCTTCCGGGACCTGGACTGGACAGGGTTGCTGAGGCAGAAGGCCGAGTTTATCCCCCACCTTGAGTCAGAAGATGACACGAGCTACTTCGACAGTGAGTGGGGACGCCAGACGCGGTCTGGGGCGGTGGGATCCGAGGGGTGCACTCTAGAGAAAGAACTGCGTTGGGCCTGGCCAGGTGTGAACCGGACACGCAGATGACATGGCTGAAGCTGGCTGGGCCACGTGGCGCAAGCGTGTGGCCGCAGACACTGGAGAGGGTTAGATGAGCAAATTAAAGGTTCAAGGCCCACAGAGTGGATTCGGGGCCAGCTTGGGCAACTTAGGAAGAGACCTTGTCTCAAAATAGAAAGCAAGGGGCTGGAGAAGATGGCTTAGCAGTTAAGGCGTTTGCCTGCAAAGCCAAAGGACTCCGGTTCGATTCCCCAGGACCCTTGTGAGCCAGCTGCACAAGGAGGCGCATGCATGTGGAGTTCATTTGCAGTGGCTAGAGGCCCTGGCAGCCCATTCTCTGTCTCTGTCTCTCTCTCTCTCAAATAAATAAATAATCTAAAAAATAAAATAAAAGGCGGGGAGAGCTGGGTGTGGTGGCGCAGGCCTTTAATCCCAGCACTCGGGAGGCAGGGGTAGGAGGATCGCTATGTTTGAGGCCAGCCTGGAACTACAGAGTGAGTTCCAGGTCAGCCTGGGATAGAGTGAGCCCCTGCCCTGAAAGAACAAAATGAAACAAACGTGAAAAGACAACAGGGATTTATATATACGTATATATGTGGGTCAGTGCAGAGTGCTTGGTGTTTGCCTAGCTGGTATGATGTCCTAGGTTCAATCCCAGTGACGCAAACAAAGAGAGAGAGAGACTGAGTTGCCTTTGGGGGCGGTGTGGTGGGACAGCAACATGGGGTTACGCTAAGAGCGAGGACTGTGGCAGGAGGTAGACTTGGAGCCTGAACGAAAAGGCAAGTTCTCAGGTAGAACTTGAGCTTGGGCTGCCACGAGGAGGCCTGGTCAAGAGTCAGGCAGAGAGCTCCTGCTGGGATCTGGGTTGTGGCTGTGCGTGGACGGGGCTAAGCGGAGAGACTCCACCTGTGCGTGTGTGTGTGTGTGTGTGTGTGTGTGTGTGTGTGTGTGTGGTGTGTGTGTGTGGTGGGGCGGGGGCCCAGCCTGATGCTGACCTGAGAGGGGGTGTGGCTGACCTGTAGGCCGGGCTGGAACCCCGCTGAGCAGGGGGCCACCGGCCCGCCTTCCTCCTCAGCCCGCTCAGACAGGTATCACCACGTGAACTCCTACGACGAGGACGACACCACCGAGGAGGAGCCCGTGGAGATCCGCCAGTTCTCCTCCTGCTCTCCGCGCTTCAGCAAGGTGGGCGGGGCTGGGCGGGGAGGGGGCTCTGCTTGGGTGGGGGAAGCTGGTACAGGAGGGCTGGAGGGGGCCTTCGGGGAGCGGAGTCTCCAAGGCAGTGCCCTGTCGCCAAGGTACCAACCAGGTGGGAGCCGGGCAGGGGATTGATGCCAGAGGCCTTTGGCATTGAGTGGATTTGGCGAACATGACAGAGAGATGGGGCCAAGCTGAGCTGAGGTCTTCCCTTAAGAAGCAACTTGCTGGGCTGGAGAGATGGCTTAGCGGTTAAGCGCTTGCCTGTGAAGCCTAAGGACCTCGGTTCGAGCCTCGGTTCCCCAGGTCCCACGTTAGCCAGATGCACAAAGGGGGCGCACGCGTCTGGAGTTCGTTTGCTGGCGCGCCCATTCTCTTTCTGTCTCCCTCTATCTGTCTTTCTCTCTGTGTCTGTCGCTCTCAAATAAATAAATAAAAATTTACAAAAAAAAAAAGCAACCTGCTATTCTCTCCCTGTCTTTCTCTCCCCTTTCTCTTTCTCTCTCTCTCCCTCCCTCTTTCTCTGTCAAATAAATAAATAAATAATATATGTTTTTAAAAGGCTGGAGGGATGGCTTAGCGGTTAAGGCACTTGCCTGCAAAGCCAAATGACCCAGGTTCAATTCTCCAGGACCCACGTTAGCCAGACGCACAAGGGGGCGCACGCATCTGGAGTTCATTTACACTGGCTGAAGGCCCTGGCGCGCCCATTCTCTCTCTCTTTGTCCCTTTCTCCCTCTTTCTCTGTCAAATAAATAAATAAATATATTAAAGAAGCAACTTGCCCAGCCTAGTTGCCCATAGACCTGAATTTGGTGGAGACCTGGGAAGACCAGCCAGGTAAAGTGCCTTCGTGATGGCACCACAGGGCTGGGTTCAAGAACAAGGCAGTGCCAGCTGTGGTGGTTCACGCCTTTAGATCCCAGCACCCAGCACTGGGGAGGCAGAGGTAGGAGGATCCAAGTCAGTTTGAGGCCACCCTGAGAGACTACATAGTAAATTCCAGGTTAACCTGGGCTAGAGTGAGACTCTACCTCAAAAAAAGGAACATGACCAAGACAGAGATTAAGGCACTTGCCTGCAAAGCCTAACGACCCGAGTTCAATCCCCCAGCACTCACTTAAAGCCAGATGCAAAAAGTGGCATGTGCACCTGGATTTTGTTTACAGTGGCTGGAGGCCCTGGCGTGCCCATTTTCTCTCTCTCTCTCTCTCTCTCTCTCTCTCTCTCTCTCTGCTTGCAAATAAAAAAAGAACAAGACAGGCTTAATTTGTGGTGCAGAGCTACAGTGGGAGAACTGTACATTATTGGACACTGGGGTCGGTGGACACCGTGTGGTTTGCGCCTGTCCAACTGTCAGGAAGCTGATGGGTCCCAGGGCAAAGCCTCACCACCCTCTACGCGCCCCCACCCCCCGGTGTTTGTAGGTGTATAGCAGTATGGAGCAGCTGTCGCAGCACGAGCCCAAGACCCCCGTGGCAGCATCTGGGGCCACCAAGAGGGACACGAGTACCAAAGGCCCCGAGGAGAAGGTGGCTGGCAAGCGGGAGGGCCTGGGCGGCCTGACTCTGCGCGAGAAGACCTGGAGAGGAGGCTCCCCGGAGATGTAAGCAGGGGGAGGGGTGGGTCTGGGGGAGACGATGGGGGGGGGTTTACTGCGGCTGGATGGGCGTGTGTCCCTGACCACCCCCGTCCTCGCAGCAAACGCTTCTCGGCGTCCGAGGCCAGTTTCCTGGAGGGCGAGGCCAGCCCTCCGCTGGGCGCGCGCCGGCGCTTCTCGGCGCTGCTGGAGCCCAGCCGCTTCAGCGCCCCGCAGGAGGACGAGGACGACGCCCGGCTCCGCAGGCCCCCCCGGCCCAGCTCCGATCCCCCCGGCTCGGGCTCGCTGGACGGTCGGGCCCCCAGAGAGGCGGCTCCGGGGGAAGGCACGCCCAGCGCAGGGGACTCCGAGGCGGGTGAGTGCTCGGCCCGGCCAGTCCCCGGGGCGACTACGGTTCAGGGCGCATGGTGCTGAGCGCATGTTCACGCAAATCAGATTTGCAAGAGCTCCTGTCTAGAATTCCCAGTGAGGGGCTGGGGGCGTGGCTCAGTGGTAGAGCTCCTGCCTAGAATCCCCCAGTGAGGGGCTGGGGGCGTGGCTCAGTGGTAGAGCTCCTGCCTAGAATCCCCCAGTGAGGGGCTGGGGGCGTGGCTCAGTGGTAGAGCCCCTGTCTAGAATCCCCCAGTAAGGGGCTGGGGGCGTGGCTCAGTGGTAGAGCTCCTGTCTAGAATTCCCCAGTGAGGGGCTGGGGCGTGGCTCAGTGGTAGAGCCCCTGCCTAGAATCCCCCAGTGAGGGGCTGGGGTGTGGCTCAGTGGTAGAGCCCCTGTCTAGAATCCCCCAGTGAGGGGCTGGGGCGTGGCTCAGTGGTAGAGCCCCTGCCTAGAATCCCCCAGTGAGGGGCTGGGGGTGTGGCTCAGTGGTAGAGCTCCTGCCTAGAATCCCCCAGTGAGGGGCTGGGGGCGTGGCTCAGTGGTAGAGCTCCTGCCTAGAATCCACAGTGAGGGGCTGGGGTGTGGCTCAGTGTTAGAGCTCCTGCCTAGAATCCACAGTGAAGGGCTGGGGGCGTGGCTCAGTGGTAGAGCTCCTGTCTAGAATCCCCCAGTGAGGGGCTGGGGGCGTGGCTCAGCGGTAGAGCCCCTGCCTAGAATCCACAGTGAGGGGCTGGGGGCGTGGCTCAGTGGTAGAGCTCCTGCCTAGAATCCCCCAGTGAGGGGCTGGGGGCGTGGCTCAGTGGTAGAGCTCCTGCCTAGAATCCCCCAGTGAGGGGCTGGGGGCGTGGCTCAGTGGTAGAGCTCCTGCCTAGAATCCCCCAGTGAGGGGCTGGGGGCGTGGCTCAGTGGTAGAGCTCCTGCCTAGAATCCCCCAGTAAGGGGCTGGGGGCATGGCTCAGTGGTAGAGCTCCTGTCTAGAATCCCCCAGTGAGGGGCTGGGGGCGTGGCTCAGTGGTAGAGCTCCTGCCTAGAATCCACAGTGAGGGGCTGGGGGGCGTGGCTCAGTGGTAGACCCCCCTATCTAGAATCTCCCAGTGAGGGGCTGGGGGCGTGGCTCAGTGGTAGAACCCCTGCCTAGAATCCACAGTGAAGGGCTGGGGGCGTGGCTCAGTGGTAGAGTTCCTGCCTAGAGTCACACAGTGAGGGGCTGGGGGCCTGTCTCTGGCCAGAATGCTTTCCTCACTTGGACCAGACCCTGAGTTTCATCCTCAGGTGGCAAAGCAAAACTACCAGGCAGATGGGGTACTTCATGTTTGTAATTCCAACACTGACTGGTGAGAGTCAGGCCAGCCTGGGCCACGTAGCAAGACCATATTAAAAATAAATAAATATGGGGAGGTAATAGGATGTAGAATGGAATTTCAAAGGAGAAAGTGGGGGGGGGGAGGGAGGGAATTCACATGGGATTTTTTTATAATCATGGAAAATGCTAATAAAAATTTAAAAAAAAAATACATAAAAGAGGAGTGGTGGCTGTCACCTCTAATCCCAGCACTTGGGAGGTAGAGGTAGGAGGATCATTGTGAGTTCAAGGTCACCCTGAGACTTCATACAGTGAATTCCAGGTCAGCATGGGCCTGAGTGAGACCCTACCTGGAAAAAACAAAACAAAACAAAACCCAGCCATGCTAATTCCAGCGCTTGTGAGGCTGAGATAGGAGGAACTTTGTCAATTTGAGGCCAGCATGGACCAAATAGTTAATTCCAGGTCAGCCCGGGCTATAGAGAGACCCTATATCAATTAAAAAAAAAAAAGATAAAATATGCCACGTTAACAGCCACGTTAACAGCAAAGCAGACGGACACCCAGGACTCTTTGTCAGGGGCTGTGCCCAATGCCTATGTGACCTGCTTCTGTGAAACTCACTGTGCAGAAGGGAAGGGAAGTGGGAAGTGCCTTCCAAGGAATGGCACCAGAAGCCCCTGGCCTCGAACTGACTTCTAACCCACTTGCTCTCTCCTGCAGCTGAGCGCTCACGCCCAGGTGACCTCTGCCCACCCTCGAAAGACGGGGATCCATCAGGCCCGAGGGCCACCAATGACTTGGTTCTGCGCAGGGCGCGACACCAGCAGATGTCAGGGGATCCTGCCATAGAGAAGCGGCCTTCTCGAACCGGGGGCAAAGTAATCAAGTCAGCCTCCGCCACCGCCTTGTCAGTCATGATTCCTGCAGGTGAAGCCGGGCCCCACCCGCCAGGGGAGGGGGGCTACCTGCAGTTGCCTTAGGACGGACTGGTGGAAAAGGGCCTTGTCTCTGTCCTTGGTGATGGTTCCAGAAGGGACAGATGAGTGTCTGCTCTGGAACTTTAACTAGAGAGGGAGGATCCATACTGGATGGCTGTGTCTTGTTGGCCCTGGCCTCTGGTTTTGCTGTTTTAGTTTTAGTTTTAGTTTTTCGAGGTAGGGGTTCACTCTAGCCCAGGCTGACCGGGAATTCACTATGTAGTCTCAGGGTGGCCTTGAACTTGCGGTGATCCTCCTACCTCTACGTCCCAAGTGCTGGGATTAAAGGTGTGTGCCACCATGCCCAGCCTTGTTTTGTTTTTTAATATTTATTTATTTATTTATTTTTGGTTTTCCGAGGTAGGGTCTCACTGTATCCCAGGCTGACCTGGAATTCACTCTGTAGTCTCAGGGTGGCCTCGAACTCACAGCAATCCTCCTACCTCTGCCTCCCGAGTGCTGGGATTAAAGGCATGCGCCACCATGCCCAGCTAAATATTTATTTATTTTGAGAGAGAGAGAGAGAAAGATGCAGATATAGAGAGAATAGACACACCAGGGCCTCCAGCCGCTGCAAACAAACTCCAGACGCATGCGCCACCTTGTGCATCTGACTCCTGTGGATCCTGGGGAATCAAACCTGGGTCCTTTGGCTTTGCAGGCAAGCGCCTTAACCACTAAGCCACTCCTCCAGCCCTGGCCTCTGTTTTGTGTCTGCAGTGGATCCACACGGAAGCTCGCCCCTCGCTAGTCCTATGTCCCCTCGATCTCTCTCCTCCAACCCCTCTTCCCGAGACTCTTCCCCCAGCCGGGATTACTCACCAGCTGTGAGCGGACTGCGCTCCCCCATCACCATTCAGCGCTCTGGCAAGAAGTATGGCTTCACGCTACGTGCCATCCGTGTCTACATGGGCGACTCGGACGTCTACAGTGTCCACCACATTGTCTGGGTGAGTGCTCACGGGCTAGAGGACGGGAGGAGAGAAGGCCGCCTGAGATCCCACCCAGTTCACACCCTGGAGCGCTGCCGGCTGGGTGAGACTTCCTGTAACGCTCTCTTGCTTAGCTCTCTCATGCTCCGTACCTTCATCTATACAGTGGGGAGAATAGTGACCGCTTCCTAAAGAGATAGGAGCCGGGGGTGTGGTGGCGCACGCCTTTAATCCCAGCACTCGGGAGGCAGAGGTAGGAGGATCGCCGTGAATTCAAGGCAACCCTGAGATTATATATCCAATTCCAGATCAGCCTGAGATAGAGCGAGACCCTATCTTTTTAAAAAATATTTTATTTTTATTCACTCCTTTATTTATTAGACAGAGAAAAAGGGAGAGAGAGAGAGAGAGAATGGGCACTCCAGGGCCTCCAGCCGCTGCAAACGAACTCCAGACGCATGTGCCCCCTTGTGCATCTGGCTAACGTGGGTTCTGGGGAATTGAACCTGGGTCCTTTGGCTTTGCAGACAAACGCCTTAACCGCGAAGTCATCCCTCCGGCCCTTTTTTAAAAAATATTTTGTTTTTATGCGAGACCCTATCTTGAAAAAAACAAGAAAAGAGAGGTGGTGGGTGTGTCTATAAGACCCTTTCACTAGCCTTAGTCCCTTAACCTTGCCTCTGTGGGGTTGTCCCTCCCCAGCATGTGGAAGAAGGAGGCCCAGCCCACGAGGCCGGGCTCTGCGCAGGGGACCTCATCACCCACGTGAACGGGGAGCCCGTGCACGGCATGGTGCACCCTGAGGTGGTGGAGCTCATTCTGAAGGTGAGGGAGGAGCTGCGGGGCAGGAGGCGTGGGAGGGAGGAGGCCTGGGCAGCCTGCAACGTGGAGATCGCCCGTCTGTCGTCTTCTCTCAGAGCGGCAGCAAGGTGGCAGTGACCACCACACCCTTCGAGAACACCTCCATCCGCATTGGGCCCGCTCGGCGCAGCAGTCACAAGGCCAAAATGGCTCGAAGGAACAAGAGGCCCTCAGCCAAGGATGGACAGGAGAGGTGGGTAGGGCCTGCTTCCAATGTCGTAGTGCGGTCTTGGAGCAAGACAGGAGCAGGGCCGGGGCGGGGGGGGGGGGGGAGGCTGACAAGGGAAGGGCACAGAAGGGAAGTGTCTGGAAGGACAGGCACAGCAGGGGTGAGGTCTGGAACATGAAGGCTGGGAAACAAGGGAAGCGGGCTGGAAGGATGGCTCAGCATTTAAGTAAGGCGTTTGCCTTCAAAGCTAAAGAGCCCAGGTTGGATTCCCCAGGCTGAGGCAGAATTGCCACAAGTTCAAGGCCAGACAGAGCTACACCGTGAGTTCAAATCCATCCCCATGGTTATGTAGTGAGGCCCTGTCTCTAAAATAAAAAAAGAAAGAAAGAGATAACGTGCTTGGCTTAGCAAGAGGATTTTGTTGTTGTTGTTTTCTTTTTTCTTTTTTCTTTTTGTGTGTATATATATATATATATATTTTTTTTTTTTTTTTGAGGTAGGGTCTCTCTGTAGCCCAGGCTGACCTGGAAATCACTATGTAGTCTCAGGATGGCCTCAAACTCACAGCGGTCCTCCTACCTCCTACCTCTGCCTCCACAGTGTACCACTACACCTCCTTTTTTTTTTTTTTCTTCAATTTTAGAGAGAGAATTGACATGCAGGGCCTCAGCCCTTTGTGCCACCTAGTGGGCATGCGCGACACACATTTGTGCATCTGGTTTAGGTGGGATCTGGAGAGTCAAACATGGGTCCTTGGTTTTCCCAGGCGAGCACCTTAACTGCTAAACCATCTCTCCAGCCCTTCCTCCCCCCCCCCCCCCCCCGTTAATGGTGTAGTTTAAACCTAGGATTTCATGAATGCTAGGTAAGCACTCCATCACACCCTAACCCCAAGAAAACACTTGGAGGGACGAGGGAGTCTTCTCTTTTCTTTTTTTAAAAGACAGGGTTTCACTATATACCCTTGTCTGGTCTCAAACTTACAGCTATCTTTTTGCCTCCAAGTATGGGCCTCCACTCCCAGTCCAAGAGAATAGCTTTGATCAGTGGCTGTGGCCAGGGTTCCGGTGGATTTGAGGGCCAGAGAAGAGCCCAGTGAGGCTCAGTCAAGCGAACTAACCCTGACGGGTGGGTTACAGCGAAGGGGAAGGAAGGGACTAGAGGTGTGTTCGTGGGGAGGGGGGACGGTGAGCATAAGTGGCTGGTTTTGTTAGATGGAAGCCTAGAAGGGGTGAGCTGGATCTAAACCGAGAGGAGCCAAGCAGGATCGAGCCTAGACAGGTGGATTGTGGAAGGGAGGGAGGGGCTAGCAGGAGCCTGAGGGCCGCTGCTGCCCAGAGGCGGTGGGGCTGAGAACTCTGGAGTCGTCACAGATCCGGCCACCCTCCTGTGTCCCCAGCAAGAAGCGCAGCTCCCTCTTTCGGAAAATCACAAAGCAGTCGAACCTGCTGCACACCAGCCGCTCCCTGTCGTCGCTGAACCGATCCCTGTCGTCCAGTGACAGTCTCCCCGGCTCTCCCACGCACGGGCTGCCCGCCCGCTCTCCCACGCACAGCTTCCGGTCCACGCCCGACTCCGCCTACCTAGGTACACTGCTCCTGGGTGGGTGGATGGATGGATGGGTGGCTGAGTTGGGTGGATGGATGGGTGGATGGGTAGATAGGTAGGTGGATGGATAGATGGGTAGGTAGATGGATGGGTGGATGGATAGATAGGTGAATGGATAGATGGGTTGGTGGATGGATGGGTGGATGGATAGATGGGTAGGTGGATGGATGGGTGGATGGATAGATGGGTTGGTGGATGGATGGGTGGATGGATAGATGGGTAGGTGGATGGATGGGTAGGTGGATGGATAGATGGGTAGGTAGATGGATGGGTGGATGGATAGATAGGTGGATGGATAGATGGGCAGATGGATGGATGGGTGGATGGATAGATGGGTTGGTGGATGGATGGGTGGATGGATAGATGGGTTGGTGGATGGATGGGTGGATGGATAGATGGGTTGGTGGATGGATGGGTGGATGGATAGATGGGTAGGTGGATGGATGGGTGGATGGATAGATAGGTGAATGGATAGATGGGTTGGTGGATGGATGGGTGGATGGATAGATGGGTAGGTGGATGGATGGGTAGGTGGATGGATAGATGGGTAGGTAGATGGATGGGTGGATGGATAGATAGGTGGATGGATAGATGGGCAGATGGATGGATGGGTGGATGGATAGATGGGTTGGTGGATGGATGGGTGGATGGATAGATGGGTTGGTGGATGGATGGGTGGATGGATAGATGGGTAGGTGGATGGATGGGTGGATGGATAGATAGGTGAATGGATAGATGGGTTGGTGGATGGATGGGTGGATGGATAGATGGGTAGGTGGATGGATGGGTAGGTGGATGGATAGATGGGTAGGTGAATGGATAGATGGGTTGGTGGATGGATGGGTAGGTGGATAGATGGGTAGGTGGATGGATAGATGGGTAGGTGGATGAATAGATGGATAGGTGGATGAATGGGTGGATGGATAGATGGGTAGGTGGATGGATGGGTGGGTGGGTGGGTGGATGGATGGATGTATAGATGGGCGGGTGGATGGATGGGTCTATGTATAGATGGGCGGGTGGATGGATGGGTGGTAGGTGGATGAATGGATGGATGGATAGATGGGCGGGTGGATGGATGGGTGGTAGGTGGATGGATGGATGGATGGGCGGGTGGATGGATGGGTGGTTGGGTGGACGGATGGTAGGTGGGCCCAGGGACCTGGCAGTCCTCTTGAGGCCCGCGTCTCCTCTGGCCCAGCAGGTGCCTCTTCCCAGAGCAGCTCTCCAGCATCCAGCACGCCTAACTCCCCAGCGTCGTCGGCGTCGCATCACATCCGTCCCAGCACGCTGCACGGGCTGTCCCCGAAGCTGCACCGCCAGTACCGCTCTGCGCGCTGCAAGTCCGCCGGCAACATTCCGCTGTCGCCTCTGGCGCACACGCCGTCCCCGACCCAGGCGTCCCCGCCGCCGCTGCCAGGCCACACGGTGGGCAGCTCGCACACCACACAGAGCTTCCCGGCCAAGTTGCACTCGTCGCCCCCAGTTGTGCGCCCGCGCCCCAAGAGCGCCGAGCCCCCGCGCTCGCCCCTGCTCAAGCGCGTGCAGTCAGCCGAGAAGCTGGGCGCCTCGCTGGGCGCAGACAAGAAGGGAGCCCTGCGCAAGCACAGCCTCGAGGTGGGGCACCCCGATTTCCGCAAGGACTTCCACGGCGAGCTGGCTCTGCACAGCCTGGCCGAATCTGAAGGAGAGACGCCTCCCGTCGAGGGGCCCGGGGCCACCCGGCAGGTGGCCATGCGGCGCCTGGGCCGGCAGGAGTCGCCCCTGAGCCTGGACCCCTTGCTGCCCGAGGGCACCCCCAGGCCCACGGCTTCAGGCAAGGAAAAAGAATCCCCGGGCGGAGGCCCCGAGGCTTGCACCCCGCCCCGCGCCGCAGCGACCACCCCGGGGAGCCGGACCCTGGAGCGGGACTCCGGCTGCACGCGGCACCAGAGCGTGCAGACCGAGGACGGTGCCGCCGGCGGGGTGACCAAGGTGGCCAAGGCGGCGCTGAGCCCCGTGCAGGAGCACGAGACGACGACGGGACGGCGCAGTAGCTCCGGGGAGGCGGGCACGCCCCTGGTGCCCATTGTGGTAGAGCCCGCGAGGCCAGGAGCCAAGTCCGAGGCGCCGCAGCCACCGTGCAGAGACTCCAAGGGCCTGCAGGAACCTGCACCCCACGTGCCTCCGGTGCCCCAGGCCCCAAAGGGTCGGGAGCGCTGGGTGCTGGAGGTGGTGGAAGAGCGGACCACGCTGAGCGGCCCTCGCTCCAAGCCAGCCTCGCCCAAGCTCTCCCCAGACCCCCAGACCCCCACCCAAGCCCCAGGGAGGAATGCGCCCGGGGGCGCAGGCGCGCCAGCCCCACCCGCGTCCCTCCTGGTCCCCGGCACCAAGCCGGAAGCAGGGCTGACCCACCGGTGTCCTGCTGAAGTTGTACCTCCAGCAGGCCTCACCAAAAAGGGGGCGCCCACTTCCACAGCCAAGTAGGCCGCTGGTCCCGCGCCGTACAGCCGCCTGTATACATATGTACACATATAAATAAAGTGCGTCCTCCGTGCTGCGAGCTTGACGGGGATCACCTACTCCCCCCACCCCCAGGGCAGGAAGAGAGACCCTGTCTCAGCCACAGGCCCCTTTTCTTCTTTTGGTTTTTCGAGGCAAGGTCGCACTCTAGCTCAGGGTGATGTGGAACCCGCTCTGTAGTCCCAGGCTGGCCACGAACTCGTGGCCGTCCTCCGACCTCTACCTTCCGAGTGTTGGGATTAAAGGCCTGCGCCGCCACCTCCGGCTCCCCGGGCTCTTTTTCTTGTGAGTACTCATAACTCTAGCATGAAGAGGGAAGGGGGGCTGGGGGTGGTGGCCCAGGTGAGCCCAGGCTAGAGTGAGACCCTACCTCGAAAAAATTAAAAAAAAAACAAAACACGTTAGCTGGGCGTAGTGATGCACGCCTTTAATTTCCAGCACTCGGGAGGCAGAGGTAGGAGGATGGTTGTGAGTTCGAGGCCATCCTGAGACTACATAGTGAGTTCCAGGTCAGCCTGAGCCAGAGTGAGACCCTACCTGGGGGAGGGTGGGGGAAGAGTTTCCAATGGACACTTCCTATGGTCCACCTGCTTATGGGTCCTCAGATAGCCAAGAGCTACCAGCTTACCTTCAGGCAGTTGTGATGCAAGACTGGAATATCCATGCCCACAGGGGGTAAGGTTGACCTCATCCGTGAATTTCTCTTTTTTAAAAATATTTATTTGAGAAGGAGAGAGAGAGAGAGGGAGGGAGGGAGAGAGAATGGGTGCACCAGTGCCTCTACCCACTGCAAATGAACTCCAGATGCATGTGCCACCTTGTGCATCTGGATTACATTATTAGTACTGGGAAATTGAACCTGGGTCCGTTGACTTTGCAGGCAAGCTCTTTAACCACTAAACCACCTCTCCAGCCCAGTGATTTTTTTGTTTGTTTGTTTGTTTTTTCAAGGTACAGTCTCACTCTAGCTCAGGTCAACCTGGAATTCACTATGTCATCTCAGGGTGGCCTCAAACTCTCAGCAATCCTCCTACGTCTGCCTCCAGAAAGCTGGGATTAAAGGCGTGCGCCACCACACCCAGCAGGATTCTCATTTTTGCGGAGTGGTAGACTCAGAGGTTAATGTACCTAATTAGTGTCACCTGACTACAAAGGAGCTGAGATGGCACGCACACTTAAGTCCAGGGCTGGAGGTGTAGCTCGGAGTAATGGCCTGGCATACTTGAGGCCCTGAATTGAGGCCACAGAAAACAAATTCAAGTCCAAACGAGTTCCTGAGTCTCAGCCACTGGGCTTCCGGGCTCCATCCTCCTCCCCACAGGGTTGCCACGCCTTCACCAGGGGCCGGAAGGCCTTCCAGAGGGCCGGCAGCTGGGCACACAGAGTGCCTCCACCCCGATGTTCCTCTCCGGCGTTCCGATTCATGTCACCCACGCAGGCCCAGGGCCCTTCCGGGGCCACGCACCATTTGGAGTGATCCTCAGTGGCATTGAAAGCTGGACCAGCTGGTCCAGGGAAACTTGTCTGTGTCACGTCCAGAATTTGCTGGGTCCCAGAGCAGTTGGAGGGCAGGACACCTGGAGACTTTGGCCAGAACTGGACCTGCAGGTCCCTGCCAAGGGCTGCTGCCAGCCAGCCAGAGTACAGGTCTGCAGGGGGCAAGATCACGGCAGGGTTACTTCTCAGGATCCCCCAGGCCACTCTCCGAGCTCAGACGCCAACCCCCATGGCAATGCCACAAACAGAGCTTACAGCAGGCCGGTCAAGGGGCCTCACGCCTGCGATCTGAGCACTGGGGAGGCTGAGGCAGGAGGGTCTGGACATCAAGTCCAGCCTGAGCTAGACAGTGAGACCCTTTCTCAAAACAAATAGCCCAGCCGGGCATGGTGGCGCACGCCTTTAATCCAAGCACTCGTGAGGCAGAGGTAGGAGGACTGCTGTGAGTTCCAGGTCACCCTGAGACCACATAGTGAATTCCAGGTCAGCCTGGGCTACAGAGAGACCCTACCTCGGGGGGGGGGGGGGAAGCCCTTGAGCCAGGAGTGGAGGTGCACGCTTTTAACCCCAGCACTTGGGAGGCAGAGGTAGGGGGATCGCCATGAGTTTGAGGCCACCCTGAGACTAAGTAGTGAATTCCAGGTCAGCCTGAGCTACAGTGAGACCCTACCTCAAAAAAACAAATAAATAAATAAAAACGACTTGGACTCTACATGTGGTTTGCCCTAAGGCCTGGGCACTCCAGACACCTCCCTCCATAAAGAGCTCTCCAATGGTCAACCTCTCAGCTCACCATCTCCGAACTTCCCAGATTTGGCAAAGCTCTGGAAGGTAGCCCCTGCTTGTGACGTGAGCGTGACGCTGTTGTTCCAGGGTTCGTGGAGGACATGGTGACCCTCGATCACTTCCGCCAGGACAGGGAATTTCTGAGCAAAGATGCCTTCTAGTTTGTGGTCGTAAACCAGGGGGTAGGTGTACATCAGCTGCTCGCCTTGGAGACAAGGGGAGGAGGAACGGGAGAATGGAATTCTGACTGACTGAGGAATGTGGGGCTCGCCCCCCACGCCACCCCCACCCGGCTGATTGCACTCACCGATCCTTAGGAACTGGGTGAGGGGGAAGGACACGCAGAGAAGGGTCTGACCGTAGGTGTGGGCGTTAGGAGGCCAGCTGTATGTGCCGGAGGAGACGGGAGGCGGGAAGCGAGGCACGCTGTGGACCATCCAGAAGCCCCCTTCTTGATCAAAAAGCAGGACACCTTCAGCAGAAGAGAGAACAGGGCGCCGCTGTGAGCACGCCCCTCAAGCCTCCAATCAGGAACACTGGCTCGTTCTGAATGGAGTCTTCTTCAAAATTTTTGTTATTTATGAGAGAGAGAGAGAAAAAGAGGTAGACAGAGAAAATGGGCATGCCAGGGCCTTCAGCTGCTGCAAACGAACTGCAGATGCATGTGCCCCCTTGTGCATCTCGCTTATGTGGGTCCTTTGGCTTTGCAGGCAAGTGCCTTAATGGCTAAGCCTTAGTTTTAAAAAAAAAATGTTTTAAAATATGTATTTTTAAACGTCTATTTTTATTTATTTTCAAGCAGAAAGAGATGGTGAGAAGATGAATGGGCACGTCAGGGCCTCCAGCCACTGCAAACCAGGTGCATGAGCCACCATGAGCATCTGGCTTTATGTGGGTACTGAGGAATCGAGCCAAGGTCATTAGGCTTTGGAGGCAAGTGCCCTAACCTCTGAGTCTCTCCAGCACACCATGTATGCATGTATGTATGTATGTTTGTATGTATGTATGTGTATATATATGCATATATATATGTATATATATATATATATATATATATATATATTTTTTTTTTTTTTTTAATTGGAGAGAGAGAGAGGCAGAGAGAAAAGGCACGCCAGGGCTTCCAGCCACTGCAAACGAACTCCAGACACATGCGCCCCTAGTGCATCTGACTTATGTGAGTCCTGGGGAATTGAGCCAAGGTCCTTCGGCTTAGCGGTTAAGGCCATATCTCCATAGATATATATATATATATATATAAAATTAAATTATATAATTTAATAATTATTTTATTTTATATTTAACTTATAATAATTAATAATATTCTATTATATATATAATTTTTATTTAGTTATTTGAGAGAGAGAGGGAGAAACGGGGGAGAGAGAGAATTGGTGTACCAGAGACACATATGCCACCTTGTGCATCTGGTTTACATGGGTCCTGGGTCCTTTGGCTTGGCATGTAAAGCCCCTTAACTTCTAAGCTAGTTTCTTCCAGCCCCTGAATAGAGTCCAGGAAAATGATGCCCATGATTTGCAAAGCGGGTCCCACTCCATAGGCAGGTCCAAGGTTACCTTAGGAGAAGACACAAGGCGTCTAAAGCCCTCCCAGGCCATGGAGAAGACAGGCCTCACCTTTCGTGTGCCCGCGGCTGGAAGAGCTGGTGGCTGCTCTCGATTTAGGCGGCTGATCATTGTAGAGCAAGAACGCGAGCTGTGGAAATGGACAGAGGCTAGTGAAGATCGCCCCAACCCCCCCCCACACACACACACACCCACAGGGCAGGACGCACCCCCAGGTTGCGCCTGCACCCAGTCACCTGGCTAGAGTTGCTCCTGTACAGCGGCAGCAGGCTGCGGCCCACGGCCCCCGCCGAGCTATTGATGGACTCCAGCCCATCCCGCCAACCCCCGGAGGTGCCGTCCAGGTACTTGTAGCGCAGACCCCTCCAGTCCGCACCCCCAGACCCGCTGTGGGCGGGCAGCTTGTACACCACGAACCTGGAGGTTGAGGGAGAAAGATACAGGTTTCAACGTCCCAGCACTCGGGAGGCAGAGGTAGGAGGATCGCCGTGAGTTCGAGGCCACCCGGAGACTACATAGTGAATTCCAGGTCAGCCTGGGCTAGAGTGAGACCCTACTTCAAAAAAAAAAGCTTGGGACTGGAGGGATTGCTTAGCCGCTAAGGCACTTGCCCTGCAAAGACAAAAGACGCAGGTTCAACTCCCCAGGACCCACGTAAACCAGATGCACAAGGTGGTACATGCGGCGTCTGGAGTTCATTTGCAGCCGCTGGGGATCCTAACATGCCCATTCTCTCTCCCTCTCAAATAATAATAGTAATGCCAGGCTGGAGAGATGGCTTAGTGGTGAAGGCGCATGCCTGCGAACCTAAGGACACTGGTTCAATTCTCCAGACCCAGTAAGCCAGATGCACAAGGGGGTGCATGGGTCTGGAATTCATTTGCAGTGGCTGGAGGCCCTGGTGCACCCATTCACACTCACTCTCTGTATCTCTAATGAATAAAAATAAATATTTAAATTTTTTTTTTCTTCTAAAAGTCAATAAACCCAGGCGTGGTGGCGCACGCCTTTAATCCCAGCACTGCGGGAGGCAGAGGTAGGAGGATCGCCGCGAGTTCGAGGCCACCCTGAGCCTCCATAGTGAATTCCAGGTCAGCCTGGGCCAGAGCGAGACCCTTCCTGGAAACAAGCACGCAGCAGGCTTCGGGTTTCGCATCCCGGGGGCGGGCGGCGCTGGCCGGCCCGGACCCCGCGCGCGCACTCACCAGTCCACCGGCTGCCCCGCGTCCCCGCGGCAGCCCAGGGCGTCGGCGGGGGGCCACGGCGCGGCCGCCAGCAGCAGCGCCAGCAGCAGGCTCCGCGCGCCCATGCGGCCGGCCGGATCCGGGGCTCCCGGGGCTCTGGCTACCCTAACACCCCCGGGAAGCCGAGCGGGAACTGGGCGAGCCTCGTGCTCCCAGGGCGGACCTTCACTTCCGGCGGCGCCGCCCGCGCACCCCCAATGCCACCCGGGCGCACCCCCAGGTCTCCTGACGTCAGGCTGTGCAGGCTCTGGCCACGCCCCCGCCGCCAAGGCCCGGACTCTGATTGGACGTCGTCGACATAGCTCCGCCCCCTTGTCACCAATCCAGTCTGCTTTCCACTTTTCGCCTTCGCAGGGCTGTCCTGCCTTCTGAATCCTGGCGCAAGTCAGGCATTAAAAAAAATTTTTTTTAATATATATATTTATTTTTATATATTTATTTGAGAGAGAAATGAAGAATGAGAGAATGAGCGCACCAGGGCCTCCAGCCACTGCAAACAAACTACAGATACACGTGCCACTTTATGCATCTGGCTTACGTGGGTCCTGGGGAATCGAACCGTGGTCCTTTGCCTTTGCAGGCAAGCGCTTTAACCGCTAAGACATTTCTTCGGCCCAAGTCAAGCATTTTAATCTTAATATATATATTATGTTACTATATGAGGAAAAGATTAAAATATATATTTATATATATATATATATAATATAGAAAATATGTAAATATTTTTTCAAGGTAGGGTTTCACTCTAGCCCAGGCTGACCTGGAATTCGCTATATAGTCTCAGGGTGGCCTTGAACTCACAGCGATCCTCCTACCTCTGCCTCCCAAGTGCTGGGATTAAAGGCGTGCGCCACCACACCCGGCTCTCTTTTTATTTTGACACATGGTCTTGGTAAGTTGTCCAGGCAGGCCTTGTGGACTGTGACCCTCCTGTCTCTACTTTCTGAATGACAGGCCTGCATCACTAGGCCACACTTGCACTGAGGGTTCTTAAAATGCCCCTGAAGTTGGAGACTTAGGGTGATCTCCTTGGGGGGAGAGAGAACTGAAAGGACTACTGCTTGTGAGATGTCTCAGGGAGTGAGGGGATGCCACAGCGCTGCAGATGAGGGTGTACGTGTGCCCCAATATCACCTCTCTGGGTTCTGGCTCCTCCCAATTTCCAGTCTCCAAGCCAGTCAGGCCCACACTGGTGTTATTATTAAACATTTTTATTTCTATTTATTTATTTATTTGAGAGAGAGAGAAAAAAAAAAAAACAAGTGTGCCAGGGCCTCCAGCTGGTGCAAATGAACTCCAGACGCATGTGCCACCTTGTGCGTCGGCTTACGTGGGTCCTGGGTAATTGAACCTGGGTCCTTTGGCCTTGCAGACAATCAGCTTGACAGCTAAGGCATCTCTCCAGCCCCCAAACTGGTTTTACACTGGGAGGGGCATTTTTATAGGAGCAGTGATCATTCACATCTGATGGTGTATCCCCTTCATAGACTCAGGGTCTCTGGGAAACCCCACCTACAACCTCCATGACCAGGGTTGCTTGAGAGCTGATCTGAGTGTCCATTTCAGTCCACTGATTTGGTGGTCTGTGTGTCGCTTCCTGTGACTGAGGATTTGTGGGAGTCTATCCTGGGTTCGTCTACAGGTCAGCTTTTTCTTTTTCTTTTATTTATTTGAGAGACAAGAGAGAATGGGTGCACCACAGCCTCCAGCCGCTGCAAACTCCACACGCATGCGCCACCTTGTGCATCTGACTTACATGGGTCCCGGGGAATCGAACCTGGGTCCTTTGGTTTTGCAGGCAAGCACCTTGATGGCTGAGCCATCCCTGCAGCCCAGTGGCTCAGTTCTTGATCTTGGGAGATCTGTAGTGCAGCGAGTCCAGAGGCGCGTCCTTGGCAAAAAGTGACTCTTGCTCCATCCCCAGTGCCTGCCCAGATCCAAGCGCAGGGATGGGGCTCAAAGGTGGCGCTTCATGTGCAAGGCCAGATGATCGGAGCGAGAGAAAGCGCGTGGACAGAGTCTGCAGGGGAAGGGACGATGCCCTGTGTGCTTCCGGTAGTGGCGCGTCAGCTCGTCAGAGCGAGCGAACCTCCAGTCGCAGCCTTCCCACGAGCAGGCATACGGCTTCTCTCCTGGGGTGGGGTGGGGGGAAGGTGGAGAAGCTGTGAGCCCCATTGTCAATCCCACCCAGCCTCCTGGCCCCCTGCATCTGGCTGAAGGAGCCAAGCCTGGGGTTTAGCAAGAGAGCAGTTATGTAGGCCACAGAACTGAAGGAGCTCGCGACGCACTCGCCTTTAATCCCAGCAGTCAGGAGGCAGAGGTGGGAGGATCACCGTGAGTTCGAGTCCAGCCTGAGACTACATAGTGAATTCCAGGTCAGCCTGCACTAGAGTGAGACCCTACCTCGAAAAACAAACAAACAAACAAACAAAAAAAACAAAAGAAAAAAAAAACTGAAGGAGGCATTCATTCACAGAGGCTGGTCCTGTTCACACCAAGTCCTGTCTTTTTTGTTTGCTTTTTCAAAGCAAGGTTTTATTCTAGCCTAGGCTGACTTGGAACTCACTCTGTAGCCCAGGCTGGCCTGAAACTCACAGTGATCCTCTTTCCTTGGCTTCTGAGTGGTGGGATAAAAGCAGTGCCTCACCACTCACGGCTAACGTGTTCCCCCTCCCCCCCTCACCACCCCCCCCCACCCCACCCCCAGTCTTGTGACCCTGCCTTTTACTGGCCCGTGACCCTGCACTCATGTGCCTTACTTCCTGTTCCATACCAGCAGAACACTTCCTATACACTAATACCTTACTTCTGTTTTTACTTTTTATTTATTTATTTTTTTGTTTTGTTTTGTTTTTGGTTTTTGGTTTTTCGAGGTAGGGTCTCACTCTGGCCCAGGCTGGCCTGGAATTCACTGTGTAGTCTCAGGGTGGCCTTGAACTCGTGGCGATCCTCCTACCTCTGCCTCCCGAGTGCTGGGATTAAAGGCATGCGCCACCACGCCCGGCTTACTTCAGTTTTTAAATATTTCATTTATTTATTTATTGAAGGGGGGGGCAGATAGAAAGAATGTGTGTACCAGGGTCTCCAGCCATTGCAAACAAACTCCAGACACATGAGCCACCTTGTGTATCTGGCTTACGTGGGCACTGGGGATAGAACCTGGGTCCTTAGGCTTCACAAGCGAGTGTCTTAACCTTCCTTTTGAGTCCTGATGTGGTCATCTGCCTTGCACCTGTGGACACTCCCTCTGTGGCCCCACCTTGCCCCTGACCTCCGTGGGAGCCTTGAAGTCCAACCTGATATTCTGAGTCTTGTCCCCGTGATTAAAGCCTTTTTCCTCTCTCAAATAAATAAATAAAAATAAAATATTTATTTTAAAAAATTCCCATTTAAGGGCTGGAGAGATGGCTTATTGGTTAAAGCGCTTACCTGCAAAGCCAAAGGACCCAGGTCACCTCCCCAGGACGCACATAACCCAGATTCACAAGGTGGCGATGCCTCTGGAATTCGTTTGCAGTGGTTGGAGGCCCTGATGTGCCCATTCTCTCTCTCTCTCTCCTTCTCAAATAAATAAATAAAAATATAATGTTTCTAAAGCTTTTTCCTCCTGCTATCCAGGCTTCTGTACTGATCTGTACTCCTGGCCAGGGCCTGTCCTCCGCTCCTGGAATCTTCTTCCTCCTATCGCCTCAGTCTCCTAGATATTACTCCTTTCCTTCTTGCCTGCTTATATCTGGGCCCTCCATTAGTCAACCCTGAAACTCTGGGTATCTTTATCCCCGGGGCTGCCTCCATCCCAAGCAACTACTAGGCTGAAAGAGATGGCTTAGCAGTTAAGGCGCTTGCCTGCAAAGCCAAAGGACCCAGGTTCGACTCCCCAGGACCCACGTAAGCCAGATGCACAAGGTGGTGCACGCATCTGGAGTTCATTGCATCAGCTGGAGGCCCTGGTGCACCCATTTTCTCTCTCTCTACCTGCCTCTTTCTCAAATAAATACATAAAAATAAATTTTAAAAAATACTGTGCTGGGCGTGGTGGCCCATGCCTCTAATCCCAGCACTCGGGAGGTGGAGGTAGGAGGATCGCTATGAGTTCGAGCCCACCCTGAGACTACATAGCTAATTCCAGGCCAGCCTGGGCCAGAGTGAGACCCTACCTCGAAAAAACAAAACAAAAACCAAACAAACAAACAGTGTGAGGGCTGGAGGGATGGTTTAGCAGTTAAGGCATTTGCCAGCAAAGCCAAAGGACCTAGGTTCAATTCCCCAGGACCCACGTTAGCCAGCTGCACATGGTAGCACATGGGTCTGGAGTTCGTTTGCAGTGGCTGGAGGCCCTAGCGCGCCCATGTTCTCGCTCTCTGTCAAATAAATAAAATACAGTGTGAGCCTTTAGCATTCCAGGATGGGGCTCTCCCCTTAGTGCCTCCTCTAGCTCCGTCCCCTCTCCAGCCACCCATCTGTTTTCAGCTCGTCCATTCACCCCTGGCCCAGATCTTACATATTGGCTTCCAGCTTTTGGTACCCCTGAGAGTTCTTTTTTTCTTTTCTTTTCTTTCTTTTTTGGTTTGTTTTGTTTTTCGAGGTAGGGTCTCCCTCCAAACCAGGCTGACCTGAAGTTCTCTATGTGGTCTCAGGGTGGCCTCGAACTCACTGTGATCCTCCTACCTCTGTCTCCCGAGTGCTGGGGTTAAAGGGGTGCGCCACCACACCTAGCTGCCTTGATACCCCAGACGCGTTCCCCAGATCCGCCCCCTACCCTCATCCCACCCCTATCCCCTCCTCCACCCCCGTCCTTGAAACTCCAAGGGCTCCTCACTCGGCCTGTAGCCACGCCTCTAACACCCTAAGCCCATCCTCTGGCTGGCACCTCCTTGTTTTTTTGTTTTTGCTTCGGGCTCCCCAAACCCCACCCCAACCCTGAGCCCCGCTCCTTACCGGTGTGCGTGCGCAGATGAGCCTTCAGGTGCGAGCTCTTGGTGTAGCTCTTGCCGCAGCCCTCGTGCGTGCACCGGTGCACCGCCTGCTTCTTGCGCGCCAGCACGCGCCGGCCGCGCTTGGATGGAGCATCCTCGGGAATCAGTCCCGGGTCTCCAGCGGTCCCCCTGAGTCCCGCGCCCACCGTACCCGGTCCCAGGCAATTCAGAAAGGACGGGGCAGGTCTGGGAGAAGGCGCCGCGTGCCCGCGGAAGAGCTGGAAGTGCCCTTGGTACTGCGCGGGCGGGTACAGCTCGGGGTACCCGGGCAGCAAGCCGTAGGGAGCGCCAGGCTCCGCGGGCACCGAAAGCCCGGTCCGCGGGAAGTAGCTGGCCGTGGAGCCCGCTCCCGACTCGGAGTACACCTGCTGTAGCGACATCACCTTGGGCTCGGGTACCTGGGTCAGGGTCGGGGCCGGGGCCACGAAGGGCTCCGGGGCTGGGGCGCGCGGGGGAGGGTGCTGCGCCCAGCCCGCGTGCCCCTCGGGACCCAGAAGCCCAGCCATCAACCCCGGGCTTCCCGCGTAGGTGTTCACAGTCTCGGGCTGCGGTGGGTATGGTGTCCCTGGGCCCTCGCCCGGTGCCAGGACACAGCTCCAGGGCGCACCAGGTGGCTCGGGGCCGCCGGGGAAGTTGGTGAGAAAAAGGTCGGGGACCCAGAAGCAGGTGGCATCCTTCTGGGCGGTGGCGTCCTCGTCCCTCGCCGGAGGGTACTCGGGTTTCAGGCTCACTTGAAGGCCAGGCTCTGAGAGGTCCGGGGGTCCCGGGCCCATGTCCTGTGATTCGTTGGCGCACCACCGCTGCTGGAAGGAAGCGCGCTGCTGAATGATGCGTTGACCCTGGCCTACTTGTGTCCCCTTGGGACCGCCCGATGGGGTAGGCTGGTGGCCAGAGGCTTCGGAGAGAGGTTCTGTTTGCCTATCACTCCCCCCATACACACTGTGCCCCCTAGCCCCCTCTTCAACTCCAGACAAGTCCGTCAGTTCTGGCTGGAGACAGATAAGACTCCCATTATCAGGAACCACATACAGATGGGGGGGCGGGGAGGGGGGAAGGGCTGACCAAGCTTGGTGATGGGAAGCGGTGGGGCAGGGCCAGCCTTGACTCAGTTTCCCTCCGATCCTCCTTGCCTTCCCCATCTCCCAACAAGCTTCATTCTCAGCTAGGGTGGCGCACGCCTTTAATCCCAGCCCCAGGGAGGCAGAGAGACGTAGGAGGATCGCTGTGAGTTCGAGGCCACCCTGAGACTACATAGTGAATTCCAGGTCAGCCTCTACCTCGGGAGGAAAAAAAATTTTTTTTTTCATACCCAAAGCCTAGCCATCCCTGGGACACCGTTACTGAAATTTTGTCCCTCTGAGCTTGGCACTGAGCTCAGAACTGTTAATGAAATAGGTCCCACCGGAACCTCATGTCCCTTGACCACATTATTCCATAGCCAAACTCAGTTCCCCCCCACACACCCTGGGCACAGTGAGATGCAGGCCCAGCTGCGCCCCCTCCCCACCACCGCGGTCAGCACCTCGGGGCCCAGCAGGTCCCCTGCTCCCACCTGGCCCCACCTTAAGGAAGTCTTCCTGAGTGTTCAGGGCAGTGAGCGAGTTGATGGAGGGTAAAGCAGTCTCTGCCACGGCCATGGCTGGCCGGTGCCCTCCCTGGGCCTCAGGCCTCCTGTCGGTCCGTCTTCTGCCTTGTGGGCTCTGAGGCGCTGTGGGCCCCTTGGAGGGCTCCTCTCCACCCTTAGCTCATTGGCTGTTGCTACACTGATAAGACCCAGGCAAAGGGGGGGGGGCTGTCACGTTGTGGTGAACAGATCTCACCTCAACCTGTTTGGGACTGGGACCAGACCTAAAAACCAGCCCTGTATACAAAACCAAGTCAGATATCAGGCATTGGGGGGTTCCCTGGCTGGGGGGGGGGGCTTGGTAAAAGGTTCTGAGCACTCCCCTCCCCCCGCACAAAGAACTAAAACTCCTGGGGAGGGGTCTTCTTTGAGCCTTCCCTCTTCAAGAAGGAAAGGTAGGAAAGGTGAGTATTTTGAGAAGGGTCTTATAGGACCCCAGCCCCTAACCCATCTCTGCATCCCTCTTCCTCCCCAGCAAACAGCCACAACAGTGCAGATGGCGGGACTTGGCACACGCGGGCATTATCAGACCCACCAGATGAACGAGGCCGCTATCAGGTGGGGGCCCAGCACAGCCCAAGCTATGTGCCACGGTGAGGGCGCAGCTACACACTAGCTTGTCTTTGAATCTGCCTGAGTTGTGAACTGCCCGGGTCTGAGCCCTTTGGCAGTAGAGAGCCCCCCAATCCCCACTACAAACCGGTAGTGCCTACCATGGGCTTTTGGGTGAGTCACAGCTCCTGTACCTTGTGGGTGCGATAGGGCCACTGGATCAAGTCACAGGCACTGTCTTCCTTTTAGGAGATTGGAACTTTGAGTCTTGTGTCTGAACCTGGCTGTTGGTTGGTGAGTCCTCCACATGGTGGAGGACATAGGATTCTGAGAAGGGGGGCGGTCTGCTGGGCATGGAGGCGCACGCCTTTAATCCCAGCACTGGAAAGGCAGAGGTAGGAGGATCACCATAAGTTCGAGACCACCCTGAGACTACATAGTGAATTCCAGGTCAGCCTGGGCTACAGTGAAACCCTGCCTCCAAAAGAAAAAGAAAAGAGAGAGCGAGTAGCCAGGTGTTGGTGGCGCACTCCTTTAATCCCCGCACTCCAAAGGCAGAGGTAGGAGGATCACCATAAATTCGAGACCACCCTGAGAGTACAGTGAATTCCAGGTCAGCCTGGGCTACAGTGAAACCCTACCTCAAAAATTAAAAAAGAAAGAGAGAAAGAAAAGAGAGAGAGAGAGAGAGACATCATTCTAGTGCCCAGGAAGCCGTGGTAGGAGACATGAACACACAGTTAACAGCCACATACAGCCCTGCAATTACATCGTGACCCAAGGTCCTCCGGGCACCTCAGCCACACGTACCATATGATGGTATATACACAGTTATCCCTCAGTATCCACTGGGGATGCTCAAGTTCCTTATAGGCAGCGGTAGAAGGATCACTGTGAGTTCAAGGCCACCCTGAGACTCCATGGTGAGTTCCAGATCAGCCTGGCCTAGAGTGAGACCCTACCTCGAAGGGAAATAAAAGGAGCCGGGTGTGGTGGTACACACCTTTAATCCCAGAACTTGGGAGGCTGAGGTAGGAGTTCGAAACCACCCTGAGACTACACAGTGAATTCCAGGTCAGCACGTGCTAGAATGAGACCCTACCTCGAAAAACAAACAAACAAAAATAGTAATAATAAATAAATCCTCTTTTGCAATCCATAGCTCCATCAATATTAGGGTTTAATTTTTTTGTTTCTGTGTGTGGCATATACACATGAATGTACACTTGTGGCATCCTATATCCTACATGTGGCAGGGGTCACTCCCCTGAAGTGACCAGAGTGGAACCAGGTGCTCTGCTCTCTGGCTTCTCAGCCTGCTCTCGTCTGTGGCAGTCTTCCCTGTGGGGCTCTCTGCTCCTCTGCAGGACTACAGTTACAGGCCAACATGGAATCTGGAGATGTGAACTTGGGCAGTCTCGGGCTGCCCAGCCCCTCATGCTTGCACAGGAATGCACTTAACTGTGGGGCCATCCCTCCGGCCGTGTGAGTGGTGGGCTGTGGTGGAGCACACCTTTAATATCCCAGCACTCAGGAGGCAGAGGTAGGAGGATTGCTAGCTGTGAGCTCAAGGTCAGTCTGGGATTCCACAGTGAGTTCCAGGTCAGTTTGGGGTAGACCTGCCTCGAAAAACAAAACAAAATCAATAAAATAAAAGGGAAAAGAAGGAAAGAAGGCTAAGGCTATAGCTCAGTGGTAGAGTACTTTCCTAGCATGCACAGGGTTACGGGTTCAGTCCCTAGTACTGACATTAAAACATAACATAGTAATTACATAGAACCTATCTATGAAACCCTGTCTTAGGCTTCATTTACTTATTTACTTACATAGTTCATGACTTGCTTTTTTTTGGTTTTTTTTTTTTTGTTTATTTATTTACTTATTTGAGAGAGAGAAAGAGGCAGATAGATAGAGAAAGAATGGGCACGTCAGGGCCTCCAGCCGTTGCAAAAGAACTCCAGACGCATATGCCCCCTTGTGCATCTGGCTTACATGGGTCCTGGAGAATTGAGACTCGAACCAGGGTCCTTAGGTTTCACAGGCAAGCTCTTAACCACTAAGTCATTTCTCCAGCCCCGTTTTTTTGTTTTTCTGAGGCCGGGTCTCACTGTAGTTCCAAGCTGGCCTCCAACTATTCTGAACCTCCTGAGTTCTGGAGTTAGAGGTTAATACCACCACACCCAATTCTCCTATGTACTTCAGATTATCTCTAGATTAATTATAATGCGCAGCACACTGTAAAGCCTGTGTCAACAGTTGTTATATTGTTTAACCTAGCAACTCATGATACCACAGCCAGGCAGCCCTGCAGGCAGAGATCACAATGACACACACAGATGGGTGCTGAAATAATCATACAGTTTCACAATCCCATTTAGAGATCTGGCCACACTGAACAAACTCATGGGAATTCCTAGGTATGTTGTCATTGTCACATTAAAGATGTAGACCCATAGCTGGGTCAAGCACGGGGATCGCCTGAGGTTCAAAAGCATGAAGTGTGGCCACATGTGACTGCTCACAAACATGCAATTGTACAGCTAGATGAACATTATCAAACTGTCGCAACCTCGGGAGGAAGCTTGCTCTTTTATGTAAAGTCTTTAAATTTTTTTTTATTATTTTTTAAAATATATTTTATTTATTTATTTGAGAGAGAAAGAGGTAGGGCAAGAGAGAGAGAAAATGGGCGTGCCAGGGCCTCCAGCCGCTAAAAATGAACTCCAGACACATGCACCTCCTTGTGCATCTGGCTTACATGGGTCCTGGGGAATTTAACCAGGGTCCTTTGGCTTTTCAGGCAAACACCTTAACCACTAAGCCATATCTCCAGACCTATTTTTTTTAGTATTATTTATTAGAAAGACAGAGAGAGAGAATAGACATATCAGGGCCTCTAGTCACTCCTAATAAACTCTAGACACATGCACCACCTTGTGCAATTGGCTTAGTGGGTACTAGGGAATCGAACCTGGGTTAGTTTCTGCAGGCAAGTCCCTGAACTAAGCCATCTCTGCAGCCCAAAAGCTTGCTGCTTTTAGGCAGGTTCAGTTAGGGACAGAAGCCCAAAGAGAGAACCACAAGTTTCCATCCCGCAGGAATGGAACTTGGTGTCTGAGGGAGAGCCATGCACAACGGCTGCAGCGCCCCCTGCTGTCCACAGTGCGGCACATCGCCTAGGCGGGCATGCCTTCGGGATTTGCCCTTTAACTCTACAAACGAATCTGGTCTTTCCCTTCCACACCCAAATCTGAGTTAAGTATTCATTTTCTTTTCTTTTCTTCTTAACAATAGACTTTTATTTAAAAAAAAAAAACTTTTTTGTTTATTTATTAGAGAGAAAGAGAAAGAGGTAGGGAGAGAGAGAGAGAATGGGTGCACCAGGGCCTCTAGCAGCTGCAAAGGAACTCCAGATACACACGCCCCTTTGTGCATCTGGCTTACGTGGGTCCTGGGGAATCAAACCTGGATCTTTTGGCTTTGCAGGCAAACACCTTCAGAGCTAAGCCAGCTCTCCAGCCCAATAATCCATTTTCTTTTCTTTCTTTCTTTCTTTTTTTTTTTTTTTTTTTTTTTTTTTGGTTTTTCGAGGTCTCGCTTTAGCCCAGGCTGACCTGGAATTCACTATGTAGTCTCAGGGTGGCCTGGGGTGAGGATTGGCATCTGGTTGGGAGTGCAGGTTCCTTGGGAAAACGTGGCCCAAAGATATGACTAACTTACAACTTCCCCAGGGCAGTGAGCGAGGTCTAAGCCCTGACTTGGTGGTCTGTCATTGCCCAGAGCGCCAGAGCACTCCAGAAGCCACGCCTGCTCCAGAAAGATTGAAGGACAGCAGGTTGTGGATGGAGAGCAGTTAGGAGCCAGGGAGGAAGAGGGATGGAACTGGATGGAGAGCTATGGAGAGTTCCAGTCATCTCAGGACAGCAGGTTTTGTGAGAAGGAGTTTAGGAACAGTCATATCTACATGTTAAGGGGAGAAGCCCAGAAGGTGGGAAGATCCACGGGCAACTAGGTCCCACCATTTGGGGGCATAAAGGCTACTGGTTATTCAGACACAGTCCCACAATTACTCCATCCCATGCAGTCAGATCTCATGAGAGGAGAAACATGACCTATGTCTAACTATGGCTGGGGGCGTGGCTCAGTGGTAGAGCTCCTGTCTACAATCCCCCAGTGAGGGGCTGGGGGCCTGGCTCAGTGGTAGAGCCCCTGCCTAGAATCCACAGTGAGGGCCTGGGGTGTGGCTCAGTGGTAGAGCCCCTGCCTAGAATCCTCAGTGAGGGGCTGGGGGGTGACTCAATGGTAGAGCCCCTGTCTAGAATCCCCCAGTGAGGGGCTGGGGGTGTGGCTCAGTGGTAGAGCTCCTGTCTAGAATCCCCCAGTGAGGGGCTGGGGGCGTGGCTCAGTGGTAGAGCTCCTGTCTACAATCCCCCAGTGAGGAGCTGGGGGTGTGGCTCAGTGGTAGAGCCCCTGCCTAGAATCCTCAGTGAGGGGCTGGGGGGTGACTCAATGGTAGAGCCCCTGTCTAGAATCCCCCAGTGAGGGTCTGGGGGTGTGGCTCAGTGGTAGAGCTCCTGTCTAGAATCCCCCAGTGAGGGGCTGGGGGCGTGGCTCAGTGGTAGAGCTCCTGTCTAGAATCCATCAGTGAGGGGCTAGGGGTGTGACTCAGTGGTAAAGCTCCTGCCTAGAATCCATCAGTGAGGGGCTGATGGCGTGACTCAGTGGCAGAGCCCCTGCCTAGAATCCCCCAGTGAGGGGCTGGAGGTGTGGCTCAGTGGTAGAGCACCTACCTAGAATCCCCAGTGAGTGGCTGGAGGCCTGACTCAGC
Organism: Jaculus jaculus; assembly: GCF_020740685.1. NCBI lineage: Eukaryota > Metazoa > Chordata > Mammalia > Rodentia > Dipodidae > Jaculus > Jaculus jaculus. The sequence goes on along the minus strand of NC_059122.1, from coordinate 13,435,394 downwards.
ATAGAGCACTTGCCTAGAATTCTCCTGTTAGGGACATGGCTCAGGTACAAGGCTCTGGGTGGATGTGAGTAGGCAGAGGCTTGGCCTGGGAATCAGGAGTACTTGACCCTGATCCATATTTTGTAATGTGACACTGAGCAAAGCTCTCCTGTGCTTTGAACTTTGCTTTCTGTACTGCCATGTGAGGTCACGGTAGGTACCTGTAGATACATAGATGACCAAACATCAAAGATTCACAGACACGGGCTGGAGAGATGGCTTAGCGGTGAGGCGCTTGCCTATGAAGCCTAAGGATCCCAGTTCAAGGCTTGATTCCCCAGGTCCCATGTTAGCCAGATGCACAAGGGGGCTCAAGCATCTGCAGTTCGTTTGCAGTGGTTGGAGGCCCTGGTGCGCCCATTCTCTCTCTCTATCTGCCTCTTTCTCTCTCTGTCTGTTGCTCTCAAATAAATAAATAAATGAAGATTTACAGACACATCACACAATATCCCCAAAAAACACAAGCCAGGCGTGGTGGTGCATGCTTTTAAACCCAGCACTTGGGAGGCAGAGGTAAGAGGATCGCTGTGAATTCTAGGATACCCTGAGACTACATAGTGAATTCCAGGTCAGCTAAGCTAGAGTGAGACCCTACCTTGAAAAAACAAAACAACAGCAACAAAACACCTATCAAAACAGAAATCCAGGGCTGGAGAGAAGGCACTTGCTTGTGAAGCCTAAGGACATATGGTTGACTCCCAAGATCCCACATAAGCCAGACACACAAGGTCACACATATGCAAGGTTACACATGTGCACAAGGTGGTACATGCATCTGGAGTTTGATTAAAATGGCTAGAGACTTTGGTGTGCCAATGCTATCTCTCCCTCTCTGTCTTTCTCATTAAAAACAAACAAGGGCTGGAGAGATGGCTTAGCGGTTAAGCGCTTGCCTGTGAAGCCTAAGGACCCCGGTTCGAGGCTCGGTTCCCCAGGTCCCACGTTAGCCAGATGCACAAGGGGGCGCACACGTCTGGAGTTCGTTTGCAGAGGCTGGAAGCCCTGGCACGCCCATTGTCTCTTTCTCCCTCTATCTGTCTTTCTCTCTGTGTCTGTCGCTCTCAAATTAAAAAAAAATAAATAAAAAAAACCAGTTAGCTTGCCTTAAAAAAAAAAACAAACAGAAATCCAGAGGCTACAGAGAACTCAACATTAAATCAGTCTGCCAGGAGGCCTCCTGTGGTGGTTTGATTCAGGTGTCCCCCATAAACTTAGGTGTTCTGAATGCTAGGTTCCCAGCTGATGGAGATTTGGGAATTAATGCCTCCTGGAGGGAGTGTATTGTTGTGGGCAGGCTTATGGGTATTAAAGCCAGTTTCCCCTTGCCAGTGTTTGGCACACCCTCCTGTTGCTGTGGTCCACCTTCTGTTGGCCAGGGGGTGATGTCCACCCTCTGCTCATGCCATCGTTTTCCCCTGCCATCATGGAGCTTCCCCTTGAGCCTGTAAGCCAAAATAAATCTCTTTTTCCCAGAAGCTGCTCTTGGTTGGGTGATTTCTACCAGCAATGTGAACCTGACTGCCACAGTAAAGTGGTACTGAGGAGTGGGGTTGCTGCTAGACACCTGACTGTGTGGCTTTGGCCTTTTGGAGCTGATTTTCAAGAGGAATGTCGGAGGATTTGAAACCTTGGCCTAAGAGATGCTTTGCAGTGCTGTAAGTACAGCTTGATTGTCTATCGTGGTCAGAGCTGAAAGACCTGAAGGCAGTAAGAACTATGGACTGTGAGGTTTGGCTTATGAGGGTGAGAAAGAGCTTTGCCTGGACTGGGCTAGCAGTTTTTGTGAGAAGCTTGCTCTTGTGCCCATGTCCTGAGAAGTTGTGCAGGGTTGCTTTGCGTAGAAATGAACTGGTGTGTGCAGAGGGATATGGCACAGAAAGGAAAATCTTTGGGTGAACTGTTGCCCATTCAGCTGCAACTGAGAGATTACAACCTTTGAGACAGGGCTAGCTGACCTGCGCTGGGGCAACAGGAAGAATGTAGACTCTTTTGAAGGGGCCTGAGTGCTCAAGGAGTGTCCTGTTCTTCAAAGTCTGCTTTATTGCCCCCTGGATTAACAAATTGGCACCCTACCCGGTATCATGGAGTATAAGAAATGTTGGAAAGAGGGTCATTGAGTTTGCAACATGGTCTTGTGTTTTGGAAATGGCCATGGGCAGTGTGAAGCAGGTTTGCTGGTTGCCTGCATAGAGACCCCATGAGGCCATGAGGATGAACCGTGGATTGCAGTGGAGACCCATTGTAGATGCTGGGACCATGAGATGGCTGCCAAGGAGAGCTGTCGGCCCCGATGAAGTTTCCCAGGACTGTGAGTAGCCTAGCTGGAGGGGCAGAATTGGAATGCCAGAGACTTGTTGTTGGTTGGAATTATTGGACTTGGAGATTTGTCACTGGCTAGAGTTGCTGGACTTGAAGCTACAGAGTTTGATATTTTCCCTGGTTGTTTTAAATCTTGTATTGGTTGAATGTTTCTTTGCTATGCCCAATGCCATCTTTTGCAGTGTGAATATTTATTCTGTGCCATTATGGGTTTTTTGAGGTTATGTTTTGGTATTATGGCTCAGTTAAAAGATCTTGGACTATGGGGATGTATGAACATCATTGGGATTGATTAACAACTATGGGGACTTTTAAAATGAGATGAATGCATTGCATTTTACATGTATGATTATCAGTTTATGGGGGTCAGGGGCGGAATGTGGTGGTTTGATTCAGGTGTCCCCCATAAACTTAGGTGTTCGGAATGCTAGGTTCCCAGCTGATGGAGATTTGGGAATTAACGCCTCCTGGAGGGAGTGTATTGTTGGGGGCAGGCTTATGGGTATTAAAGCCAGTTTCCCCTTGCCAGTGTTTGGCACACCCTCCTGTTGCTGTGGTCCACCTTCTGTTGGCCAGGGGGTGATGTCCACCCTCTGCTCATGCCATCGTTTTCCCCCTGCCATCATGGAGCTTCCCCTTGAGCCTGTAAGCCAAAATAAATCTCTTTTTCCCAGAAGCTGCTCTTGGTTGGGTGATTTCTACCAGCAATGCGAACTGGACTGCAACACCTCCCTTGGAGAGGGGGCATAGAGATTTTAAGAACCATAGAGTGGGTAGGATAATCCTGAGGCATGGTTCTCAGCCACCCCAGAGAGAAAAGCCTCCATGACTCCACAGTGGAGAGATGGTTTAGTGGTTAAGGCACTTGCTTGTGAAGCCTATGAACCCATGTTCAAATCGCCAGGTCCCACATAAGCCAGACGCACAGTGGCAAAAGCACGCAATGTTGCACATGTGCACAATGGGGCACACACGTCTGGAGTTCGTTTGCCACTGCTGAAGGCCCAGGCATGCGCATTCTCTCTCTCTCTCTAATAAATAAAATTTAAAAAGAAGGAAGAAAAGTGAAGATGGAGCTGCCGAGATGGCTCTGTGTGACGGTGTTTAGGCCTCAGAAGCAGCAGCAGACACAGAGGAGTTGGTGCAGAGGCTCTGGAAGTCATGAGCAATCAGACGCTCTCCACTTCCGAGTTTGCTTTTACTTATTTCAGAGGGTCACATCAGAACAGTCATAGTTGTGCCACGAACACGGCTGTAAAACAATACGCTTTTGATTAATTAGCTGGCTTAAACAGAAAACACTACACAAATAGTGATGGAACAATTATAGTCAGAGTGACCTCATTTCCAACAAGACGTTCTCGAGAATAAACAAGAACAGGTTTCCCAGAAGGTTTGCCTTCCAGTTACAGTGTGCAGTGCTCCTCCTGTGCCTTCTTTTCTCTGTGAACTCAAGCTTGAAGGCTGAGAACGGCAAGGTGTTTGCCTGCAGAGCCTAACAAGACCTGAGTTCGATTCCCGGTACTCACCTAGAGCCAGATGCACAAAGTGGCACATGCATCCAGAGTCTGTTTGTGGCAGCCCTGGCCATTCTCCCTCTGGCAAATAAATGAATAAAAACATATTTTAAATATTTTCTTTACTTATTTTATTTTTATTTATTTATTTGACAGTGACAGAGAGAGAAAGAGGCAGATAGAGAGAGGATGGGACACAGCAAACGAACTCCAGACGCATGTGCCCCCTTGTGCATCTGGGGATTGAGCCTCCAACTGGGGTCCTTAGGCTTCACAGCGCTTAACCTATAAGCCATCTCTCCAGCCCTCTTATTTTAGAGAGTGAGAAAATGAGAACACCAGGGCCTCTAGCCATTGCAAATGAACTCCAGACACACGTGCCACCTTGTGCATTTGGATTATTGGGTACTGGGGAATCGAACCTAGGTCCTTTGGCTTTGCAAGCAAGCACCTTAACCACTGAACCATCTCTCCAGCGTCCCCTCCTTTTTTTTTTTTTTTTTTTTTTTTTGGTTTTTCAAGGTAGGCTCTCACTCTAGTTCAGGCTGACCTGGAATTCACTCTGTAGTCTCAGGGTGGCCTTGAACTCATGGTGATCCTCCTACCTCTGCCTCCTGAGTACCGACCCCCCTTTTTTTTTTTAGATTTAGTTTATCTCAGATAGATATAGAGAATGGGTGCTCAGGGCCTTTGGCCACTGTAAACGAACTCCAGACACATGCGCCCCCTTGTGCATCTGGCTTATGTGGGTCCTGGGGAATCGAACCTGGGTCCTTTGGCTTCTAATGCAAACGCCTTATTAGCCGCTAAGCTATCTCTCCAGCCCTATTTTTTAGGTTGTTCGAGGTAGGGTCTCGCTCTAGCCCAGACTGACCTGGAATTCACTAAGCATTCTCAGGGTGGCCTCGAACTCACGGTGATACCCGTAACTCTGCCTCCCGAGTGCTTGGATTAATGAAGTGCACCACCTGGCGCCGCCTTCCTTGTAGAACTTCGGAATCACTTCGCACACGCCCCCCCTGCAACTGGCTAGTCCGGAGCTCGGAGCTCCGCCTACGACCAATCAGTGCACGAAAACCCTTTGGCCAATAGGGTTGGCGCACTGTCTTCCGCCCCCTCCCATTGCTGCTGCTTAAAGGAGTCAACGTACCGCCGCGGGAAGCGCCGGCCTCCAGTGCCGAGGCCGCCGTTGCCCTTTTAACACGGAGAGGCGCTGACCGGAGAAAACCAATGAGAATCCCGGCTCCGCCCGCCCGGGGCTGAGGTCACGCTGGGTGGTCGGTGGTCGTCCTGCGGGGCAGCCCGGTGCCCCTGGGCTCTGGCGACAGCTCCTGGGCCACTGCGCGGGCTGCATGGCTCTGCGAGGCGTGAGCGTGCGGCGGCTGCTGCGCTGCGCGCCGGGCCTGCGCGTGCAGCGCACGTGGGGCTCCGCGGGGGCGCACACCGGTGCGTGCGGGGACCCGGGACGGGGCGGGGCGGGAGAGGGGAGGGGAGCTTCCCCCGGTGACTTTCCTCATCCCCCCCCCCCCCCCCCCGTCCGGTTTGCAGAGACCGGCGGGAAGACGCAGAGCCCACCGGCCAAACGTAAGCAACCCCGCTTTGGCGCCATGCGTCTGTCCAGCTGTCTGCGTGGACCCAGGTGGACTCTGTCCCTAGATGCAAGGGCTGCGGAGAGGGGGAGGGGGCCCGAGGACCTGGGGCGCTCAGATTGTGGGTGTCTGCTCCTGAGGCACTTCCCCTCCCCCCCCCCCACCGAGAAGGGTCACCTTTGCTGGACACACTGGTAGCCCGCATCCGAGAGCGAGGTGGCGGGAAAGCGGTTTCGCAGGGCCGGGCTGAGTCCCAATCCCCACCCTTCCCGTCCCCTACCCGCGACCCAGCCTCGCGCCCGGAGTTTGACTGGAGGGACCCACTGGTGCTGGAGGAACAGCTGACGACGGATGAGAAACTTATCAGGGACACCTTCCGCAACTACTGCCAGGAGCAGCTCATGCCTCGCATCCTACTGGCCAATCGCAACGAAGGTGCCTAAGGAGGGTGGGCACCCCAGCGCACCCCTGAGTGCATCCACTACCATGCACACAGCTCTCCAAGGCCCATCTGTCCTTGGGGGCTGGGAACTCCAGCAATCTGGGCCTGGGCCTCACTGGGGGACTCGTACCTTTGCAGTTTTTCACCGGGAGATAGTCCATGAGATGGGCGAGCTGGGCATTCTGGGGCCCACCATCAAAGGTAGGGCTGTTGCTTTTTCTTTCCTCCCCCCATCTCCGCCTGTACTTTACCCTAGCCTCAGTTTTCCAGTCTGTAAAATGGGGGTGGCTGTCCCTCCTTTGAAAATCGTTGTGGGAGCCGGGCATGGTGGTGCATGCCTTTAATCCCAGCACTTAGTTGGCAGAGGTAGGAGGCTCTCCATGAGTTCGAGGCCAGCCTGAGAGACTACATAGTGAATTTCAGGACAGCCTGGGCTAGAGCGAGACCCTACCTCGAAAAACCTAAATAAATAAATAAATTGCTGTGGGGGTGAGGTGAGTGAACTCCCAGCCAGGCCAGTCCTTCCTGTGTCCTTAAGGACCCTGTTATAGCTCACTCGCTCTCTCCCAGGGAGTCCGTGGTCACAGCGGAGCTGGGCTTTAGTTCCTGTTGGTTTGCCCGTTCTTCTGTGTCCCCAGGGTATGGCTGTGCTGGGGTGTCCTCTGTGGCCTATGGGCTCCTGACTCGAGAGCTGGAGCGGGTGGACAGTGGATACAGGTCTATGATGAGCGTGCAGTCATCCCTTGTCATGCACCCCATCTACGCCTACGGCAGTGAGGAGCAGAGGCAGAAGTACCTGCCACGGCTCGGTGAGCAGCTGTGTGTGTCCCCCCCTCCGCCGCCTCCATCTCTTGACTTACCACTATCATTGTGTGTGTGTGTGTGTGTGTGTTTTCAAGGTAGGGTCTCACTCTATCCCGGGCTGACCTGGAATTCACTACGTAGTCTCAGGGTGGCCTTGAACTCACGGCGATCCTCCTTCCTCTGCCTCCCAAGTGCTGCAGTTAAAGGCGTGCACCACCACATCTGACTTCTTTTTCTTTTAAAAAAAATACTTATTCAGGGCTGGAGAGATGGCTTAGCAATTAAGGAATTTGCCCATGTAGCCAAAGGACCCAGGTTCGACTCCCCAGGACCACGTAAGCCAGATGCACAAGGGGCACATGTGTCTGGAGTTCGTTTGCAGTGTCTAGAGGCCCTGGCGTGTCCATTCTCTCTTCTCTGCTTGCAAATAAATAATCATTTAAAACATATTTATTTATTTAAGAGAGAGAGAATGGGAATGAATGTGCATGCCAGGGCCTCCTGCCACTGTAAATGAACTCCAGATGCATGGCTACCTTGTGTACCTGGCTTTGCAAGGGTATTGGGGAACTGAACCCAGGTCATCAGGCTTTGCAACGAAGTGAATTTATCATTTTTTCATTTCATTCCCCCAGACGCATGTGCCACCATGTGCATCTGGCTTACGTGGGTTTTGGGGACTTGAACCTGGGTCCTTAGGCTTTGCGGGCAAGCCCCTTAACCTCTAAGCCATCTCTCCAGTCATCCTTTTTTTCTTCTGTGCTTCATATCCCAATCCAAAGTCTAAAGTCTTAACTTCCTGACAGGGTCCCCGAGGCCACTGATGAGCGCCAGCATCTCCAGCCGCTCTCTTGTGCCCTTGTGTTCCCTCTTCCCTGCCAGCCAAGCTCAGCTTCCTGGGATTCTGCCAACACACTCCTGGGCCTTGGCACGCCTCATCCCCTTTGCTGGGACCATTCTCCCCAGCCCCGTTCTTCAGGTTAACTTCTCAGTGCCTTTCAACCCTCTTGCCAGCTCCTTCCTGACTTCCTGACAAGTCCCCTTCCTCTCTTGACACTGTGGTTATATTCTGGAGGCCATTTCTACAGTCCCTGGAAGGTTGTAACAGCAGGGCCAGAGCTGCCTTGGACCCAGGTCTTTCTGGCTCGGCGAGAATTGATCTTTCTTTCTTTCTTTCTTTTTTTCTTTGAGGTAGGGTCTTACTCTGGTTCAGGCTGACCTGCAATTCACTGTATAGTCTCGGGGTGGCCTCGAACTCACCGTGACCCTCCTACCCCTGCCTGCCAAGTGCTGGGATTTAAGAAGCTGATCATTTTTGAGGGGGCGGATGGACCCTGGTGGCCTTGTGATTCTGTCTTGTGCCTGCAGCTAAGGGTGAGCTTCTGGGCTGCTTCGGACTCACCGAGCCCAATCATGGCAGTGACCCTGGCAGCATGGAGACCCGTGCCTGCCACAGCCCATCAAACAAGAGCTACACTCTCAGTGGAACCAAGACCTGGTGAGGCGCCGGTGCAGTGGCAGGTGGATGGACAGGGATGAGGGGCAGTGTCCATACCCTTCATTGACCGTCCTGCCCCCCCCCCCCCCCAGGATCACCAACTCACCTGTGGCTGACCTGTTTGTCGTGTGGGCTCGGTGTGAGGATAACTGCATTCGGGGCTTCCTGCTGGAGAAGGGGATGCGGGGCCTCTCTGCCCCCAGGATCGAGGGCAAGTTCTCCCTGAGGGCCTCGGCCACAGGCATGATCATCATGGATGGTGTGGAGGTGCCCGAGGAGAATGTGCTGCCCAAGGGATCCGGCCTGGCGGTAAGGGGCAGACACCTTGGTAACTAGTGTCTGGTCACCTGCTGGCCCACCTTTCTCTCGTGGGACCAAACACACATGGTCTCTGTGTTTGTGAAGCACTGTGGATTTTTCGGAGATTCTGAGAGGCTTGGCCTGACTCATGTCTTTTTTTTTTTTTTTTTTTTAATATTTTTTTAATTGACAAGTTCTATACTTAAAACAAACCATGGTATTTCCCTCTCCTACCCCGCTTTCCCCTTCATAACTCTGCTGTCCATCATCTCCCTTCTTATTTATTTTGATTTTTCAAGGTAGGATCTTGCTGTAGCCCAGGCTGACCTGGAATTCACTGTGTAGTCTCAGGGTGGCCTCAAACTCTCGGCCATCCTCCTACCTCTGCTTCCTAAGTGCTGGGATTAAAGGCGTGCGCCACCACGTCCGGCTTCATAAATGTCTTAATTACCCTTTTGGTGACTTTCTCACTTAATAGTCTCTGCCCAGGATGTGTGTGGTGGGGGAGGGTGTATGGGTTCACATTCTGCACACATGGGTATCGTTTCAGACTCCTAGATCTAACACTGAGCCCATATACCAAGCTGGACAGGGCTGTGTAAACCCAGGGTGGAAAGGCCATGGACAGAGCCTGCTATGCTGACCACTACCCATGCTCTGTGTGATCCAGATGTCTGCCAAGGCTCCCCAGTCTGGTGCATCTTGGGGGGGGGGGCTTGCTTCACAGTTCTGTCTGGACCCTCAGCATCTCTGGGTGGGGCTGAGGTCCTTCTCTCTACCCTACAGGGTCCCTTTGGCTGTCTCAACAATGCCCGCTATGGCATCACATGGGGCGTGCTGGGTGCCGCCGAATTCTGTTTGCACACGGCCCGGCAGTACACCCTGGACAGGTGTGAGGGGGACGCTGCAACATCTGGGGGGTGTGAGTGTCCTGTGGGTCCTTCCTGTGTCTCAAGGGTGACTCCCTGCCTACCAGGCCTATTCCCCTCTCTGTAAAATAGCCCAGGAAGTCCTTCTGAGCAGCAAAAGGCTGAGCTGACAACAGGGCCAGGGTGAGCTGGCGCACTGCGGCATCCTGAGACCTTCCCCTGACCCCCTGTTCTAGGATCCAGTTTGGTGTCCCCTTGGCCAGGAACCAGCTGATTCAGAAGAAGCTGGCAGACATGCTCACTGAGATCACACTGGGCCTCCACGCCTGTCTGCAACTGGGCCGCTTGAAGGATCAAGACAAGTAGGGGCTGCAGTTGGGGTCTGGGGGGCTGGGGCAGGAGGACGTAGTTCTGGGGAGAAGTTCCTTCCCAGATGGTGGCCCCAGGGACCCATGCTGCTTTTCCTCTTGGTCTTGATGGACTTTCAGGTGAAGATTCGGCTCCATCCTTGGGTGGGTTTGCTCAGGCCTGAGGATCCAGGGTTTGTAACATTGTGCCATTCCTAGGGCCACTCCAGAAATGATCTCCCTGCTGAAGAGAAATAACTGTGGGAAAGCCTTGGACATTGCCCGCCAGGCACGAGACATACTTGGGGGGAATGGTATTTCAGACGAGTACCACGTGATCCGACATGCCATGAACCTGGAGGCTGTGAACACCTATGAAGGTAGGGCTGGACCCTGAGATGTGGGCACCCAACAGCCTTAGCATTTGGGGAAGGGGGACGGCACACTGGCATCCTCCAGCTGTCAGCAGGTGGGAGGGTGTCATCCCGTCATCCGGAGTTGCTTGCAGATGTCCAGGGAGTGAAGTGCTTCATGCACTTCAGAGTCCTGAGGAGCAGACCCTGCCAATGCCCCCACTCCTCAGGAGGAGGTCTAGTTCTAAGATCAAGGGAGTCTCTGCTAGCATCTCCACAGAAGAGGGAGGCCTGGTGGGCTGGCAGATGTGAGGGAGTGAAGCAACATACAGGACTGGCCCATTTCATGCTCAGAGAAAAAGAACACAACCCCACGTAGACTGGTGTTTGCACCTCACGTGTGGCCTGTACCCTGGCTCACAGGGCAGACAGACTTGGAAGAAGAAAAAACTGGGGAAATGCAATCCACGGTGATCCATGCAAAAGTGGAGGCATTAGCTTCATGGGCAGAGAAGCTTCTAGACAGAAAAAACAGCATGTCTTCCCTGCCAGCTTGTGAGGAACTGAACCAAAGACAGTCTCATAGCCCCAAATCTCGTTTCTCCACAGAGCACTGGATGGAACATTCTAGCAACAATGAAAGGGAGGCATGGGGGATGGGACCTCAAGATTGGCAGAGGAGTTTTCCCATGGCAGAGGGATGGATGGGTCAGACTTGGACTTTGGAAATAATCAGAATTATGTGACTCTATAAAAGGGAAGCCATACAAGCTAGGGGAGAGCAAAATACCACGTGGGAAGGGAGTATGGCACCAGCTGGGGAATGAGCAGCTTTGGGGTAGGTCAGTGGTGACAGGCAGCATTTACTAAGGTACTTGCTTTCCCTCTTCATGTAGCTGGATAGCTATCCCCAACTCTTAACTCTACAAGAAAATGTGGCCAGGTTGAAATTCAAACATTTAATCAACTATGCAGGCAGGTAGTGGGGTGAATTTGTTGAGAGGGAAGCACCAAGGCTGAGCCCATGTCAGGGGCTAGCCTTGCTGCATTTTGGGTTTAGCACAAAGAACATTGGGTGTTTTTTTGTTTGTCAGGTTGGGTAACAGAACCATGAAAAGTAATCTCAGAAGGACTTGCATGGCGGCTGTCACTACATGTGACTCCCCTGGCAGTGGTCAGCATTCACCATCATTGTAGTTCTGTTCTTCTGCAGCAGGAGCCTAGAGGGTCAAAAGTGGGGACTTTAGAGAGAAGTTATGAGCTGTTAACACTGCAAACTGACTCTGTAATGTTAACCTTGTGCAGGTACACATGACATTCACGCTCTGATCCTTGGAAGAGCAATCACAGGAATTCAGGCATTCACAGTTGGCAAGTGAACTCACTTCTGCAGAGGGCCAGATACTCTAAAGGCCCTTCTCAGACAATGCTTGACTGGACCTGGGACCCTGCGATAGGAGTTTACTTAGGAGGTGGTGATCGACCTAACTTTTATGATGGGAAGTGAGACACCTAATTAAATGTTGACATTTCCTTTTGGAAGTCACTCAAATGTGCTCTGTAGAAAGACCGGGTTCTTTGTATAGTATTTCTTGACCCATTCTTCATGGTGGATAGCATCAGATGCAATCATCTTAAGCTGCTTTTGAACTGGGGAGTAGGAAGAGGGAAGGAGACTGTCACTGAAGCCACTTTGGTGAGACTAAGCAGGCCCCTGAGAAAGCATCAGACCTCACTGTGAGCACTTCTGCCTGCTCGACACTGATCAGATGAGGGGGAGGAAGATGAAGAGACTGAGAGTCCCACATGCAGGACTGGTGGCCATGGAGAGAGAGTTGGCGAGGTTCTCACAGACGTGGTGCATCACTGGGGCAGGTGGAGGCTCTGAGCCGGAGCACCTGAGTCTCTGGTTCTCCTGTGGTTAAGTGAGGGTTAGACAGGTCCCAGGCTTGGGGCATATCCCAGGCTTGGGCATGTCCCAGGCTGTAGGGCTATGGGCAGAGGGGACACTTTCTGGCTGACCCTGCTTTGCTGAGCCTGTGCCTCTGTGAGCTATGGAGTTCAATACCTTTCCTGTTTCCCAGGGCTGGGGTGGTGGTAGAGTGCTTGCTTGGTACTCACAAGGCCCTAGGTTCCATTTCTAGCAACACACACACACACAGTCCTCCTGGTTCCTGCTCATACTTACTCATGGCTGAGCCATTCATGGCCTTCTTGTGGAAACAGTATGGCTCTTACCTCAGGCTGGACACACAGGTCTTTGTACACGGTCTCCACGGTATGGCAGACCTGCTTGAGCTCCATTTCCAGGTGGCTTATCTTTGCCATTTTCTGGGTGAATTCTTGGAGCTTCTCCTGAATGATCTTGCTGTGGTGGCTGTACATCTGGTGCATCTTCTCCTCCAGCTTCTCGGTCAGATCTGAGACCTTCCAAAGAGTAAGTGTTCTTGGAAAGTCAGAGACATCACCAGACACCATCCATTCCAAGTGCATCTCAGAGTTTTCTATAATTTATCTTAAGTTTAAAGTAGTACAAGGAGGACTGGCAGTACGGGCTGGAAAGATGGCTCAAGTTAAAGGTACTTGCCTGTCAAGCCTGACACCCCAGAACCCACATAAACTCAGATGCACAGAGTGGCATATTCATTCTAGGCAGTGGCCGGAGGCCCTGGCATGCCCATTCATCCCATACTCCATACACACACACACACACACACACACACACACAGATTTTTCAAGGTAGAGTTTCACTGTAGCCCAGGCAAATGTTCTACCACTAGTTAACATCCCCAATCCAACCACTTATTTCTGAACCTTTCTCTTCTCATCTATGAAAGGGGTCCAATCTGTAACTGTCACATGGCTGAAATCAGTACTGTGTGAGAACTGCCTAGCATATGAACAGATACCTGGCCATTTCACCTAAGGAGTGCATCCCCTCCCACTGAGACTCTGTCACCTTGACCTTGAGGTTGTCCCTGAAGCTGTTCATGAAGGCGTAGTCATTTTGTCTGTTCTCATTGATGTTTTCGATCAGCTCCTGGGCTCTCTTCCGTAGGACATCAATGCTGGACTCCACTGATAAAAAGGGTCCTGGTCTCCCTTCCAGCCCTGGCAGTTGGCGGATGGCACTGGAAGTGAGATATAGAGCTAAACTCTGATTGCTCAAAGTACCAAAATCAGCACCACACACTCAGAAATGGCTGATATCAATAAGTTCTATGGTGTTAGGAGAACCTGGGTTGCTCTCCTTGTGGGGAACAGTTGGCAGTTTTTTTATTATTTCATTCACACCCTAAGATATGGGGCAGCTCCCATCTTATAACTGAGACAGTGGAGCCAGAGGTATAAACTAAACCTGTCTGGAGTCCACAACAAGATCTGTCAAACCCAATGCCCACTATGATTTTGTTATACTAACTTGCTGCTTTGAAGTGAGTTTCAAGCAATGAGAGATGTCTCAGCAGTTAAAGGTACCTGCCTATAAAGCTTTAAAGCCTGATGGCCTGGGTTCAATTCCCCAGTACCCATTTAAAGCTAGATGCACAAAGTGAAGCACACATCTGGAGTTTCTTTGCTGTGGCCTGTCCTTTTTTTTTTTTTTTTTTTTTTCTTCTCTGTCTCTCAGTTTGCAAATAAATACTTAAAAAAAGAAAAGGGGACCGGGTGTGGTGAGGTGTCTCTTAATCCCAGCTCTCTGGAAGGCAGAGGTAGGAATATTGCCATGAGTTCAAGGCCACCCTGACACTACATAGTGAATTCTAGGTCAACCTGGGCCAGAGTGAGACCCTACCTCAAAATAAATAAACAAATAAATAAAAAGGAAGAATATGTATTTATTTGTAAGCAGAGAGAGAGAAAGACAAAGGGAATGGGCATGCCAGTGTCTCTTGCCACTGCAAATGAACTTGATACAGGCACTACTTTACTACTTTGTTGTTTCTTTTTCTTTTTTTCTTTCTTTTTTTTTTTTTTTTTTTGGTTTTGGTTTTGTGAGGTAGGGTCTCAATGTAACCCAGGCTGACCTGGAATTCACTATGTAGTCTCAGGGTGGCCTCGAACTCATGGCGATCCTCCTCCCTCTGCCTCCCGAGTGTTGGAATTAAAGGTGTGTGGCACCACGCCTGGCTTGTTTCTGGGTTTTTTCTTGGGGGGGGTCATTAAATTATTATTATTATTATTATTATTTGGTTTTTCGAGGTATCTCACTCTAGCTCAGGCTGACCTGGAATCCACTATGTAGTCTCAGGGTGGCCTTGAACTCATGGTGATCCTCCTACCTCTGCCTCCCGAGTGCTAGGATTAAAGGCATGTGCCACCATGGCCGACAAAATGAATTTTTTTTATTAATAACTTCCATGATTATAAAAAAAATCCCATGGTAATGCCCCCCCCACACTCCCCTTTGAAACTCCATTCTCCATCATATCCCCTCCCCCTCAATCAGTCTCTCTTTTATTTTGATGTCATGATCTTTTCCTCCTATTATGAATTGTTTCTGTTTTTTTGAGGTAGGGTCTCACTTTAGTCCAGGTTGGTCTTGAACTCACAGCAATCCTCCTACCTTGGCCTCCCACGTGCTGGGATTAAAGGTGTGTGCTACCTGCCTGGTGCGTGCACCACTTTGTGCATCTGACTTTACAGGATTTGCAAGTAAGCACCTTTAATCAACGAGCCATCTCTCCAGCCCCGCAAAAAAACAGTATTTCTTCATATAGCCGACAAAGCCTTCCAAGGCCTGGGCTTGTATCCTTTTCCCAGCCTATATATTTTTTTAAACAGAAAAAGAGAGAGAGGGATGGAGGGAGAGAATGGGTGCCCCAGAGCCTTCAGCTGCTGCAAATGGACCCCAGATGCCCCCCCTTGTGGTGCATGTGCGACATTGTACGCTTGTGTCACCGTGCTTCTGGCTGTGTGGGACCTGGAGATTGGAACATGAGTTCTTAGGCTTTGCAGGGAATTGTCTTAACTGCTGAGCCATCTCTCCAGCCCTGTTTGCTTTTAATGTTAGGGGTCCAAGCCAGCACTTTGCAAATTGCTAGGCAAGTGCTCTCCTGCTGCGCCCCGCTCCCAGCAGTAGCCTGATAGCCCCTTCCACTCTAGCTCCTGCAATCTGAGACCCCACCTGTCTTTACCTAAAACCATTTTTCTTTTCTGCTTCCTTCACATCAAAGTAACACTCAGACCTTCCTGCCCCCTCGGTCATAACTAGCATAACTCATACTCATGGGTTCCCTTTAGTGCACATGCGCCTTAGGACAGGAACTATACTCTGCTCATCTATGCTTTCCAGCACCCCAAAGACTTCTTAATGTGGGCTGGACACCTACATGAACAAACTGCTGATGGAGCTGCTTCTAACATCCCAGCTCGCAGGCTTTCCTTACGCACACAGTATGGCTTGTCTCAGCCTCTCCTGGACCAGCTCATGTTTGAAGATGTTGTAAATTAAAAGCAATGATATCACCAGGTATTTCTTTCTGTGTAATTGTTCACAACCTGCTTGAGCTGCTAATGGCTCCAAGATGTTCCTCTCCAAGGCTCAAGGGATGAGGCTGGACCGGGTTTTCGTGGCAGCTACATAAATGGTGAAAAATCACTTGAATTCAACTAATGCAAATTTCATGGTGGGACAAAGGCCTGCATCAGATGTCTGCTGAGGGCTTCTTTATTTTTCCAGCCTTTCCATTTCATTTTTCTTAATACTTAGCAGCTGCATATTAATCAGGATGCTAATGAATCATTGGCTTCTCTGGGCCTGCATTCACCAATTAGCTTTAATAAACAAAATGTGTGGTGTCCTCGCTGCTGGCTTCCCCAGTTCCTGGGTGACTTCTGTTGCCGAACCCTGGACCAAGGCCAGGGAATGGGAGTAAGCCCAACACAGCTCGCCTGATGTGCATGGCCTGTGTGGGGGTCAGGTGTGTACAGGGCACAGAGACTGTAAACACATGACCGAGTCCATCTATTATGTCTGCCCTTCTACGGAGTCCCTAATTCTGCTCTGAGGATTAGAACAGTTCCCAAGCAGGGCCCAGGCTGGCAGGGGGCCCAGGAAATGGGTCTAAGGGAAGAGACCATCTGTTCACTCCAAGTAAAGCTGTGATTGGCAGTGTGTGAGCCAGAGCTGCCCACTGTTGGGGCCCTCATTCCATGGCCTCTCACAGATACACAAGTAAACAATCCGCCAGCTACTCAGGACCACCGCGGGCGGCAGTCCCAGGAGAAGAGGCAAGCTAATCAAACATTCGAGGAGGAACGCCACTGAATGTGGCACACTGGCAAAGCGGTGTTCTGCTGAAGTCCTGCCAGGAAGGGGGAGGCCTGAATGGAAGCAGATGAGCCGGTTCCTCGCCTGCTACTTTCCTCTCCCAAAATGCTAACGTTTCAATCATGCTGCAGAGGCTGTATCTGCTGCTGGAGCTATTAACGCCCTGGGCTGATTTCCATCCACCTGGTTTTTGGCTCTTGGGCAGTTCCAAGACTGCAAATGCTCTGCAGTTGCCTGGGCCTCTTCACGCAGCTTCTGGTCTGAACATGCTACAGCAGTAAGACTGTCAACACTGACCTTGGCCATGTTTCCTCTTTTTCTCATCTCTGACAGAAAGCATTTCACTCTGTGGCCTGCTTTACAATAGAGGATTGGAGGAGGTAAGGGGAAAGGGCCTTTCTGTCTGGTGACCTCAGGATCCTGTCCTGAGCCTTTTTCTAACTCTTCCCAGGTAAGCTCATTCACTCCATAGCTGCAAAAACAACTCCATGATGTCACAACAGTACCCTGCTTCACTGGGAGTTCTGGCTAAGAAAATCTCATAGTGATTTCTTGCCTGGAAAAGTTCACATGAATGTCTCCAGCCACTTTGTATACCTCAAAAACAAACAAAAAGGATGAAATGGAACTACAGTGTGTGTGTGGGAAACCACACCAAATGGAAAGCAAGGAGCAGGGGTATGCTGGAAGCACTGAGCAACAGGCAGGGTAAAGAAGCCTTGATTCATGCCATGGTACAAAGACTCTCAGCCACACCAGCTTTCCAGCTTCCAACATGAACTTGCACGTGTCAACTCAGGAAGGCGCTAGAGGATCAGCTCTTGTGAGCCAGTGCAGCCAGCTGTAGAAATGGACAAAGGGCAATCCTTTCCCTCTTCCCTGCTGAATGGACCTCAGCCAGAGCCTCCAACCTGAGCCCTCTGAACCATTCTCCACAAAATAGGGAAGGTCTTTTTCATCAGGGATCTGAGTATGCTATTTCTATGGCTCAGCAGTTCTGCCAATAGGTACAATCACCCTCCTTGCAGGACTGGGTTGGATACCAAAATCTGTGGATACTCAAGTACCGGCATAATGCTTGCACTGTACCTTACATGGCTCTCTGGAAACTTCCAATCTCTAGATGGCTTATAGTACCTAAAACAAGCAGGAGTGGTAGCTCTCAGCATTTGGGAGGTGGAGGCAGAAGGATGAGTTCAAAGGCAGTCTCAGCTATATGCTGAATTTGAGGTCAGTCTGGACTACATGAGGTTATGTATTTTGTTGTTGATTTTTTCCAGGTAGGGTCTCACTCTAGTCCAGGCTGACATGGAATTTGCAATGTAGTCTCAGGCTGGCCTCGAACTCATGATGATCCTCCTACCTCTGCCTCCCAAGTGCTGGGATTAAAGATGTGCACCACCACACCAGCTCTGCATTGGGTCTTTTACCAAAAAAAAAAAAAAAAAAAAAAAAAAAAAAACTAACATAAGCCTGGTGTGGTGGCACATGCCTTTAGTCCCAGCACTTGGGAGGCAGAGGTAGGAGGATTGCAGTGAGTTTGTGGCCACTCTG
Organism: Jaculus jaculus; assembly: GCF_020740685.1. NCBI lineage: Eukaryota > Metazoa > Chordata > Mammalia > Rodentia > Dipodidae > Jaculus > Jaculus jaculus. The sequence continues at coordinate 13,417,492 of NC_059122.1, read as the reverse complement.
AGACTACATAGTGAATTACAGGTCAGCCCAGGCCAGAGTGAGACCCTACCTCAAATGACCAAAGTCCTAATGCAATTATACTGTATTACTTAGAAAATAATGGCAAGTGGCTGGAGAGATTACTTAGTGGTTGAGGTACTTGTGCCTTCAAAGCCTGAGACCTAGGTTTTATTCCTCAGAACCCACATAAGCCATGTGCACAAAGTGGCACATGTGTCTGGAGTTCATTTGCAGTGGTAGAGGCCCTGGTACACCCTTCCTCTCTCATAAATAAAAAATGAAATTAAAAATGTATTTTACATACACACACACACGTACATATACATTGAGAGTCAAGCATGGTGGTGCATACTATTAATCCTAGCACTTGGAAGGATCACCATGAGTTCCAGGCCACTCTGAGACCTCTCTGCCTCCCAAATGCTGGAATTAAAGGTCTGTGCTACCATGTCTTGATTATTTATTTATTTTAAAGATTTATTAATTTATTAGAGATAGAAGAAGAGAGAGAGTGAGAATGGAAGCACCAGGGCCTCTAGCCACTGCAAAGGAACTCCAGATGCATGTGCCACCATGTGCATCTGGCTTTCGTGGGACCTGGAGAATCGAACCTGGTCCTTAGGCTTCACAGGCAAGTGCCTTAACCATTAAGCCATCTCTCCAGCCCTTATTATTATTATTTTTTTAACATAAAGTATTCACACAATGCTATCCCTCTGTTCTAAACTTTCTCCTGGACAACTTAGCATCCAAAGACTGACTTCCAGGCTGGGGGGTGTACTTGGTAGAGTGTTAGTTCCTTGTAATTATTCACTAAAAATATAGCTAACAACTATATATATACACACACACACACACACACACACACACATATATATATGTATATATATATGTATATATATATGTGTATATATATGTATGTATATATATGTATATATATGTATATATATGTATATGTATATATATATGTATATATATATATGTATATATATATATATATATATGTGGCACATCTCATTTTATGGCAATTATTACTGTGCCTCAAGGAATTTTTTTCATTACCGACTGAAAGTGTGGCAACTTTTCATGCTGAGCAGCAAGTCTGCTAGTGTCACTTTTTCAACTGCTTAGATGACAACATTTTTAGCAGTAAAGTATGCTTCAGCTAAGGTTCCTTGTCCTCTTTTCTACATAATGGCCTTGCCTATTTTAATAATAAAATACAGTCTAAGTTTAACCTTACCACCCGCCCCCAAGGTAGGGCTTCACTCTACTCCAGGCTGACATGGAATTCACTATGTAGTCTCAGGGTGGCCTTGAACTCACAGTGATCTCCCTACCTCTGTCTCCTAAGTGTTGGGATTAAAGGCATGCACCACCACATCTGACAACCTTTGTTTTGTACCTTATGTACCCTCAGGCTACCCTCAAATCTATGTAGCCCAGGATTACCTTGAAGTTCTGATCCTCCCTCTCCCTTCTCCCCTGTAAGGCTTTGATTAAAGACGTGGTTTAGGCATTTTGGGGATGGAACCATGAAACCCAGGGCTTTGTGTGTGCTAGGAGAGCACTCTACTGAGATAGAGCCCCAGCCCCGCCCCCTTTGTTTTATTTTTTAAAATTTATTATTACTATTAGTAGTAGTAGTAATATTTTGGTTTTTGAGGTAGGGTTTCACTCTAGCCCAGGCTGACCTGGAATTCACTATGTAGTCCTATAACTGGCCTTGAATTCATGAGGATCCACCTGACTCAGCCTCCCAGTTGCTGGGAATACAAGAGTGAGCTACCATGTCCAATCCCCCTCCTAGGAAAGGAGAGGAGAGGAAAGAGATATATATATTATTTGATAGGGGGAGAGAGAGGGAGAGAGAATGGGCACACTGGGGCCTCTCGCTAGTGCAAATGAACTCCAGTTACATGTGCTCCTTTGTGCATCTGGCTTACATGGATCCTGGGGAATTGAACCTGGGTCTTTTGGCTTTGTGGGCAGGTGCCTTAACCACTATGCTATTTCTCTAGCCCCTTTTTTAATTATTAGTTTGATTATATATATATATATGTGTGTGTGTGTGTGTGTGCATATATATATATATATATATGTAAATTTTTTTTTTTACACACACACATACACATTTTGTGTGTGTGTGTCAACAAGATCCGAGGACTACTGGGACACTGCTCTGCTGCAGGGGCCTGGAACCAAACCTGCACTATCTTTGAGGTATGGTAGTACCAGGAGCTCTAAGTGATCAAGAGACGGACATGAATATGTATGATCTATGCAGATACTATACCATCTTACCCAAGGGACTTGAGCATCAGCAGATTTTGTGTATGGGCAGGGCCAGTGGGGGACTTGACTGTCTCCCTCCATTCGAATGTCAGCACCGAGAACCGTTCCGCGGCCCACGTTAGGATGCACTGGTGCAAACAAGAGGGCCGTGTGCGACCCACAGGACCTCATGGGAATCGGGAGGAGCATTTGGCCCGTAGCTCCTCACCTTGCTGCCCCCGCTCCCCCGGGCGTGTCACGATTCTCGTCCTGTGGATGCTCTCTGACGCTGGCCATTGCCTGGGAAAGCTGGTCCTTCAACTCCACTCGGGGCCCATCCACCTTCGTGGAAGGGAGCAGCAGGGAAAGGTGGTGGGATCGCACACTTCCACCCGTGGACACAGGCAGCCATGGCTGCACGTGGGCATGGGGAATCCGGGTGGAGGTGTGATGTCAGGGGATGAGGGGAACCCAGTGTGGAGGTGTGATGTTGGGGGGGGGTGAAGGGAACCCAGTGTGGAGGTGTGATGTTGGGGGGGGTGAAGGGAACCCAGTGTGGAGGTGTGATGTTGGGGGGGGGGTGAAGGGAACCCAGTGTGGAGGTGTGATGTTGGGGGGGGGGATGAAGCGAACCCAGTGTGGAGGTGTGATGTTGGGGGGGGATGAGGGGAACCCAGTGTGGAGGTGTGATGTTGGGGGGGGATGAAGGGAACCCAGTGTGATGTTGGGGGGGGATGAAGGGAACCCAGTGTGGAGGTGTGATGTGGGGGGGGATGAAGGGAACCCAGTGTGGAGGTGTGATGTTGGGGGGGGATGAGGGGAACCCAGTGTGGAGGTGTGATGTCAGCAGATGGAGGTGTGAAGTCGGGGGATGAGGGGAACCCAGTGTGGAGGTGTGATGTCAGCAGATGGAGGTGTGAAGTCGGGGGATGAGGGGAACCCCATGTGGAGGGGTGACGTCGGGGGATGGGGAACCCTGTGTGGAGGTGTGATGTCAGGGGCATGAGGGGAACCCTGTGTGGTGGTATGATGTCAGGGGATGATGGGAACCCCTTGTGGAGGTGTAATGTCGGGGGGATGAGGGGAACCCTGTGTGGAGGTGTGAAGTCAAGGGATGAGGGGAACCCCGTGTGGAGGGGTGATGTTGGGGGATGGGAAACCCCGTGTGGAGGTGTGATGTTGGGGGATGAGGGGAACCCCATGTGGAGTTGTGATGTCGGAGATGAGGGGAACCCGTGTGGAGTTGTGATGTCGGGGATGAGGGGAACCCCCTGTGGCGGTGTGATGTCGGAGATGAGGGGAACCCCGTGTGGAGGTGTGATGTCGGGGATGAGGGAAACCCGTGTGGCGGTGTGATGTCGGGAATGAGGGGAACCCCATGTGGAGGTGTGATGTCAGAAGATGAGGGGAACCCCGTGTGGAGGTGTGATGTCAGAAGATGAGGGGAATCCCGTGTTGAGGGGTGATGTTGGGGTTGGGGGATGGGAGAACCCCATGGTGAGGTGTGATGTCAGGGGATGAGGGGAACCCCGTGTGGCAGTGTGATGTTGGGGATGAGGGGAACCCCCTGTGGGGGTGTGATGTCGGGGATGAGGGAAACCCGTGTGGAGGTGTGATGTCAGGGATAAGGGGAACCCCGTGTGGAGGGGTGATGTCAGAAGATGAGGGGAACCCCGTGTGGAGGGGTGATGTTGGGGGTGGGGGATGTGAGAACCCCATGGTGAGTTGTGATGTCAGGGGATGAAGGGAACCCCGTGTGGAAGTGTGATGTCAGGGATGAGGGGAACCTGTGTGGAGATGTGATGTCGGGAATGAGGGGAACCCGTGTGGAGTTGTGATGTGGGGGGTGGGGGACCCCGTGTGGAGGTGTGATGTCAGGGATGAAGGGAACCCCGTGTGGAGGTGTGATGTCAGGGATGAGGGGAACCCCCTGTGGAGGTGTGATGTCAGGGATGAGGGGAACCCCCTGTGGAGGTGTGATGTCGGGGATGAGGGGAACCCCATGTGGAGATGTGATGTCAGGAATGAGGGGAACCCCATGTGGAGGTGTGATGTCAGGGATGAAGGGAACCCCGTGTGGAGGTGTGATGTCGGGAATGAGGGGAACCCCATGTGGAGGTGTGATGTGGGGGGGTGGGGGACCCCGTGTGGAGGTGTGATGTCAGGGATGAGGGGAACCCCGTGTGGAGGTGTGATGTGAGGGTTGGGGGAGCCCATGTGGAGGTGTGATGTCAGGGGATGAGGGGAACCCCGTGTGGAGGTGTGATGTGAGGGTTGGGGGAGCCCGTGTGGCAGTGTGATGTCGGGGATGAAGGGAACCCCGTGTGGAGGTGTGATGTGGGGGGTGGGGGACCCCGTGTGGAGGTGTGATGTCAGGGATGAGGGGAACCCCGTGTGGAGGTGTGATGTGGGGGGGCGGTGGACCCCGTGTGGAGGTGTGATGTCAGGGGATGAGGGGAACCCCGTGTGGAGGTGTGATGTCAGAAGATGAGGGGAACCCTGTGTGGAGGTGTGATGTTGGGGGTGGGGGATGGGGAAACCCCATGGTGAGGTGTGATGTCAGGGGATGAGGGGAACCCCCTGTAGAGGTGTGATGTCGGGGATGAGGGGAACCCTGTGTGGAGGTGTGATGTGGGGGGTGGAGATAAGGGGATTCCTGTGTGGAGGGGCGATGTTGGGGATGGGGTGTTCCATCCTCGGAGCCATGGAAACCCCGCTGGAACAGCAGCTGGGCACCGCGCATGCGTGCCTCGGCCTCTATGGCTGAGGGTGGGTGTGTCACTGGGCCTCTGGTTTCTGTCTGTCTGTCAGTCAGTCAAAGCGTCAAAGCGGGGCAGGGGACAGGGGGCGTGCCGGAGGGTAGTGGATGATTGTCCCTATTTAAGGTCCGTCGGGGATGATGCCTGCGTGCTGGCGCTGAAGGGGAAAGCAGCGCCTCGCTTACTCTGGGTCGCTCCATTGCGTCTCCTCGCGCCTTCGCCCTCTGCGCACGCGCTTGGTCACGCACGCGCAGCACGCTTCGCGCGGCCCTGACGCACGCGCTTCCGGCCACGCCCCCTGCGGGTGGTGCGGGCCAACAGACGGTCAGCGGCGGTTGGGCTTGGGCCGCGGTTGCGCGCGCAACCGCAGGAAGCAGGAACTAGGCTGCAGCTCTGAAGACCGCATGCGCAAAGCAACATGGTGCAGGGCCTACTTGCAGCCTCAAGGGTGCATGGTCCTGGTGGGCAGCGCCGCTCATGGGCTCGGCTCTGCTCCGCCTGCAGGGTTTTTGTTTTTAAATATTTCATTTATTTGAGAGAAACAGAGACCGAAACAGGCAGACGGGCTGGAGAGAGATGGCTTAGCGGTTAAGGCGTTTGCCTGAGAAGCTCAGGACCCAGGTTTGATTCTCCAGGACCCATGTAAGCCAGCTGCACAAGGATGTTCATGCATCTGGAGTTTGTTTGCAGTGGCTGAAAGCCCTGATATGCCCATTCTCTGTATTTGCCTCTCTCATAAATGAATAACTAAAGAAAATAAAAAACAAAAGACATAAAATGAGTAAATGCCTATTTAAATAACTGCAGGAAAGGGGCTGGAAAGATAGCTTAGTGGCTAAGGCACTTGCCTGCAAAGCCTAAGAATCCAGGTTCAATTCTCCAGGTCCCATGTAAGCCAGATGCACAAGGTGGCGCCTGTCTCTACAGTTGTTTGCAGTGGCTAGAGAGTTTCCATTCTTTCTCTCTCTGTCTCTAATAAATAAATAAAAATAAATTTTTAAAAAGCTGCAAGTGGGGCTAGAGAGATGGTTCTGCGGTTATAAAGGCACTTGTTTGCAAGCTTGGAGGTCCAAGTTCAGTTCCCCAGTACACATACAGAGACCAAGTGGTGTATGCCTGAAGTTCATTGGCGCTGGTTAGAAACCCTGGTGTGCCCATCCCCCCCCTTCAAATAAATAAAATATTCTTTTAAAAAAATTGGCCAGGCATAGTGGTGCACGCCTCTAGTCCCAGCACTGGGGAGGCAGAGGTAGGAGGATCGCCATGAGTTCAAGGCCAATGTGAGACTACAGTGACTTCCAGGTCAGCCTAGGTTAGAGTGAGATCCTATTGAAAAATAAATAAATAAGTTAGCTGGGAGTGATGGCACAAGCCTTTAATCCCAGCACTTGGAAGGCACAGGTAGGAGGATCACTGTGAGCTCAAGGCCACCCTAAGAATACATAGTGAATCCAGGTCAGCCTGGGCCAGAGCGAGACCCTACCTCAGCCCCCGCCCCCCCAAAAAAGAACCTAACTTCAGGCCGGGTGTGGTGGTGCACCTTAGTCCCAGCACTTAGGAGGCAGAGGTAAGAGGATTACCATGAGTTTGAGGCCACCGTATAAAAGCAAAAAAGAAAAGAACTTCAGGCTAGAGAGATGGCTCAATGTTAAAGGCATTTGATTGCAAAGCCTGACTTCCTGTGTTCAATTCCCCAGTACCCACATAAAACTAGATGCACAACGTGGTAATGCATCTGGAATTTGTTAGAAAGTAGTTAAACACCCAGGTACACCTATTCTTTCTTTCTTTTTTTCTTGTAAATAATACAATTTTTTTTTAAAATGGAGTTCAAAGCCAGATGACCTGGCTCAGGCTGGCGGGACCTCCTAGGATCTCAGACTATGGTGGTTTGATTCAGGTGTCCCCCATAAATTTAGGTGAATGTCAGGTTCCCAGCTGATGGAGATTAGGGAATTTACACCTTCTGGAGGGAGTGTATTGTTGGGGATGGGCTTATGGGTGTTATAGCCAGTTTCCCTTTGCCAGTGTTTGGCACACTCTCCTGTTGCTATTATCCACCTGATGTTGGCCAGGGGGTTTTCCCGTGCCATCACGGAGCTTCCCCTCAAGGCTATAAGCCAAAATAAACCTTTTTCCCACAAGTTGCTCTTGGTCAGGGGATTTCTACCAGCAATGTGAACCTGACTGCAACAGTAAAGTGGTACCGAGGAGTGGTGTCATTTGCTGCTAGACATCTGTGTGGCTTCGGCCTTTTGGAGCTGATTTTCAAGAGGAATGTGGAAGGATTTGAAGCCTTGGCTTATGAGATGCCTTGAAGTGCTGTAAGTACAGCTTGATAGACTATTGGTCAAAGTTGAAAGACCTGAATGCAGTAAGAACTATGGGCTGTGAGGTTTGGCTTGAGGGTGAGAAAGAGCTTTGCTGGAATTTGTGTGGGAAGCTTGCTTTTATGCCAGGGTCCTGAGAAGTTGGGCAGGGTGGCTTTGCATAGAAATGAACTGGTGTGAGCAGAGGGATATGGCACAGAAACAAAAATGAAATATTTAGGCCTAAACTGCTGCCCATTCACCTGCAAAATGAGAGATCACAATCACTGAGACTGGGCCAGTTGACCTGCACTGGAGCAACGGGAAGAATGTAGACTCCTTTGAAGGGGCCTGAGGGCTCAAGGAGTGTCCTGTTTTTCCAAGTCTGCTTTATTCCCCCCTGGATTAACAAATTGGCACCCTACCTGGTATTGTGGAGTATAATAAATGTGGAAAAGAGAGAGTCTGTGAGTTTGCTACACGGTCTTGTGTTTTGGAAATGGCCATGGGCAGTGTGAAAGTTTGCTGGATGCCTGCATGGAGACCCCATGGGGCCATGAGGATGAACTGTGGACTGCAGTGGAGACCCAGTGGAGATGCTGGGACCACGAGATGGCTGCTAAGGAAAGCTGCTGGCCCCGATGAAGTTTTCCAGGACTGTGAGTAGCCTAGCTGGCGGGGCGGAATTGGAACTCCACAGACTTGTTGCTGGTTAGAATTATCGGACTTGGAGATTTGTCACTGACTAGAGTTGTTGGACTTGGAGGTAAGTTGATGTTTACCCTGTTTGTTTTAAATCTTGTATTGGTTGAATATTTCTTAGCTATGCCCAATGCCATCTTTTGCAGTGTCAATGTTTATTCTGTGCCATTATGAGTTTGGGGGGGAATTTTTGGTATTATGGCTGTTAAGATATCTTGGAAGCCAAGTATGGTGGCACCCGCCTTTAATCCCAGCACTCGGGAGGCAGAGGTAGGAGGATCACTGTGAGTTTGAAGCCACCCTGAGACTACATAGTTAATTCCAGGTCAGCCTGAGCCAGAGTGAGACCCTACCTCGAAAAGTAAAAAATAAAAATCTTGGACTATGGAGATGCTTGAACTATAAGATAAAAACTATGGGGATTTTTAAAATTGGACTGAATGCATTGTATTTCACATCATGTATAGTTATCAGTTTATGGGAGCCAGGGGTAGAATGTGGTGATTTGACTCAGGTGTACCCCATAAAGTTTGGGAATTAACGCCTCCTGGAGGGAGTTTATCGTTGGGGGCGGGCTTACGGGTGTTACAGCCAGTTTCCCCTTGCCAGTGTCTGGCACACTCTCCTGTTGCTATTATTCACCTGATGTTGGCCAGGGGGTGATGTCCACCCTCTGCTCATGCCATTGTTGACCCTGCCATAATGGAGCTTCCCCCTTGAGCCTGAAAGCCAAGATAAACCTCCTTTTTCCCACAAGTTACTCTTGGTCAGGTGATTTTTGCCAGCAATGCAAACCTGACTGCAACACAGACCCCAAGGGTCAGAGACCCTGACACTCTATCACTCAGGAATCCACCATCCATCCAGCTTTTTCCCTATCAAGTACTACACTAACCTGGGGGGGGGGGGCGAGAGAGGGGTGCACACAGAACCCCTGAGGAAAGGCACCAGGTGGGGACAAGTAACCTCTTTTATTAGACGGCAGCTGGTACAGGGTCCCCCTGGCCCACACTCATAGGCCTACAGACCACCAAAGGCCAGCAGAAGGAATCAGCCCTTGCCCTCCTGCCCCTGGAACCCTGGCCCTGTGACGGGCCCGGCAGAGGGGAGGGCTTGCCTCACGGAGGCCTTATAAATACCAAGGGTCCCTGACGGGAGATGCAGAAGGGCAGGTGGGTGCTCCCAAGGGGCGGCCTGTGTCACGCAGCCACCTGCGTCTGTGTGGACCTTGGCTCGCTATCCAGGCGGCAAAGGGGGCTGTCATATACCATCTGCAGGTTCACCTTGTGACCCACCAGCTCCCGGATGTTGTTAATGCCGTATTTGATCATTGTTGGCCTAGGAGAAAAGACAGTTGGAATGGTACGTCAAGTCAGTGATGAACTCATAAATTCTATAAAGGCTTCCATCTCCCTGACAGTCATAACCAAAGTCTTTGCCCTGATGAGACCCTGTGCCCTCTGCCTGGTTACCCCCATGCCCTTCGTACTACTGGCTGTGCCCTCTGCCTGGCATTCCCTTCACCAGGTAGCTTTGTTCCTCCACGTTCAGTCTGCTCCGAAGTCACCCCTTCTTCAAAGCTGTCCCTCACTCCCCAGCCCCACCTTGTCGACGCCACAGCACTTCCTGGACTGCATTTACATTTCTTTTCTTTAAAAAATATTGTTTTGGGGCTGGAGAGATGGCTTAGCAGTGAAGGTGCTTGCCTGCAGAGCCAAAGGACCTCGGTTAGATTCCCCAGGACGCATGTAAGCCAGATAGTGGCACATGCATCTGGAGTTCATTTGCAGTGGCTGGAGGTCCTGGAGTGCCCATTCTCTCTCTCTCTCTCTCTCTCTCTGCCTCTTTCCCTCTCTTAAATAAATAAACAAAAATAAAATATCTTTAAAAATATTGTTTTGGGGCTGGAGAGATGGCTTAGCGGTTAAGCGCTTGCCTGTGAAGCCTAAGAACCTTGGTTCGAGGCTCGATTCCCCAGGACCCACGTTAGCCAGATGCACAAGGGGCACATGCATCTGGAGTTCGTTTGCAGCGGCTGGAGGCCTTGGCGTGCCCATTCCCTCTCTCTGCCTCTTTCTCTCTGTCTGTCGCTCTCAAATAAATAAATAAAAATGAACAAAAAAAAATTTTTTTTAAATATTGATTTTACGCTAGGCGTGGTGGTGTACACCTTTAATCCCAGGCCTGAGGAGACAGAGATAGGATGATCGCTGTGAGTTTGAGGCCACTCTGAGACTACATAGTGAATTCCAGGTCAGCCTGAGCTAGAATGAGACCCTACCTCAAAAAAGCAAAATAAATAATTTTTAAAATTTTTATTTTATTTTTAGAGGGAGAGGGAGTGCACACGAGAGCTGTCTGGCCAGGGCCTCGGCCACCGCGATCGAATTCCAGATGCTTGCTCCACCAAGTACACGTGCAACCTTGCGCGCTTCTGTCACTTTGTGTCTGGCTTATCTGGGACCTGGAGAGAGTTTGAACATGGGTTCTTAGGCTGCGCAGGCAAGAGCATTTACCACTAATCCATCTCTCCAGCCCTTATTTATTTATTTGAGAGACAGAGAGGGAGGAGAGAGAATGGGCACACCAGGGCCTCCAGTACTACAAACGAACTCGACACATGAGCTACTATGTACATCTGTCTGGCTTACGTGAGTACTGGGGAATTGAACCTAGATCCTTAGGCTTTCCATGCAAGCACCTTAACCACTACGTCACCTCTCCAACTCATAAAATGGTCACGCCAGGTATCTCCCTCCCTCCCCTAGGATTCAGGCTACATGGTGGCAGTGATGTGTGGCAATGGCCAAGCACCAACTGGGTTTTCATATAAAAAGGTTGTCACAGTGAGGGAGACTGGATGGATGTAATTGCATGAATGAGGCAGCCAGGCACCCCAAATCCCAGCCTGGGCACTCACCGCTCCAGGGAGAGGCCCCAGGCGATGACTGAGACATTCTCGGGGAGCCCCATGGGCAGAAGCATCTCGGGGCGGAAGATTCCGGAGTTGCCGACTTCCACCCACTTCTTCAGACCTGCAGGACAAGAGGGGTGGCCAAGTGCAAAGTGTGGGTAGATGCCGCCCCACAAACTGGGGAGACAGGGCAAGTGTGGGACACCGATGACCCCCTTCTTTACCCACTTCCGCACCCCCTGACCTTGGTGGTAGCTGAACACCTCCATGCTGGGCTCCGTGTAGGGGTTGTAGGCCGGCTTGAAGCGCAACTGGGTGATGCCTGCATAGCGTGATGGAGGGAAGCTGGTGACCGAGGTGTGCTTCCCAGGACTGCCCACGGCCACCCGGTCTGGCCTGGCCCCCTTCTCACCCAGCTTGGTGAAGAACTCCTTCAGCACACCCATGAGGTGGCCTAGTGTGAGCCCATGGTCAGCGACGACACCCTCGATCTGATGGAACTCCGCCAGATGGGTGGCATCCAGAGTCTCATTCCGGAACACCCGGTCAATGGAGAAGTATTTGGCTGGTGTGAAGGGCTTCTGTGGGGGGTGGAGGGTGTGAAGGTCATGGGTCAGAGTCAGTAGGACACCATCAATCACCCACCCTCTTGCTCAGGCCTAGCCAGCCGCACCTTCTGGGCCAGGCGATAGAGGGCACGGGCGCTGGCCGCTGTGGTGTGTGTGCGTAGCAGGTTTTTCCGTGCTTCATCCAGCTTCCAGTTGTACTTGTACCTTTAAGAGACAGGGCAGCGACTGGAGAGATGGCTTAGCATTTCAGGCACTTGCCTGCAAAGCCAAAGGGACCCAGGTTCAATTCCCCAGGACCCACAAAACCTAGGTGCACAAGAGGGTGCATGCGTCTGGAGTTCATTTGAAGTGGCTGGAGGCCCTGGGGTGCCCATTCTCTCTCTCAAATAAATAAAGTAAAAATATTTTAAAAAAATGAAGCCGGGTGTGGTGGTGCACGCCTTTAATCGCAGCACTCGGAAGGCAGAGGTAGAAGGACCGCTGAGAGTTCGAGGCCACCCTGAGACTACATAGTGAATTCCAGGTCAGCCTGGACCAGAGTAAGACCCTACCTTGAAAAACCAAAATAAATAAATAAATAAATAGAGAGAGAGGGAGAGACAGACAGACAGACAAGGCAGGAAATCCACACAGTGGTCTTTATTCCCCAGCCTCGGCCCGGCCCTTGCCTTACCCCTGTGAGCCGTAGCCACCCTGGGAGTGGGTCCGCTTCACACGCTGAACGTAGTCCATAGGGAGCTGCAGGGCCTCAGCGGGGTCTGTGCGAGAGAAGTCATCCAATCAGTGAGCATGTGGTCCTCAGATGGTCACTGAGCGGAGGGCAGGTGGCAGTGAGGGGGGAGGCTGGCACCCCTGAGTCAGTCATCCTTTTACGCCCCTGCTCCCTACAGACCCTCCATGGCTCCCAGCTCACTGGGTGAAAGCGCAAATATGCCCGGAGGCTGTGCTCTGGGCCCTCCTGTCCTGCACTCGTTCCACTTCTTTTATTTATTTATTTATTTATTTATTTGAGAGTGACAGACACAGAGAGAAAGACAGATAGAGGGAGAGAGAGAGAATGGGCGCGCCAGGGCTTCCAGCCTCTGCAAATGAACTCCAGATGCGTGCGCCCCCTTGTGCATCTGGCTAACATGGGACCTGGGGAACCGAGCCTTGAACCAGGGTCCTTAGGCTTCACAGGCAAGCGCTTAACCGCTAAGCCATCTCTCCAGCCCTCGTTCCACTTCTTTTAAAAAAAAAAAAAAAATTATTTTTTTAAATTAAACTGCTGTTCTGCTTCCAGTTTGGAGAGTAAGTAGTACTTGCATAGATATACAGACTAGCCAAAGTTGTTTTCAAACAAAGATGCCAAGTTTGTATACTGTCTTATCTTTTCCTGACGTGCAATATCTAGATTAAATGAATTGCCTTAAAGTAATTAATAAAAATATTGCTTTCAGGACTACTAAAATGTTCTACCTATACTTCTAACTGACAGGTACTTAAAAGATAAAATATATATATTTTTTGTGTTCCAGAGATACCAAAGATAAACTGTATGTATTTTCTGTGTTCCAGATATAGCTTACACTGTCACCTGACAACTAAACTTAAATACTAATCAAAATGTTTTTAAAAGAATATTTTATTTGGCCTGGAGGAATGGCTTAGTGGTTAAGGCATTTGCCTGCAAAGCCAAAGGACCCAGGTTCAATTCCCCAGGACCCATGTTAGCCAGATGCACAAGGGGATGCATGCATCTGAAGTTCATTTGCAGTGGCCAGAAGCCCTGGCCCACCCATTCTCACTCTCTCTCCCCATCTTTCTCTGTCAAATAAATATTTTATTTTATTTTAATTAATTTATTTATTATATTGTTTTGTTTTTTTGAAGTAGGGTTTCACTCTTGTCCAGGTTGACCTGGAATTCACCAGGTAGTCTCAGAGTGGCCTCAAACTCATGGTAATCCTCCTACCTCTGCCTTCCAAGTACTGGGATTAAAGGCATGCACTACCACACCCAGCTATTCTTATTTATTTATTTAATTTATTTGAAAAACAAAAATGATGGGTGTGCCAGGGCCTCCAGCTCCTGCAAATGAACTCCAGATGCCGTTTGCCTGCAAAACCAAAGGATCCCAGTTCAACTCTCCAGGACCCACGTAAGCCAAATGCACAAGGGGTCTCATGCGTCTGGAGTTCATTTGCAGGAGCTGGAGGTCCCGGTGCACCCATTCTCTCTCTTTCTCTCTCTCTCTGTCTTTTTTTCTCTCTCAAATAAATAAATAAAATATAAATCCAGGCATGGTGGCCCACACCTTTAATCCCAGCACCTTGGAGGCAGAGGTAGAAGGATCTCTGTGAGTTTGAGGCCACAATGAGACTACATAATTAATTCCTGGTCAGCTTGGGCTCAAGTGAGACCCTTCCTCGAGAAACCAAAAACAAGCTGGCCATGGTGCCGTATGCTTTTAATCTCGACATTGGGGAGGCAGTGGTAGGAGGATCACTGTGAGTTGAAGGCTAGCCTGAGATTAGCAAGGGTAGAACTGCTTACAATGCAACCATTCAGAAAGAAATTGGCCTCAATATCCATGACTTTGCACTGCCTAGCACTACCTTCACAAGACGAGGAGGAAAAGATGATGACAACAAAATAAAAGAGAGGTGGGCTGGAGAGATGGCTTAGTGGTTAAGCGCTTGCCTGTAAAGCTTAAAAATGCTGGTTTGAGGCTCAAATCCTCTGGACCCATATAAGCCAGATACACAAGGAGGCACATGCATCTGGAGTTCACTTGCAATGGCTGGAGGCCCTGGTGCACCCATTCTCTCTCTCTCTCAAATAAATGAATAAATAAAATATACCTAAAAAATAAAAAGAGGCAGATAGAGAGAGAAAGAGAGAGAGAGAGAGAGAGAGAGAATGGGTGCGCCAGGGCTTCCAGCCACTGTAAATAAACTCTAGAGGCATGCACCACCTTGTGCATCTGGCTTACATGGGTCCTGGAGAATCGAACCGGGATCCTTTGACTTTGCAGGCAAATGCCTTAACTGCTAAGCCATCTCTCTAGCACTCTATCTGCCTCTTTCTCTGCCTGTTGCTCTCAAATAAAAAATAAATAGGGCTGGAGAGATGGCTTAGCGGTTAAGCGCTTGCCTGTGAAGCCTAAGGATACCAGTTCGAGGCTCAATTCCCCAGGACTCATGTTAGCCAGATGCACAAGGGGGCGCATGTGTCTGGAGTTCATTTGCAGTGGCTGGAAGCCCTGGTGCACCCATTCTTTCCCTCTCTGCCTCTTTCTCTCTCTCTCTGTCTGTTGCTCTCAAATAAATAAATAAAATAAACAACAAAAAATATAAATAAATAAATAAAATTTAAAAAATAAATAAAAATGAGAGACTGAGGGCAATGGGATTGATCACAGAGATGGATGGAGCAGCTCCCAGGGCCTTGTCGGCTCAGCTGAGGACAGATGTCACTGTCTAAAATGGGATATCCCCTACCTAGATCTGCTCTCGTCTCAGGCCAGCCCCGAGGGCCACCTACCCTGGAGGAAGAAGGTGTCATGCTGGTCACGTGCGGGGTGTTGCTGGGGCTGGAAGAGCGCGTCGAAGTTCCAGAAGGAACTCTCAATAAAGTTGTCGGTGGGCATCTCGGTGAACCTGTGGGAGACAAGGCTGCCTGCCCACCTGCCTGTGCCTGGGGCCAGCGCCCGCCCCTTAGGGATCCCACCCCACCCAGGGTGCTCACCCCATCTCCAGGAAGATCTGCCGGAACTGGGAGCGGACCTTGAGCAAGGGGTGCAGGTGGCCACTGTCGGGGAGCACACCATGGGCAGAGAAATTGTAGGGCTTGAAGGGCCTGTCCCGCCAGGAGCCACTGTGGAAGGAGCAGGGGTGTTGTGGAAGGAGCAGCAAGCGGTGTGAAGGCCTGGCCAGGGTTCTCTCACCCTTCCCCCACAGCCCAGCCCTCCAGCCCCCGAGGCCTGCATCACCTGGAGATCATCTCAGGGCTCAGTTCTGCCTCCTGCTTGGACACTGTGGTGCTGAAAGCCCTGCCCTTGCTCACCCAGTAGGTTTTCAGGACCCTGCAGGCAGAGGAAGAGGTCTTGTCATCACTCATGGTTTCCCTTCATCGCCCAGCAAATGCTAATCCCAGGGCTGGAGGGATGGCTCAGCAGTTAAGGCACTCTCCTGCAAAGCCTAAGCTCCTAGGTTCAACTCCCCAGTACCCATGTTAGCCAGATGCACAGGGTGGTGCACGCGTCTGGAGATTGTTTTCAGAGGCTGGAGGCCCTGGCACGCCCAGTCTCTCTCATCTCCCTTTCTCTCTCATAAATAAACAAATAAAATATTTAAAAAAATTTAGTGGGGCATGATGGGGCACGCCCTTAATCCCAGTACATGGAAGGCAGATGTAGGAGGATCACCATGAGTTTGAGGCCACCTTGAGACTTCATAGTGAATTCCCGGTCAGCCTGGGCTACAGCAGAACCCTATCTCAAGAAACCAAAAATAAAAATAACAAAAATACTAATCCCATGGGCTGGAGACGTAGCTTAATAGTTAAGTGCTTGCCTGTGAAGCCTAAGGGCCCGGCTCAAGGCTCAATTCTCCAGGACCCAAGTAACCGAGATGCACAAGGTGGCACATACATCTGGAGTTCGTTCACAGTGGCTGGAGGCTCTGGTGCACCCATTCTCTATCTATCTGCCTCTGTGTCTGTCTCAAATAAATAAATAAATATAACATAAACAAATAAAAATACACAAAGCACTCCTTCCTATCCTTAAAAGAAAAAAAGTACTAATCCCAGGCAGGCACGGTGGCTGCCAACATTCGGGACGCAGAGGCAGGAGGATCGCCGTGAGTTCAAGGCCACCCTGAGACTACATAGTGAATTCCAGGTCAGCCTGAGCTACCAAAGCACTCTGCCTTTTACTTTTTTGTTTTTTGAGCTAAGGTATCACTCTAGCCAAGGCTGACCTGGAATTCACTATGCAGTCTCAGGGTGGCCTGGCTGCCTTCCTTTTCTTTTTATTTATTTGAGAGCAACAGAGAGACAAAGAGGCAGATAGAGAGAATGGGTGCACCAGGGCCTCTAACTCCACATGCATGTGCCCCCTTGTGCATCTGGCTAACGTGTGTCCTGGGGATTCGAGCCTCGAACCGGAGTCTTCAGGATTCACAGGCAAGTGCTTAACTGCTAAGCCATCTCTCCCACCGTTTTCTTTTATTTTTGGGTAGCTCCTGTCTCAGCCTCCTGAAGGTTGAGAGGTCTCACACGATCTACAGCACCCAGCTCTTACTTGGGTTTTCACGTGTGAAGCCTGGGATGCCCTCTTGGACGTGGCATAACCCACTCCACACCATGGCTGACATAACTTCCCGATTTGCTTTGCTCGTTTTGTTGTGTGGTGCTGGGTTGTTTTGAACCCAGGGCCTTGAGCATGCTGTGCAAATGTTCTACCACCAAATGACCTCCAGCTCTTCGTGTGTGCACACCCATTTCTATGAGCGCAGGTACACGTGTGTGGAGGCTAGAGGACAAGTTTTTTTTTTTGGTTTTTCGAGGCAGGGTCTCACTGTAGCTCAAGCTGACCTGGAATTCACTGTTGTCTCAGGGTGACCTCAAACTCACGGCGATCCTCCTATCTCTGCCTCCCCAGTGCTGGGATTAAAGATGTGCGCCACCATGCCTGGTGAGGACAAGTTGTTTTGTTTTGTTTTGGTTTATCGAGTTAGAGTCTCACTCTGGCCCAGGCTGACCTGGAATTCACTATGTAGTCTCAGGCTGGCCTTGAACTCACGGCGATCCTCCTACCTCTGCCTCCCCAGTGCTGGGATTAAAGGCGTGCGCCACCACTCCCGGTGAGGACAAGTGTTTTTTTATGCCAGTCCGTTCCTTCTACCTCATTTGAGGCAGGGTCGTTTATCCACTATTCTGTTTTCCAGGCTAGCAGGTTTGCAAGTCTCTTGGAAATTCTCCTGTGTCCACCTCCCATCTCACAATAGGCATGCTGGGATGATGGAAGCCAGCCACGGCATCCAGCTTTTCACTCGTCACCACACCTGGCTGACTCTTTAGTTATTTATTATTATTATCATTTAATTTGAGAGAGAGGCAGATAGAGAAAGAGAGAGAATGGATGTGCCAGGGCATCCAAACGCTGCAAATGAACTCCAGACATACGCACCACCTTGTGCATGTGGCTTACATGGGTCCTGAGGAATTGAAGCTGGGTTCTTTGGCTTTGCAGGCAAGTGCCTTAATAGCTAAGCCATCTCTTCAGCACTGTCAACTCTCTCTCTCTCTCTCTCTCTTTTTTTTTTTTTATTTAAGTTTTTCAAGGTAGGGTCTTACTCTACCCCAGGTTGACCTGGAATTCACTATGTAGTCTCAGTGTGACCTCGAACTCATGGCGATCCTCCTACCTGTGCCTCCCTGGGATCTGGTACCACCATGCCCGGCTTCCTGCCAACTCTCTTTAAAAAAAATGATGCATGCACTACTTCGTCCATCTGGCTATACGTGGGTACAAGGCTATGGAATCTAGGCTGCCAAACTTTGCAAGCAAGTACTTTTAGCACACTGTACCATCTCTCCAGCCCTTAACTCTTTTTTTTTTTTTTGAGGTAGGGTCTCATCTAGCCCAGGCTGAGCTGGAATTCTCTGTGTAGTTTCAGGCTGGTCTCAAACTCACGGTGATCCTCCTACCTCTGCCTCTCAAGTGCTGGGATTAAAGGCAAGCGTCACCCTGCCCAACTTCTAACATTTTTTTTTCTTAATATATTTATTTATTTGAGAGAGACAAAAAGAGAGAGAGAGAATGGGTGTGCCAGGGCTCCAGCCACTGCAAAGAACTCCAGATGCATGCTCCCCCTTATGCATCTGGCTTACGTGGGTCCCGAAGAGTGGAACCGGGATCCTTTGGCTTTGCAGGCAAACGTCTTAACTGCTAAGCCGTCTATCACTCATACTTGACAGCCACGTGTAAGACGGGCTGGGAGAAGCACACAGCCCACTGCCTGCTCATCCGGGCGCTGCCAGTGCAGCTGAAGATCATTTGAACCTGGGTGGTGAGCCACTTACACTTCAGTCAGCAGTTTCCTCTTCTTGAGTTCACTCCTTTCCTTCTCAGCCAGTTTCTCAGCCTGCCCTGTCTGGACTAGCTGCAGCCGCCGCTGCACCTCGTCCTCCACCTTGTCCACCTGCCACACAATGGGGGGGGGCGGGGAGGGGATGAGGGCCGGGGCCCACCCGCCTGCCTAGATGCCCACCGCCCTGCGAGCCCACAGGCACTCACCACTCGGAACACGCGGGGTCCGTCGGCTGCACCCTTGTCCACGCGGATCCACTTGTTGGACATGGCCTTGCTGAAGCCCACCTTGCCACTGGGCAGTCGCTGGGGGAGCGAGGGCACCGTGAGCACTGCACCAGGGATGCCTCCACTCTGCCACCACCCCCCAGGCCCTGCCCTGGGGTCCTACCATAAGCTCACTTTGCAGCAGGCCCTCGGTGGGGATGCTGCGGAACACACGGGCCTCATGGCTGCCCTGCCGAGCCATCTCCTCACCCTCAGCGGTCAGCTCCCAGCGCGTGGTGGAGCGGAGCTCGGCCTCGATGACCTGCAGGGAAAAGGGGGACCCAGCGCAGGGGCTCAGGACCACCCACGCCTGACGGCAGCCCAGGCCTGAGATTCAAAGTGTGGCCTCAGGGCCGGAGAGGTGGCTTAGCGCTTAAGTTACCTGCCCACAAAGCCTAAGGACCCATGTTTGACTATCCAGATCCCACACAAGCCGGACACACACACTGTGAGGCAAGCGCGAGGTCGCACATGCCCACTAGGTGGCAGAAGTGTTTGGAGTTCCATTGCAGTGGCTAAGGACGGCCAATTCCTTCTCTCCCTCTAAACAAACAAACAAACACCAAAAGCCAGGCGTGGTAGTATGAAAACTACACATACCCAGTTGGTTGCCCAGCACCCCTTGTGATAAGGACCTACAAGGCAAGCCACCAGTGGTAAGTAACTACACAAGCCTGTGTAACCCCGGCTTCCCCAGAGGCAGAGCCAAGAAGATGGAAAGTCTGAGGCCAGCCTGGGGTACAGGGTGAGGTCAAAGCCAATCTGGGAATCTGTCTCGAAAAATAAAAAGAGGGGGCTGAAGAGATGGCTTAGCAGTTAAGGCACTTGCCTACAAAGCCTAAGGACCCAGGTTTGATTCCCCAGGACCCATATATGCATAAAGTGGCATATGTGTCTGGAGTTTGTTTGCAGTGGCTGGAAGCCCAGGTGTGCCCATTCTCTCTCTCTCTGTCTTTCTCTTTCTCTCTCAAATATATGCGTGTATATGTGTTTGTGTGTGTTTTTCAAGGTAGGGTCTCCCTGTAGTCCAGGCTGACTTGGAATTCACTATGTGGTCTCAGGTTGGCCGTGAACTTACAGCAATCTTCCTACCTCTGCCTCCCAAGTGCTGGGATTAAAGGCGTGAGCCACTATGCCCAGCAATAAGTATATTTTTTAAAGAAGTAAAAAAGAGGGATGGGGATAGATCTCAGTGGCCCAGCATTTGCCTAACATGAGGGAAGCCCTAGGTTCAAACTCTATTATTGGGTACAAACCTGGGGGATCCCACAAGGCCTTGCAATTCTTCCATGGTGGTCTCTCTGGTCTGTTGTCCCCAACTACCAATGCCCTCCCATTACATGCCATGCCTTTACTGCACAGGACAAGTACCTCTACCCACCCAGCACTCAGCTCCACTGAAGTCTCTCCCCGCTCCCTAACTGTGGGTCAGTTGTCACTGGTTTCTGTGCCCCTACATCAATCTGGCGAGTTGGATCTCCCCATTAGATTGCAACCTCCTGCACAGCAGCAAACACATTGCATTCCCTTCACACACCATGATTATGCCTCAAGGGACATTCAACACTTGAGGAACAGCCGTGTGTCCCACAGCTCACTCATGCGTCTCCTTGCCTGTGCATCCCATGGTGCACTCCCCACTCCCCACCAGGGGTAGGGTCTCACTCTAGCCCAGGCTAACCTGTAATTCACTGTGCAGTCTCAGGGTGGCCCCGAACTCTTAGCGATCCCCCTATCTCTGCCTCCCGAGTGCTGGGACAAAAGGCGTGCGAGACCACGCCCGGATCGCACTCTTTTTAATTTTTTAAAAATATTTATTTATTTGAGAGAGAGAAGAGAGGAAGAGACAGACAAAAAAGAGAATCGGTACGTCAGGGCCTCCAGCCACTGCAAAGGAACTCCACAGATGCATGCTCCACCTTGTGCATCTGGCTTATGTGGGGCTTTTAAAATATTTATCTATATATTTATTTATGTGTGAGAGAGGAAGAGGCAGATACATAGAGAGAATGGGTGCGCCTGGGCCTCCAGCCGCTGCAAACGAACTCCAGATGCATGCGTCACCTTGTGCATCTGGCTTACGTGGGTGCTGGGAAATCGAACCTGGGTCTTTAGGCTTCGCGAGCAAGGGTCTCAACCGCTAAGCCGTCTCTCCAGAGCCCCCGCGGTGCACCCTGAACCAGACCCGAGGGTGTATGCAGGTGCAGAAGCAAGGAGGCTCTCTGCCATCTGGAGCCTGGCTCACCTCGCCCAGAGCCTGCAGGCTCTTCACCGCGCCCACCACCGCCTGGTGCTCCACGCCCAGCTGTGTGGCCAGCTCCGCGCTGTCCAGGCCGCCATCGGCTGCCTCGAGCCGCCGCAGCAGCAGCTCGGCCACGGGACCGTCCGCCATGGCAGCTCCCAATGCGCTCTGCGTACGGAGGCCGGGCGGGGACCGGGGACCCGGAACCGGAAGTGCGTCAGCCGCCATCTTTGGTGTGGCATACCGTCGGGCTGTGGGGGTGAGGACCAAGCGTGGCCATCTTGAGCGTGGCAGTTAAACTCAAAGCGCCTTCACCGCTGGCCCATCTTTCCAGCCCCACCCTTTTAAAAAAAGAATATATTGTTTATTTATTTATTTGCAAGAGAGAAGGGAAAAAGGGCAGATGACGGTGAAGGCACTTGCCTGCAAAGTTTAATGACCCAGGTTCGATTCCCCAGTACCCATGTAAAGCCATATGCACAAAGTGGTGCATGCATCTGGAGTTCTTCTCCAGAGGCTGAAGGCCTTAACATGTACATATTACTTCCTCCCTCCTTCCTTCCCTTCCCCCTCTCACTCCTTGCAAATGTATAACAAAAATAGTTACGAGAGAGAGAGAGAGAGAGAGAGAGAGAGAGAGAAAGAGAGGGGGGCTGGAGAGATGGCTTAGCAGTTAAGCGCTTGCCTGTGAAGCCTGAGGACCCCGGTTCGAGGCTCGATTCCCCAGGACCCACGTTAGCCAGATGCACAAGGGGGCACACACGTCTGGAGTTCGTTTGCAGTGGCTGGAAGCCCTGCTGGCGTGCCCATTCTCTGCCTATCTGCCTCTTTCTCTGTCTGTTACTCTCAAATAAATAAATAAAAATAAACAAATAAAAAATTAAAAAGAGAGAGAGTATGAGCACATCACCATAAAGGACCTCCTGCTGCATGCACCACTTTGTGCATCTAGTGTTATAATGTTACTGGGGAGTCAAACCCAGGTTGTCAGGCTTTGCAGACAAGTGCCATAACCAATATCTCCAGCCTCTTCTTTTAAATGTTAATAATGATAATAATAATAATAATATTTGGTTTGTCAAGGTAGGGTCTCACTCTAGCCCACGCTGACCTGGAATTCACTGTGTAGTCTCAAGGTAGCCTCGAACTCATGGTGATCCCCCTACCTCTGCCTTCTGAGTGCTAAGAAAAAAGGCATGTGCCACCACGTCCAGCTCTAAATATTATTATTTTTATTTTTATTTGGTTTTTCGAGGTAGGGTCTCTAGCTCAGGCTGACCTGGAATTCACTATGTGGTTTCAGGGTGGCCTGGAAGTCATGGCGATCTTCCTACCTCTGCCTCCCGAGTGCTGGGATTAAAAGTGTGTGCCACCACGCCCGGCAGCTTTTTCATTGACAACTTACATAATTAGAAAATAAGCCATGAAAATTCCCTCACCTTCCCCACTTTTCCCTTCACAAATCCACTCTCCAACATATCTCCTTCCCCTCTCAATTAGTCTTTTATTTTTTTATTTATTTTGTTGGTCTTGTTTTTTGTTTTTTCAAGGTAGGGTTTCACTCTAGCCCAGGCAGACCTGGAATTCACTATGTAGTCTCAAAGTGGCCTGGAACTCACAGCAATCCTCCTACCTCTGCCTCCTGAGTGCCTGGCTTATTTTATTCTTTTGAGGTAGGGTCTCACTCTAGCTCAGACTAACTTGGAATTCACTATGTAGTCTCAGGGTGGCCTCAAATTCAATGCAGTCCTCCTACCTCTGCCTCCCAAGAGTTAGGATTAAAGGTGTGTGCCATCACACCCAGCTGGACTCTTATTTTGATGTCATCAGGGCCTTGTGTTTGCTTGTTTGTTTTTGTGGTACTGGGGACTGAACCCACCAGGGCTTCATGCACACTAGGCAAGCATTTCACCACTGAGCTCTGTCCCCATTCCTGTTTGCTTTTTCTTTTTCTTTTTTTCTGTGTTGGGGGAGGTGCAAAGTTTAGAGGTAGCCCAGACTGACCTGAAATTCAGTATGCAGTTTCAAGGTGGCCTTGAACTCACGGCGACCCTCCTACCTATTTATTTGAGAGAGAGAGAGAGAGAATATGGGCCCACTAGGGCCTCTTTTTAAAAAAGAATAATTTATATTTATATTTGAGAGAGAAAGAGGCATAGAGGGAAAGATGCAGATAGAGAATGGGCACTCTAGGGCCTTCAGCCAACTGCAAATGAACTCCAGAAGCATGCGCCACCTTGTGCATCTGACTTATGTGGGTCCTGGGGAATCGAACCTGGGTCCTTTAGCTTTGCAGGCAAACACCTTAACAGCTAAGCTGTCCCTCCAGCCCCCACCAGGGCCTCTTGTAAACAGGTTCCATATGCCTGTGCTACTTTGTGTACTGGCTTTACTTGGGTTTAGTTCACTGATGAGGAAACTGAGGCTCAGAAGCTGATATGACCTGACCTACAGGAGCATTGGAGGCTATGGGCCAGAAGGTGTAAACCCTGGAGGCTCCAACTGTAGATCTCACACCCATTATGGGGTTGTGTAACGCAATGCAGGGTCACCATGTTTTGTTTTGTGTTTTTTTTTTGAGGTAGGGTCTCACTCTATCTAGTCCAGGCTGATCTGAAATTACTATGTAGTCTCAGGGTGGCCTCAAAGTCATGGTGATCCTCCTACTGCTGCCTCCCAAGTGCTGGGATTAAAGGCGTGTGTCACCATGTCTGGCCCCCTTTTTAAAAAAAAATATTTTATATATTTATGAGAGAGAAAGAGACAGATAGACAGAATGGGTTGCCAGGGCCGCTAGCCTCTGCATACAAACTCCAGAGACATGTGCCCCTTGTGCATCTGGCTTAAGTGAGTCCTAGGGAATTAAACCTAGGTCCTTAGGCTTTGCAGGCAAAAGCCATGACTACTAAGGCTAAGCCATTTCCTCAGTATCTTCCCCAACCCTTGTTTTTTTTTTTTTTAATGTAGGGTCTCACTCTAGCTCAAGCTGACCTGTAATTCACTATATAGTCCCAGGCTGGCCTTGAATTCACAGCGATCCTCCTACCTCTGCCTCCCAAGTGCTGGCATGAAAGGTGTAAGCCACTAGATCCATCTCAGTATAGCTTTGGATTGTATTGAACTAGAATTTTGTTGTTTATTTTTTGAGGTAGGGTCTCATTCTAGTCCAGGCTGACCTGTAATTCACTATGTAGTCTCAGGGTGGCCTCAAACTCATGGTGATCTGCCTACTTCTGCCTCCCGAGTGCTGGGATTAAAGGCGTGTGCCACCATACCCGGAAAGCCAGAATTCTTTGAAATTTATTTTAACTTTGTGTTGAGAGCTTTCATAATTATAGACAATAAACCATGATAATCCCCTCCCCCATTTTAAAAAAAATATTTTATTTTTATTTATTTATTTGAGAGAGAGAGAATGAGTGAGCCAGGGTCTCCAGCAGCTGCACATGAACTCCAGATGTATGTGCCACCTTGTGCACCTGGCTTCCATGATGCTGGGGAATCAAGCCTGAGTCCTTAGGTTTTGCAGGCACCTTAATCACGAAGCTATCTCTCCAGTCCTAGAATGTTTTATTTTAAATGTTGCTGCTTGAATTGCTGGGTTCAATTTCACGAATAAATTATTAAATAGGGCTGCAGAAATGTCTCAGCAAGCCAGGCACGGTGGCTCACGCCTTTAATCCCCAGCATTTGGGAGGCAGAGGTAGGAGAATTGCCATGAGTTCGACGCCACCCTGAGACTACATAGTGAATTCCAGGTCAGCCTGGACTAGAGTGAGACCCTACCTCAAAAAAAAAAAAAAAAAGTAAAGTCTCAGCAGTTAAAGGGAGCCTGTTGGGGAGTGCTCAGTACTGTAATGTCTCTATCACACCTTCCAAGGCTCAGGGTCTATTGTGGAAGAGGTGGCAGAAAGAATGTAAGAGCCAAAGGAAGGGTAGAACTCCTTACAATGTGCTCCTCCAGACACAAAATGGCCTGGATATCCATGACTTCACAGTGCCTGACACTACCTACACAAGACCCTCATAATAGGAGGAAAAGATGATGACATCAAAATAAAAGAGAGACTGATTGAGATGGGGAGGGGATATGATGGAGAATGGAGTTTCAAAGGGGAAAGTGGAGGGAGGGAGGGCATTACCATGGGATATTGTTTATAATCATAAAAGCTGTTAATTTTTTTTTTAATACCAGAAAAAGAAAAATAAATAAATAAATAAGGGAGCTTGTTGGCAAAGTATATGGGCCCATGTTCGATTCCCTAGCACCCAGGTAAAGCTAGATACACCAAGTGCCACATCCATTTAGAGATTATTTGAGGCAGCAAGAGGCCCTGATGTACTCATACACTCTCTCTACCCTCCCTCTCTCTCTCTCTCTCTCTCTCTCTCTCTCTCTCTCTCTCTCTCTCTCTGTCTCTCAAATAAACAAAAAGAATTTTTAAAAAATTGCTAAATCATAGCTGGGCATGGTGGTGCACACCTTTAATTCCAGCACTCAGGAGGCAGAGGTAGGAGGATGGCCATGAGTTTGAGGCCAGCTTGAGACTACAGAGTGAATTCTAGGTTAGATTGGGCTAGAGTAAGACCCTGCCTCCAAAAACAAAAACAGAAAAGTTAAATGAAGTTTGGGTTAAGGATTAGAACAGAATTTCTGAAATGGTCCCAAACATACATCAAATGTTTTGCATTATGTATTTATGTGAAATGGCATTCAATATTGACAATTACAAACTCAAAGGATGAATCAACTCTGAAAAACACTGAGCATGCTTACATCCTGCAGTGTCAAGTATTCAGCTGGGACTTAGTTCTTCACCCTCCAACACCTCAAGGGAGGGTCTCACTCTAGCCCAGGTTGAACTGGGACTCACAGCAATCCTCCTAACTCAATCTCCAAGTACTGAGATTGAAGGCATGCACCACTACATCTGACTTCTTTTTTTTTTTTTTTTTTTTTTTGGTTTTTCGAGGTAGGGTTTCACGCTAGCCCAGGCTGACCTGGAATTCACTATGGAGTCTCAGGGTGGCCTCGAACTCATGGCGATCCTCCTACCTCTGCCTCTCGAGTGCTGGGATTAAAGGCGTGCGCCACCACGCCTGGCTTCTTCTTTTTTTTTTTTTTAATTTTTTGTTTATTTTTTATTTGAGAGCGACAGACAGAAAGAGGCAGAGAGAGAGAATGGGCGTGCCAGAGCCACCAGCCACTGCAAACAAACTCCAGATGTGTGCGCGCCCCTTTGTGCATCTGGCTAACGTGGGTTCTAGGGAATTGAGCCGTGAACCGGGGTCCTTAGGCTTCACAGGCAAGCGCTTAACCACTAAGCCATCTCTCCAGCCCGAAAGCCTATTTTTTAAAACGTATTTATTTATTTATTTGAGAAAGAGACAGAAAGAGAATGGCCGTGCCAGGGTCTCCAGTCCCTGCAAACAAACTTCAGATGCATGTGTATCTGGTTTACATGGGTTCTGGGGAATTGAACCTAGATCCTTTGGCTTTGCATGCAAGTACCTTAACTGCTAAGCCATCTCTCCAGCCCCTGAAAGCCTATTTCTAAAAATTAAAGGCTGGGGAGATAGCTCAGTGGTTAAAGGCACTTGTATACCATGCCTATCTTTGGCCTAGGTTTGATTCATGAGCACCCACATAAAGCCAGATGCAAAATGGCAAAATGTGCTTGAAGTTCATTTGTAACAGCAAGAGACCTGATGCTCCCATTCACACATACACACATACTGGGCGTGGTGGCGCGTGCTTTCAGTCCCAGAATTGGAAGTCAGAAGTAGAAGGATCACTGGGAGTTTGAGGCCAGCCTGGGCTAGAGTGAAACCCTACGTTGAAAAACCAAAATAAGTAAATACATAAATAAGTTAAAATAAATTAAACATAACTAAATGGGGCCTGGGGAGATGACTGAGAAGCTAAAGTGTTTGCTGTATGAAGAGCTGCATTCAGATCCCCAGGACTTACATAAAAAAAAAAAAACAAACCTGGATATAAATGCTGGGCATGGTGGCACACGCCTTTAATCCCAGCACTTGGGAGGCTGAGGTAGGAGGATCATCATGAGTTCAAGGTCACCCTGAGACTACATAGTGAATTCCAGGTCAGCCTGGGCTAGAATGAGACCCTACCCCAAAAAACCAATAAGTAGACAAATAAATAACTGGGTATAAACTGAGATGTGGAGGCATACAACTTTTATTTATTTGTTTGTTGGTTTTGAGGCAAACTCAACAGACTGGCCTTCCTTTTTCTTTTTCTTTTTTTATTTATTTTTTGGTTTTCCAAGGTAGGGACTCACTCTAGCCCAGGCTGATCTGGAATTCACTGAGTAGTCTCAGGGTGGCCTTGAACTCATGGCAATACTCCTACCTCTGCCTCCCATGTGCTGGGATTAAAGGCTTGTGCCACCACGCCTGGCTAGGCCTTTCTTTTAGTGTGAGAGAGAGAGAGATAGAATTGCCACTTCTTGAGCCTCTGCACTCAAACTGCAGACACAGGCCCCACCTTGTGTGCATGTGTGACCTTGTGCACTTGTGTTACCTTGTGCATCTGGCTTACATGGGACCAGAGTGTCGAACCTGGGTCCTTAGGCTTCGCAAGCAAGCACCTTAACCGCTAAGCCATCTCTCCAGCCCTGACCTTGAATTTCTGATCCTACTGTTTCTGCCTGAGTTCTGGGATTACATGTGTGTGCCACCATGCCTGGTCTCAGTGGTCCTGGGGTTAGAACCTACTGTCTAGCCAGGAATGGCTGTTGCATGCCTTTAATCCCAGCACTCAGGAGGCAGAGGTAGGAGGATTGCTGTTGAATTCCAAGCCAGCCTGGGTCTACAGAGTGAATTCCAGGTCATCCAAGAGTACAGTGAAACTCTGCCTTGAGAAAACAAAATAAGTTAAAAAAAAAACAAAAAACCTACCTGGGTGTGTCTTTAATACCAGTACTAAAGAGGCAGAGGTAGGTGGATCACCATGAGTTCAAGGCCATCCTGAGACTACATAGTGAATTCCAGGTCAGCCTGGGCTAGAGTGAAACACTACCTCGAAAAACCAAACCAAACCAAACAAACAAAAAAAACAGTCCCTCATGCATGCTAAACAAACCTCAGCCAAATGAGCTATATTCTCAATAGTATTATATTATTATTAGTTTCTCAAGGTTGGGTCTTGCTTTAGCCCAGGCTGACCTGGAATTCACTATGTAGTCTCAGGGTGGCCTTGAACTCACAGTGGTCCTCCTACCTCTGCCTCCCAAATGCTGGGATTAAAGGCTTGAGCCACCATGCCTGGCAACCTTATTATTTTTTTAGACAGGGTCTCAAGCTGGCCTCGAACTTGTGATCCCCTGGTGTAGGCCTCCTAAATGCTGGCATTACACTGCCAGAACCCAGCAGCTGGAGGATCCTGAGTTCGAGGCTGGCGTCGGCTACATAGTGAGGCCCTATCTCAGAAGATCAAGGGTTGTGGGTGCGTCTCAAATGGCAGAGTGCTCACCTAGCACACACAAGGCCCATGGTGCCATTTGAAGACAAACACATACACACACACTCACACACACACACACACACACAGGGCTTGTCCCATGTCAGGTACTGCAGTAGCTCTATGTGTCAACGTCCATGGCACAGGACAGGAGGGAGGATCAATGGCCACTCCCAAGTCCAGTATGACCATACAGTGGCCCACGCTGGCAATGCCAAGCACTGGACGCTGTCTGTGGGGGTATGGGCAGAGCCTCAACTTCTTACTCTCTTTAACTCCCTACCACTGTCAGGGAAGTACCCCAACATGTCCCCAGTCTACCCTAGTGCTTGTACTTCTTCCATTTGGAAAACCCAGCTTTCCTTCCTCCACCTAGCTCACCAGTCAATGGAGCGGAGCTTTCCAGATCCGAGGCTCCTGCTTATCTCCCCAGCACCCTATCTACACAGCCATCTGTGTCCTTTTCTTCCTCCTCAGACACAACCTCCTGCCGTCTGCCTATAGCCGTTTAATTGCAAAAGCCAGTCCGTTTGTGGGAGGCCACAGGGAGGAGACCCCTTTCATTTCCCAGCTAAAAGTTAAAAAAGTATAACCCTACCTCTCACCCTAGGAGCTGCGCCTATAGTCACATAATCCAGACGTCTGAGCTTCCTTCATTCTGTCCCTGTATAGCCCAAAAGATTTAAAAGTTATTTCTGAGCCAGGGCTGGAGAGATGGCACAGTGGTTAAGATACCCGTCTGCAATCAGCCTGGGTTCAATTCCCCAGTACCCATATAAAGCCAGACGCCACAAGGTCGTGCATGCATCTGGAGTTTGCTTGCAGTGGCTGGAGACAATTCTGTCTCTCTCCCTTTTTCTGCTTGAGAAAAAAAAATGTATTTCTGAGACAGGCATGAACGTGGAAGCTTTTTTTTTTTTGTTGTTTAATTTATTATCACTATTTTTATTTATTTGAGAGCGACAGAGAGACAAAGAGGCAGATAAAGAGGATGGGCGTGCCAGGGCCTCTAGCTACTGCAAATGAACTCTACCACCTTGTGCATCTGGCTTATGTGGGTCTTGGGGAATCAAGCCTCGAACCAGGATCCTTATGCTTCACTGGCAAGCGCTTAACCACTAAACCATCTCTCCAGATCCCGGTGCAAGCTTTTAATTCCAGCACTCGGGAGGCAGAGATAGGAGGATCACTGTGCGTTGGAGGCCAGCCTGGGACTACAGAGTGAATTCCAGGTCAGCCTGGGCTAGAGCAAGACCCAAACTCGAAAAACCAAAAGGAAAAGTATTTCTGCTGGAGAGATGGCTCAGTGGCTAAAGGCGCTCACTTGCAAAGCCTGATGGCCCAGGTTGAGTTCCCCAGTACTCAGGTAAAACCAGATATGCATCTGGAGTCTGTGCAATGGCAGGCGGCCCTGGGGCATCCTTTCTCTTCCTAGTCTCTTTCCCTCCTTCCCCCTCTCAGTCTTGCTGCTAGGTAGCTTCTGGCCAGGGTGGCCCTGCCTCTGAGGAATTCATGTGATTTCAGAGAGGCCGGGCTACTTGCCTCAGGTCACACAGCATCAGACTGACTGGCTGCCAGGGAACTGGGATGCAGGAGGAGTGAGTTGGCATCGCCCCCATCGGTATGCACCTCTGTGGCAGAGGGGAGCTCCAGGGTCCCAGTACTGAGCTTTGCGTGACCTTGGCATCCTAGGTGGAAAGAGGGCGCGTTCCCAAAAAGCGGGATCCAGAGTGGCTAGGAAAGCCTTCTGCACCCCCTTCCACGCAGAAGGGATGTGCCACGGGGCGAAAGTGAGGAAGAAGGGTCCTGGGTCCCTCGCGGGTGACACCTGCGCTGGCTGGATTTTTTTTTTTCTTTTTTCTTTTTTTACCGAGGTAGGGTCTCACTCTACAGATCAGGCTGACCTGAAATTCATTCTGTAGTCTCAGGCTGGCCTCGAACTCACGGCGCTCCCGAGTCCTGGGATTCAAGGCTAGCGTCCGGGCTCCTGCGCGGATTCTTTTCAAACGACCCAGATGGGGAGACACTTGTGCCCCGGATGAGGGCGGGGATGAGGGGGGTGGAAAGGGGAAAAAAAAAAAAAGGGGAAGAGAGGCCCGATCACGTGACAGCCCGAAGAGCTCGAGGCTCCCCCCTCCCATCAGGGAGGCGTCCCCCACAACGCGTGGTCGACCCTCATTGGCCAGTGGCGCAACCAATAGAAATCGGCCATCTGGGCTCCCAGCGTTCCGAGACGCAGCCTACCTTGCTGAACTGACAGCCAGCCAATTGAGAGGGGCGCTTGTGGGCCTGGTCCAATCATCAGGCTCAGGGGGCGGGCTCAAGGGCCCGGGGGTCATGTTGGTGTGAGAGGCGCCCGGGTATAAAAGCCGACAGCCGGCGGCGGGCGCCTATCGGTACCGCAGAGCCGCCGCGGAGGATCGTTTTAAAGGGCCCGCGTGCCTTCGCCGCCGCCGCCGCCCCCTCGGCCCGCCATGCTGCTGCCCGTGCCGCTCCTGCTGTGTGTCCTCGGCCTGGCTTCGGCCGAGCCCGTCGTCTATTTCAAGGAGCAGTTTCTGGACGGGGGTAACGCTCTGCATCCCGCCTCTTTAGGCCTGTCGCTCGACGGCCCCGGGGCCGGTCTCCCTCGCCCCCTCAGCCCGGTGCATGCATGCACCTTGTCGCCTGTAATTACCGCTCAGAGGGCCAACACCGTGCTCCCCGGGGGAATCGGGGACCAGAGCCGCGGGCCATTCCTGCTGTGCATCCACACCCTCCCCCCACCCCCCCCAGGGATCGTGGAAAATGCAAACTGGCCTCCCCGGGGTGGAAGCTAGGCTTCCCCCGAGGAGCTCCTGTCTTTAAGCCCAGTGAAGGTGTCAAGCTAGGGACCTGGGATGGGGGCTAGGCACCCCTTCCCTGCCCCCCTACTCCCGCCCTCACACCAGGCACCTTGGGGTTCCCGGCAGACGTTGGTGTATGGTGGGGGGCGGGGATCAGCACGGGCTCCCTCCACCCATCCACTCCCGTTGACCATCTCACTTGACATCCCTCTCCCCCCTCCCTCCCAGATGCCTGGACCAACCGCTGGGTCGAATCGAAGCACAAGTCTGACTTTGGCAAATTTGTCCTCAGTTCGGGCAAGTTCTACGGTGACCAGGAGAAGGATAAAGGTGAGGAAGGGTGGGGAGGGGCGGTCAGGGTTGCTGGCATCCGGGAGGACTTTCTGGCGGAAGCAACCCGGAGCCTCGGGCGTTATTCCCCCCCCCCCCCCGCCCCACCCCGGGAACACGGGAGCTTGCAAGGACGCGTGAAGGAAGAGAGGAGGTCATTTGTGTGTCTTGTAGACTAGGGTGTTCCCCGGGATCAGAGGCACACCGTGGTGACCACGCTCTCTCATCCCATCACAGGACTGCAGACGAGCCAAGACGCCCGATTTTACGCCCTGTCGGCTAGGTTTGAGCCCTTCAGCAACAAGGGCCAGACGCTGGTGGTACAGTTCACTGTGAAGCATGAGCAGAACATCGACTGTGGGGGCGGCTATGTGAAGCTCTTCCCGGGAGGCCTGGACCAGAAGGACATGCACGGAGACTCTGAGTACAACATCATGTTTGGTGAGGGGCCCCACCCCGTGCTGACCTCTGCCTGCTAGCTGCATGGGGAAAGACATCTTAGAAACCAGAAAGGTGGTCTTGGTACCGTAGTCAGGCTTTTTGTCTTGACAGTTAAGAGTCACTAGTAGAGGTAATAGGCTTTTGGTTTCCGTGCTTTTAAGAATTTTACATTTCTTAAGTGAGGATAATACTTCTAGACTGCTGGCATAGTTTTTTTTCTTTTAAGGCTCCGCCCCTACCTTTTTAAAGACTCTGAACCTTTTCAGTTTTGACATGAATTGAAGCATAAAAGTCTTTCTGGGCGGGCATAGTAGTGCACGCTTATAGTCTGAGCATTCGAAATGCTGAGGCAGGAAGATTGAGAGTTTGAGGCCAGCCTGGGCTACACATCACAAGACCCTGTCTCAGAAAAGGAAAAATAGGACTTACTTTCACAAAGGAGGGTGGGGCCTGTCCATGGTGGGCATCCTGGATCTACTTCCCACCCAGGTCCGGACATTTGTGGTCCTGGTACCAAGAAAGTTCATGTCATCTTCAACTACAAGGGCAAGAACGTGCTGATCAACAAGGACATCCGGTGCAAGGTGTGCCTCTGGGGTAGGCTGTGAAAGGCTGGCTGGGGAGGCACTGGCCTGGTGGGCGGGGCCCCTCACCTCCCTTCCCCTTCAGGATGATGAATTCACACACCTGTACACGCTGATCGTGAGACCAGACAACACGTATGAGGTGAAGATTGACAACAGCCAGGTGGAGTCCGGCTCCTTGGAAGACGATTGGGATTTCCTACCGCCCAAGAAGATAAAGGATCCTGACGCAGCCAAGCCAGAAGACTGGGATGAGCGAGCCAAAATCGATGACCCCACAGACTCCAAGCCTGAGGTTGGTGCTTGGGCTGTGGCTCTCCTGTTGTCAGCACAGCATGTGTAGAAGGCGTTCAGGGCCACCCTGAATTCCTCGTGTCCTCCCAGGACTGGGACAAGCCTGAGCACATCCCTGACCCCGATGCCAAGAAGCCTGAGGACTGGGATGAGGAGATGGATGGAGAGTGGGAGCCACCAGTCATTCAGAATCCTGAGTACAAGGTGAGCCCGGAGGGGCATGGGGGGAGTGCGGTTCAGTGGTAGGATGCTTGCTTAGTCTTCGTGGGAGGCTTCAGTTGGTATTGTACTGCAAAAACGAGACAGGCTTTTGGGGTTCTGGACAGAATTGTAGCTCCCACTGTGGAGTGTGTCAGTCTCCCCTCACTCACCCCTGGTTCCCTTGCGCAGGGCGAGTGGAAGCCTCGGCAGATTGACAACCCGGATTACAAAGGCACATGGATACATCCAGAAATTGACAACCCTGAATACTCCCCTGATGCCAACATCTATGCTTATGATAGCTTTGCCGTGTTGGGCCTAGACCTCTGGCAGGTGAGACTCGGGAAACACAGGGTGCCTAGTGAGTTCCAGGATGTCATTCAGGGTCAGCGGGTCGACCTGGAGGAAAGAGCTCGCAGGCCTAGGACTGGATCTTCAGTGGTACATTTTCAGAGTTCTCCTGCTTAGTTTCCATGACTGTGGGTCTACTCATGTGCTTAACAAAAAAAAAAAAAAAAAGCTGTGACACCACAGTGTGATCTGACAAAGGGAGGAAGTGAAATCACTGGTCATCCTGGCAGGAGGTGGCATTTAAATTTTGTTTATTTGCAAGCGGGAGTGGGGGCTCTAGCCCATGTG
The DNA here is from genome assembly GCF_020740685.1 of Jaculus jaculus. Taxonomy (NCBI): domain Eukaryota; kingdom Metazoa; phylum Chordata; class Mammalia; order Rodentia; family Dipodidae; genus Jaculus; species Jaculus jaculus. The sequence goes on along the minus strand of NC_059122.1, from coordinate 13,383,581 downwards.
CAAGTGAACCCCACATGCATGCACCACTTTGTACATCCAAGCTGATGTGGGTGCTGGGGAATCAAACCTGGGTCATTAGGCTTTGCAGGCAAGCACCTAAACTTGAGCCATTTCTCCAGCCCCTCCCCTTTTTGGCTTGTGTGCATGTGTGTGAGCGAGTGTGATACACAGGTGCAGGCGCTGTGCGTGCATGTGCAGGTCAGAGGAGAGTGTCAGGTGTCCGCTGTCATCCACGCTTCTTTCCTTGAGACAGTCTTCCTCAACTTGGAGCTGCTGTGTCGGCATTGTTCACTCCCCCCCTCCCCTCCCTACCAGTGGGGTCTTACTCTAGTCCAGAATGGCCTTGAACTCACATTAATCCTTCAGCCTCAGCCTGTGAAGTGCTGGGACTAAATGTGTTAACCCTTTCTTCTTTTTGATTTTTTTGACATAGGGTTTCACTCTAGCCCAGGCTAACCTGGCATTCACTATGTAGTCTCTTAGGGTACAGGGTGGCCTTGAATCTTGAGTGCACGGCACTCCTACCTTTGCCTCCTGAGTGCTGGAATTAAAGGTGTGGGCCATTGCACCCGGCTGGAACTCCTTTTTGTCACTGTATCTCTGGCTGCCTTTGAGTTTCTGGTGGTCCTCAGCCTCTTCCTGCAGAGTGTAGCTGTTACAGATGTGCATCACCATGCCAACCTTTCATTTTAAAAACAAATTGATGGACCACCTCCATACTTACACACGGTTGACCCTGGTCCTAGCTCTCTTCCACCACAGCACCCCTCCACACACACTGCCTTTTTTTTTTTTTTTTTTTTTTTTTTTTTTTTTTTTTGGACAGATTAAGACATTGTAGCAGGGTGGTAGTTACAGGAATACAGGTGGACCACCTCTTCCATTCATTTCCCAGGTCAAGTCCGGCACCATCTTTGACAACTTCCTCATCACCAACGATGAGGCGTATGCAGAGGAGTTTGGCAATGAGACGTGGGGCGTCACAAAGGTGGGGCAGGGTCCCTCCTGTCATCTGGGGGGCGGGTGGTTGGGAAGGCAGGGGAGGGCACGTGCTGAGGGTGTATGGTCTGCGCCCACAGGCTGCCGAGAAGCAGATGAAGGACAAACAGGATGAGGAGCAGAGGCTTAAGGAAGAAGAGGAAGACAAGAAGCGGAAGGAGGAGGAAGAGGCAGAGGACAAGGACGATGAGGATGAAGATGAGGAGGACGACAAGGAGGAAGACGAAGAGGAGGATACTCCTGGCCAGGCCAAAGATGAGCTGTAGAGGCCATGCCACCTTCTTCCAGGGCTGGACTGAGGCCTGAGCGCTCCACCGTAGAGCCGGCTGCGCCAAATAATGTCTCTATGAGACTTGAGAACTTTGATTTTTTTTTTTTTCCAGGCAGTTTCAGATTTGGGGTGGATTTTGGTTTTGTTTCCCCTGCTTTTTAATTTTTTTTTCCTTTTTCCTCTTTTTTAAAAAAACAAAACAAACTGGTGGGTGTCTTCAGTTCTCCTTAACACCCCTCCCCAGCCTTCCATTATTCTAGATGGACATCTTTTCCTCCTGTCCCCTCTGTGCCCCATTCCTTAGTCACTGCTTTCCAGCCCCAGGGAGCAAAGGTGTGGAAGAGAAGCCCTAGGCTTGAGGTTCCATCTGCTCCTTACTGGAACCCAGAGGGGAGCAGGAGAAAAGGGGTGGCATCTCGCCCCCCCCCCAGCACTGAAGAAGAAAGGGGCTCTTTCCCATCTGTTTTCTCCCCTGCCCTCAGGACTGGGCCACTTGAGTGGGGCAGTGGATTTCAGCTCAGCTCACACTGAGAATTGTAAGAACTACAAACAAAATTTCTATTAAATTAAGTTTTGTGTCTTCCTCTCGTGTCTCCTGGGAGAGGATGGCCATTGGAACCAAAAGTGGCCTTTTGGGGGATTCTGTTAGCTCAGTTCTTCCAGCTGCTGGAAGTGTCACGCCAGGTGGCTGCTGCGTCCCCAAGCCCGTGGGAGACCGGCTGCCCCAGGTGCTGCTGCACAAGTAGTAATCTGTTGTCCTTGCATTGGTCTCGGGAGCTTGGGTTCCAGACGGGGGACTGAAGTCTTACAACTCAATGACTGGTGGAGACAATGCTTAGACCAGTATCTTGGCCGGTTTCTAGTAGAATGCACTCCATGTCTGTTCTGCAACAGGAGACTGAGTGGTTTTACAAGCATGTTGGTGGGCAAACTGATCAAGGAACTGAAGTCAGCGATTGTAATTTGGCCAAATGCAATCATCTTTTGGATCAAATTGGGATGTGAAAGGTGACTAAGAATCTGGGGGTCTTGTTAACTGAACATTGGAGGGAAGGTGTTGGACTGAAGCAGTGAGGTGTCGGGTGATGGCCAGCTTGGGAGGGAACACTGGGAAAAGCCTGATTAGAGACTGCTCAGTTGTGGTATGAGGGATGTCACAGCTCTTTAAACCTTGCCTTGAGCTAACTTCCATGTTCCATCTACTATCTGGGAGATTTCTAAGGCCAGCTTTGCATTAGTGAAGAATTGCACATTTTTATATAAAAGGTAGGGTTTCACTGCAGCGCAGGCTGGCCTGGGCTCATTTTTGCTTCCTGGAGCTAAAGGAATGCACCACCACAACTGGCTAATTAAAAATTGTTTTGGGGCTGGAGAGATGGCTTAGCGGTTAAGCGCTTGCCTGTGAAGCCTAAGGACACCGGTTCGAGGCTCGGTTCCCCAGGTCCCACGTTAGCCAGATGCATAAGGGGGTGCACGCGTCTGGAGTTCGTTTGCAGAGGCTGGAAGCCCTGGCGCGCCCATTCTCTCTCTCTCCCTCTATCTGTCTTTCTCTCTGTGTCTGTCGCTCTCAAATAAATAAATAATTAAAAAAAAAAAAAAGGTCAGGACGTGGTGGTTCCTACCTTAATAAAAAAAAAAAAAAATTTGTTTTGTCGAGGAAGGGTCTCACCCTAGTCCAGGCTGGCTTTGACCTCACAGAGATCCTTCTACCTCTGCTTCCTGAGTACTGGGATTAAAGGCATGTGCCACCACACTACGCTTAATATTAAAATTTTTTAAAAAATATATTTATTTGTCAGAGAGAGAGACAGAAGAAGACAGAATGGGCACACCAGGGTTTCCAGCTGCTGCAAACGAACTCCAAATGCATGTGCCACCTTGTGCATCTGACTTATGTGGGTCCTGGGAAATCAAACCTGGGTCCATTGGCTTTGCAGGCAAATTCCTTAACCTCCTAAGCCAGCCCTCCAGCACCAATTTTTTTTTTTTTTTTAATTTGAGAGCCACAGACAGAAATAGAGGCAGAGAGAGAGAGAATGGATGCACCAGGGCCTCCAGCCACTGCAAATGAACTCCAGATGCATGTGCCACCTCGTGCATCTTGGCTTACATGGGTCCTGGGGAAGCCAGCCTTGAACCGGGGTCCTTAGGCTTCACAGGCAAACACTTAGCCAGTAAGCCATCTTTCCAGTCCCCAGCGTAATATTTTTAAGTGCTTAGTGGGTGAACAACTATTGGAGAAGGACCAGCTAGGTGGGGACCATGGGGCTACAAAGTATGAAAGTTTGGGGCCTCAGTGGTTAAGATGCTTGCTTGTAAGCCTGATGATACAGTTTCAAGTCCCTGACCTATGTAAAGCTAGACGCACGAAGTGGTGTATGCATCTGGAGTTCATTTGCAGTGGCAAAAGGCCGTGGAGCACCCATTCTCTGCTTCCAAATAAAAAGTTGCTATTTGGGGGCTGCTTTTCTAATCTTAAGCAGCTGAGTAAGAATCCTACTAGACTGGCCATACCGGAATAAAGCTCATTTGGTACAACAGAATGCATGAACAATTTCTGTTTTTTCTTCTGAGGCAGGGTTTCACTCTAGTCCAGGCTGACCTGGAATTCACTATGTAGTCTCAGGGTGGCCTCGAACTGACTCCTACCTCTGCCTCCCCAGTGCTGGGATTAAAGGCGTATGCCACCACGCCCGGCTCCTGTTTTTTTTAATTTTAATTTCCATTCATTTGCAGAGAGAGAGAGTGGGTATACCAGGGCCTTGTTTCCTCTGCCAATGAACTCCAGATGCATTCTGTACATTGGCTTTACGTGGGTACTGGAGGATTGAACTCAGACCTACAAGTTTTGCAAGCAAGTGCCTTTAACGCTTAAGCCATCTCCTCAGTCCAAACAGTTTTGCAGAAGAAATACAAAAAATGTACAAGAAGTGTTAACTGCTCGTGCCTATAATCTCAGCACTCAGAAGGGCTGCAGTGAAGCCCTCCCTCAGATAAAAAATTTAATGTTATTAAAGAAATAATGTCCAAAAAATGGATGGAAAGATTGTTCAGTGGTTAAAGTGGTTTGCCTGCAAAGCTAAATGACCCAGGTTCAATTCCCTAGGACACATGTAAGCTGGATGCACAAAATGACACCTTTGTGCCTGTTCTCTCCCCCTCTCCTCTTGCAAATAAGAATAGCTTTTTTATTTATTTATTTATTTTAAGATGGGGGCTGGAGAGATGGCTTAGCAGTTAAGGTGCTTGTCTGTGAAGCCAAAGGACCAAGGCTTGATTCTGCAGGTCCCACATAAGTCAGATGCACAAAGTGGTGCATGCATCTGGAGTTCATTTGCAGTGGCAGGAGGTTCTGACATGTGCATGTCTCTCTAATAAATAAAAGTCTTGAATGCTTTTTTTTTCCCTAAAAGATGGCCTCAGAAGTGGGAACCAGGGCTCGAGAGAGGTTTGGTGGTTAAGGAGTTTGCCTGGAAAGCCAAGGAGCGAAGTTTCTATTTCCCAGGACCCACATAAGCCAGATGCACAAGGTGGCTACATGCGTTTGGAGTTCCTTTGCAGGGCTAGAGGCCCTTGTGTGCCCGTTCCCTATCTGCTTTCTGATTCTCTCAGTGTCTATGCATGCATACATATGTAAATACATACACACACAGTTGTTTTAAAAAGTGGGAAAGCCGGGCGCGGTGGTGCGTGCCTTTCATCGAGCACTGGAGAGGCAGAGGCAGGAGGGTCGCCGTGAGATCGAGGCCATCCTGAGACTACATAGTGAATTCCAGGTCAGCCTGGGCTAGTGCAAAAGCCTACCTCGAAAAACCAAAAAAAAAAAAAAAAAAGTGGGAACAGCAAAGGTGCTTTCCGTTCTATGACGTCACGGATGGCAGGCATGGCGTCACTCCGAAGAGACCGCACGACGCCGGTGCAACACAGCAAATCCCGAGTCCCTCAAGGCGGAGTTTAACCGCGCAGGAGTGCGCCCCCGTGCGCATGCTCCCGAGGGCGGGCACTGTCTGTGAGCGCTGGTGGCCTGCGCGCACGCGCACGCACGCGCACGCACGCACGCACGCACGGGCCTGCCCCGGAAGCTCTTCCCGGGCGCGCGTCGCGGCTGGGCGCTAAGATGGCGGCGGCGTGAGTTGCATGTTGTGTGGAGGATCCCCGGGGGTGGGGGAGGGCCGCCGCGTCGCTCGCTCGCTCGGGCCCGGGCCCCAGCCATGGCCGTCACCATCACGCTCAAGACGCTGCAGCAGCAGACCTTCAAGATACGCATGGAGCCTGACGAGACGGTGCGGGCCGGGCCGTAGCCCGACGGGGTTGGGGATCGACGGGTGCCGGGAGGGGCGGGTGCGCTGCGCGGGGCCGGGCCGGGCCGCCCGGGGTGGGGGCGGGGATCCCACCGCGAGGGCCGGCGCTGCTCTGCCTTCCCCGGACCCCCACTCCTCTCCCCGCCGGTACCCCCGATGGTCCCCGGCACAGCTGCTCCGCATTCCCGTTCGTCCCCCGGGGGTGCCCGGCAGGTGCCCGGGCGGGACGCGCTCTCACCGCCGTGCCCAGCTTTTGCAAGCGTCACCTGGGTTGGGGGGTGGGGAGGGCGGTCCTTGGCTGAATCTGGTGACAGCAATGATGACAGTCACGATAATAAATGGTCTCGATGTTAATAGTTTTCCGTCATTGAGGACTCCCTTTTTTTTTTTTTTTTTTTGGTTTGTTTGCTTATTTAAGTGGCATCTCGCTGAACCTGCAAAACAGACCTGTGGCATTTGGGCGGGGGGAGGGGTGCGATGGGGTGGGGTGGAATGGACCACCCCCCCCCCCGACCCCAGCCCGGTCCCTACTCCTGTCTTAAGGTCGTGGGGAAAAACAGGAGTTGAAAAACAACTTTGCCGCAGTCACAGCAAGTCAGGGCAGAAATGAGATCTCAGGTTCGGTTTCGTTTTGTGTAACAGCTCACAGCCTGAACTGGCATGCGGCCTTCCGATTGCTTTTTTCTTTTTCTACTTTTTTGGTTTTTCGAGATAGGGTCTTCCTCTAGCACAGGCTGACCTGGAATTCACTATGTGGTCTCAGGGTGGCCTCGAACTCACGGTGATCCTCCTATCTCTGCCTCCCCAGTGCTGGGATCAAAGGCCTGTGCCACCATGTCCGGCGGCTTCTGATTGTTTCTAGACAGAGAGAGTGCGCTTTGTTATGTTGTCCTGTCTGGCCATAAATTCCCAGACTCTAGTGATCCTTCTACCTCGGTCTCCTTTATAGGTGGGACCAGTTGTCTTGGGCCATGCACGTCCCCCCAACTTAACGATATTCTTTTATACTTTTATTGTTACTTATTTGAGAGAATTCAGGGCCTCTGAACTCCAGATACATGCACCACCTTGTGCATGTGGCTTCACGTGGGTATTGGAGAGTCAAACCTAGGTCCTTAGGCAAGTACCTTAACTGCTAAGTCATCTCTCCAGCCCAACTTATGCTATTCCTTTCTTCTTTTTTTTTTTTTATTTCTCCTTTTTGTTTTTTTTTCGAGGTAGGGTCTCACTTTGGCCTAGGCTGACCTGAAATTCACTAAGTAGTTTCAGGATGGCCTTGAACTCAGGCGATGCTTATACCTCTGCCTCCCAAGTGCTGGGATTAAAGGCATGGGCCACCCCATCCAGCTTTGAAAAAGACATTTTTATTTTATGTATAACAGGTGTGGTAGTTTGAATAGTCCAAGAAACTCAAGTATTTTAAAATATGTTTTATTTATTTATCTCTCTCAAATGAGAGAGAGAGATGCAGATAGAGAGAAATGGACATGCCAGGGTCTCTAGCAACTGAAAATGAACTCTAGACACATATACCACCTTGTGCATCTGTATTTATGTGGGCACTGGGGAATCGAACCTGGGTTGTTTGACTTTGCAGGCAAGTGCTTTAAATGCTAAGCTATCTGTCTAGCCTAAAGTCTACTTTTTGTAGCCAAGAATCAACTTTTTTTGGTTTTTCGAGGTAGGGTCTCACTCTATCCCGGGCTGATCTGGAATTCACTACGTAGTCTCAGGGTGACCTCAAATTCACAGCGATCCTCTTACCTCTGCCTCCTGAGTGCTGAGATTAAAGGCATGCGCCACCACACCTGGCTCAAGAAACAGTTTTTAATTAATTAATTAATTAATTTGAGAGAAAAACGCAGAGGGAGAGAGAGAATAGGTGCACCAGGGCCTCCAGCCACTGAAGATGAACTCCAGACACATGCACCACCTTGTGCATCTGGCTTACGTGGGTACTGTGGAATTGAACTGAGGTCCTTTGGCTTTGCAGGCAAGCTCCTTAACCACTCAGCCATCTCTCCAACCCAAGAAACAGCTTTTTAAATCAGTCCAACTGTTTCATTTTGGGCAAGTTACTTCATTTATGTGTGTGCCTTTATTATATCAAACACAAAATTACTAATATATACTTGATAGCCTCCAACTTTAAAAGTATACTATATGTGTGCTTACAAATATATTTAGCGTCTTAATAGGTCCTCAGTGGAGTCTAGACCTTTAATCTCACTGCTAGAGGCTGAGACAGGAGGTTGTTATGAGTTAGAGCAAGTTCCATTTCAAGTGACATGTCATACTGTCCAAGGTCAGTAGTGGGGATACCCTGTACCCCCTCCCCAGATTGACCTGCAGCTCCATCCTGGCCCAGTACTCATGAACATCCTCCTGTCTCAGCTGCCCAAGTGCTGGGTCTAAAGGTGTACCACCACACCTGGCTTTTATCACTTTTTTTTGTTTTTTCAAGGTAGGGTCTCACTCTAGCCCAGGCTAACCTGGAATTCACTATGTATTCTTAGGGTGGCCTTGAACCTCTGCCTCCTGAGTGCTGGGGTTAAAGGCATACACCACCATGCCTGGCCTTGCTTTTTTTTTTTTTTAATAAGATTTATTTTGTTTTTTATTTACTTGTTAGAAAAAAAGAGAGAGAGATAGAGAATGGGCAAACCAGGGCCTCTAGCCAGTGCAAACAAACTCCAGACTCACATGCCACCTTGTGCATCTGGCTTATGTGGGTCCTGGGGAATTGAACCTGGGTCCTTTGGCTTTGCAGGTAAATGCCTTAACCGCTAAGCAATCTTTGTATCCCTGTCGCTTTTTTTTTTCCCCCAAGTTAGGTTACTCAGCGCAGGCTGACCTGGAATTCACTATGTAGTCTCAGGGTGGCCTTGAACTCATGACGATCCTCCTACCTCTGCCTCCCGAGTGCTGGGATTAAAGGCATGCGCCACCACACCCAGCCCCTTCTTGACTTATTTTATACCATCCAAAATACAGATTTGCTTTTCTCCTCACATTGGCATCTTAGCGTGAGCAGAGACCTATGTTATTCCTTTCTGTGTCCTCTATAAAGCAGCATTAGTGAGCTGGGGATATAGCTTAGTGGTAAACTGCTTGCATGCTGTGCATAAGGCTCTGGACTGCATCCCTAGACACCCCCCCCCCCCCGACACACACACCATGGTCTCAGTGCCTGATACAGGCTGTGGACGAGGCCCATACAGGGTGTTGAGTAGACGCTGGGGTTTGTGATGACCATCGGTGCCCCGCCTTCTAGGTGAAGGTGCTGAAGGAGAAAATAGAAGCAGAGAAGGGAAGAGATGCTTTCCCTGTGGCTGGGCAGAAACTCATCTATGCAGGCAAGATCCTGAGTGACGATGTCCCCATCAGGGACTACCGAATTGATGAGAAGAACTTTGTGGTCGTCATGGTGACCAAGGTGGGTGGATTAAGTGGGGTGCTGGCAAAGTGCCTGTGCGCCCGAGAGATAGCCATGGGCAGGGCGGAGCTGCGATGGCGTCGGGTGTTGGGGTTTGATAGGGCGCCACTGCCTGATCCCTTCTTCTTGTTGTCACAGACCAAAGCCGGCCCTGGAACCTCAGCACCCCCAGAGGTCTCGCCCACTGCTGTCCCAGAGTCCCCCACACCCTTCCCTCCAGTCCCTGCCTCAGTCATGTCCCACCCTCCACCCACCAGCAGAGAGGACAAGAGCCCGTCGGAGGAGTCTGCCACCACCACATCTCCCGAGTCCATGTCAGGGTAAGGAGGTGACAGCAGCCCCATCTGGGCCCTGTTTTCCCACACCTTCCAGCACCCACCTGGTGTGGTCCCACACACCTGGGGGGAGGGCAGGCCACCAGAAGCCAGGGTCCGATTTCTCTCTCTTGAATTTGCAGCTCTGTTCCCTCTTCAGGTAGCAGCGGGCGAGAGGAAGACGCGGCCTCCACGCTAGGTGGGTGGGTGGTCCCCAGAGCAGAGGCACCTGGGAGCCCTAGCCATCAACTGGGCCTTGTCTAGGAGCGGGAGGGCCTGGGAGCTGTCCTTCCCCGTCCCTGGTGACCCAGGCCCGCTGCTCCCTCCGCAGTGACGGGCTCCGAGTATGAGACAATGCTGACGGAGATCACGTCCATGGGCTACGAGCGGGAGCGAGTTGTGGCTGCACTCCGAGCCAGCTACAACAACCCCCACCGAGCTGTGGAGTATCTTCTCACGGTGAGTGCACTGCCTCGTGGGGGACCTCAGGGAGTCCTGGGGCACCCGTGGTCCAGAGAGCAGCTGAGGAGGCAGAACGTGTCCCCCAAGCCCTTGCCTAGTGGGTGCAGCAGCCGCTGGAAGCTGGGTGGGGATAGCGAGGGCAGGGCAGGGCCCAGGCTCTGCTCCCTGCAGGGCTGGGTGCGTAAGAAGCACTGGCAGGTCTGAAGGAGAACTAAAGAGAATCCCCTGCAGGGAATTCCAGGGAGTCCTGAGCCGGAGCATGGCTCTGTCCACGAGAGCCAAGTGTCAGAGCAGCCGGCCACAGAAGCAGGTGAGCAGGTTACCTGGAAGGTGTGCACCTGGGCATCTGCCATCTGGGCCATTGGATCCGTGCAAGAGTCTGACTGCACCCTTCCTGCCACTAGCAGGTGAGAACCCCCTGGAGCTCCTGCGGGACCAGCCCCAGTTCCAGAACATGCGGCAGGTGATTCAGCAGAACCCGGCGCTGCTGCCTGCCCTGCTCCAGCAGCTGGGCCAGGAGAACCCGCAGCTTTTGCAGGTGGGGTCCCGAAGCACGGCATCAGCTCTGCAAGAGCAGGACTGGGGTGGGCCCTGCTCTTACTCCTGGTGACTTAAAAGGTTTCGTGCAGCCCTCCCAACCGTCTTGTGAGGCGTGCGTACTAGTGATGTATCCCCCGCAGAAACAACTGGAAGCCCGGAGCAGTGTCCCGTCACGGGGGGAGTGTGCATCCGTGTCCTGGTCTGGGTCCCAGGAGTCCAGCAGGTCCCTCTGGGCTCTCAGTGCACCCTCCCCTCCCTCAGTCTGTTCCTGGTCCTTCCTGCTCCTCAGACCTCCACCCATGCTACCTCAGTTCTTCCCACTACCAGCTTTGATTTAGTTTTGTTTGTTTGTTTTTTGAGGTAGGGTCTTAATCTAACCCAGGCTGACCTGGAATTCACTATGTAGTCTCAGGGTGGCCTTGAACTCATGGTGATCCTCCTACCTCTGCCTCACGAGTGCTGGGATTAAAGGTGTGCACCACCATGCCCAGCTTTATGCTATTCTTAACTGAACAACGTTAGAATGTAGACATCCTGAGTGTGTATGTACTTGCCACTTTTGGACATTGAAAACATTTTAGTCTACCTGCTTTTTTCTTTTTGTTTTTTTCCAGGTAGGGCCTCCCTCTAGCCCAGGCTGACCCGGAATTCACTGTGTAGGTTCAAGGTGGTCTCAAACTCACAGCGATCCTCCTGCCTCTTCCTCCCGAGTGCTGGGATTAAAGGTGTGCGCCACCACGCCCAGCTTGTCCCATTACCATCTTGCACCTTCAGTCTGTGTGGTGACCCCAAACCAGTGCAGTTAGCTTATCTGACCTGTGGGACTTCTGACTTGTCCCAGCCTGTTGGGGACTAGCTGTGTTCTTCCCCGGAGCCCAGCCCCTGCCTCCTGTCCAGTGCTGCCCTTTCCCTGCCCGTGCCCCGGCAGCCTCCTCTCAGGCCTCTTGGTAGCTCATTTGGAGTTCTAGGAGGAGAGAGCAGCTACTCATACACCCTGAACAAAGAGCAGCCCTCTGTTCGGGAGGCCCTGTCCTCAATCTTAAGTGCACAGCTTGGGGAGGGACGCACATGGAGTGGCAAGGGAGGAAGGGGACACCTGCCTAGCCAGGCAGATGAGCCAGACCAACCCTGGCGACCTCAGTGGTGACAGATGTTGTACACAGTTCCCTGGTGTACTAGAAACCAGAGTGCTGAAAAGCACTTTTTTTCTACAGTGTGAAAGTCGTCAGATGTATACAGAAGCAAAGAGTTCCAGGTTCCAAGCACTCAGGCACTGCATGGGCGTGAGGGTCCAGGCAGGAGGTCTGTGTCCGCAAGCCCAGCACTTCCCAAGCTTAGGCAGAAAGAGCACCGTGAGTTCGAAGCCTGTCTAGACTACAGAGCAAGACTTTTTTTTTTTTTTTCCTTTAAATTTATGAGAGAGGGAGAGAGAATGGGCACGCCAGGGCTTCTGGGCACTGCAGACGATCTCCAGACACATGTGCATCTAGCTTACATGGCTTCTGGGGAGTCAAACCTGGGTCCTTAGGCTTTGTAGGCAAGTGCCTTAACCGTTGAGCCATCTCTCCAACCCCCAAGACTTAAAAAAAAAAAAAAAAAAAAAAACAGGCATGGAGACAGGATCACTGAGTTGGAGGCCACTCTGAGACTACAAGTTGAATTCCAGGTCGGCCTGGACTAGAATGAGACCACACCTCAAAAAATCTAAACAAAACAAAACTAAAATACCTAAATCAAGGCAGGGTGTGGTGGCACATGCCTTTAAATCCCAACACCAGAGAGGCTGAGGTAGGATTACTGTCAGTTCGAGGCCACGCTGGCTACAAAGTTTTCCAGGTTGGCCTGGGCCAGACTGAGACAGAACCTAGAAAACATCTGCTGGTGTGTTCCACTGTGTCTTCCCTCTGCGTTGGGGACAGGAGCCTGGCCGGGCGTTCATCTCGTCATCTCAGCCCTTCCCCTCCCTCCTTGCCAGTGCTGTTGCCAGAGCCCCAGACTTTACCTTTGCCGCAGGCCCTCCCACTAGACCACTACGTGGCACTGCCAGCCCAGTGCCACCTCCACCTGTCTGATCTCTGATCTTTTTATCTCTTTAAAAAAATTATTTGAGAGAGAAAGAAGCAAAGAGCCTCCAGTCGTTGCAAACTCTAGACGCATGCGCCATCTTGTGCATCTAGCTTATGTGGGTCCCGGGGAATCAATCCTGGGTCCTTAGGCTTTGCAGGCAAGCGTCTTAACCACTAAGCCATCTCTCCAGCCCTGGACTTTTTATTATTATTATTTTTTCTTTTTCTTTTTTTTTTTTTTTTTTTTTGAGGTAGGGTCTCATTCTAGCCCAGGCTGATCTGAAATTCACTCTGTAGTCTCAGGGTGGCCTTGAACTCACAGCGATGTTCCTACCTCTGCCTCCATAGAGCTGGGACTAAAGGCGTCGTTGCCATGCTGTTGTTTTCTTTTTAGAAGCAGGGTCTCATGCTTACCCACCCGGCAGACTTTTAAAAAAAAAAAAATTATGTTTTATTTTTTTAATTTATTACTATTATTTGAGAAAATGGGCACATCAGGGCCTCCAGCTGCTGGAAATGAACTCCAGATGCATGTGCCACCTTGTGCATCTGGTTTATGTGGGTCCTGGAGAATCGAACTTGAGTCCTTTGGCTTTGCAGGCAAATGCTTTAACTGCTAAACCATTTCTCCAGCCCTATTTACATATTTTTATAATTTTTTTTGTTTTGTTTTTTCGAGGTAGGGTCTCATTGTAGCTCAGGCTGACCTGGCATTCACTCCAGAGTCTCAGGGTGGCCTTGAACTCACAGTGAAAATCCTACCTCTGCCTCCCATGTGCTGGGATTAAAGATGTGTGCCACCATGCCTGGCTATTTATATATATGTATTTTTTATGAGATAGAGAATTGGTGTGCCAGGGCCTGCAGCCACTGAATTCAAACTCCAGTCACTTGAGCCATCTTGTCCACATGAGTGACCTTGTGTGCTTGCGTCACCTTGTGCATCTGGCTTATGTGGGACTTGGAGAATCGAACATGGGTCCTTAGGCCATTCAGGCAAGTGCCTTAACTGCTAGCCATTTCTCTAGTCCCACTCCATAGCTTTGAACTCAGTGGTCCTCATGCCTCAGCCTTCTGTGTGCGCTGGGACTAAAGGTGTGTGCCACCAAGCCTGGCTTGATTTTAAGTGAGTTGATTGAGAAAGAGAGCCGGGTATGGTGCCACATACCTTTAGTCCCTGCACGCAGGAGGCAGAGGTAGAGTAAATGTGCATGTGGCTTGTGTGGGTACTGGGGAGTCAAACCTGGGTCTTTTTTATTTTTCGAGGTAGGGCCTCTTTCTAGCCCAGGCGGACCTGGAATTCACTATGTAGTCTCAGGGTGGCCTCGAACTCACGGTAATCCTCCTGCCTCTGCCTCCCGAGTGCTGGCATGAAAGGCCTGCGCCACCACTCGTGGCAAACCTGGGTCTTCAGGCTTCACAGACTTAACTGCTAAGCCATCTCTCTAGCCCTTGATTTAATGTTTTTTTTATTTTTGGTTTTTCAAAGTAGGGTCTCACTCTGGCCCAGGCTGACCTGGGAGTTACTATGTAGCCTCAGGGTGGCTTCGAACTTGTAGCAATACTCCTGCCTCTGACTACTAAAGGTGTGTGCCACTCTGCTTGGCTTGATTTTGTTACTTTGTTTTGATATTTATTTGAGAGAAAGAGGCAGAGAAAATGGGCATGCCAGGGCCTCCAGCAACTGCAAACTAACTCCAGACGCGTGCGCCCCCTCGTGCATCTGGCTAACGTGGGTCCTGGAGAGTCGAACCAGGATCCTTTGGCTCTGCAGGCAAATGCCCTAATCGCTAAGTCATCCCTCCAGCCCGATTTTGGTCTTTTGGGGTGTGGTCTCAGAACCACAAGGCCAGGCTAGCCTCACGCTTGCAGGAGTCCTCCTGAGCGCGTGGCTCTGGCACAGGCACGGCGTGCGCAGCCTGGCTCCGTAGCCCCGCTCATTCCTTCGCTTGGTCAGGGCAAGCCTCTTCTGAGTGTGCACGCGTAAGAGCAAGGGCTGTGAGGTGTGTGGCTGACTAGAGCGTCTTTCTGGCCTTCTCGCAGCAAATTAGCAGGCACCAGGAGCAGTTCATCCAGATGTTGAATGAGCCCCCTGGGGAGCTGGCCGACATCTCAGATGTGGAGGGGGAGGTCGGTGCCATAGGGGAGGAGGCTCCGCAGATGAACTACATCCAGGTGACACCACAGGAGAAAGAAGCAATAGAGCGGGTAAGAAGCCTGGCTGGGGGGCCACCCACGGTGGGCAGCCGGTCCTCCCCCACCTCCTCCTCACCCTGCTCATCTCCCCACAGCTGAAGGCCTTGGGCTTCCCAGAGAGCCTGGTGATCCAGGCCTACTTCGCGTGTGAAAAAAATGAAAACTTGGCCGCCAACTTCCTTCTGAGTCAGAACTTCGATGACGAGTGACGCTGCCCACTCCAGAAAGTTTTATAAAAGAAAAATATATATATATTCATGTTTATTTAAGAGGAAAAATCAAAAACTTAAAAAAAAAAATCCAGCCCAGCTTCCCACATTGATAAAGTGACCCTTATTCCATCTCAGTCTAAGACCTGGGCCAGACAGCTGGCCCCGTCCTCCTGCCCGGCTCAGCCTAGCCTGCTCAGAGTTGCTGGCAGGACCAGGAGGCGACAGATGGGTCTTTCTTGGCCGCTGTCCCAGCTCCCTGCAGCCAGATGGAGAGGCGGCTGCCTGCTTTCCCACACCTCGAAGCGCCCCTGAGGACCCCTACCCCGCCCTCTTCCAGGATGAAGGGAAGCTCAAGTCCCAAGTTTGATCCTCCATTGGAGTGGCCCAAATACTTCCATCTGGGGTGAGCCTGAGGCCATGGCGCTCTCCAGTCTGGCCTGGGAAGAGGCAACACCAGTTCTGGAAGGCCGAGGACACCACCGCCCAGAGAGAATTGTGTCTTGGATAAAGGTTTTGGAGTGAATAAAGTTTTAAAACCAGGCCTCACGACGGTGCATGCCTGCTGGGGTTCCCCATGCCAAGCTGCCTGGTACTAGGCTATCAGCTTGGGTAGTGTGGGTGTGCCAAGGATGAAAGGCCTGAGCGCTCTGCCCTCTCTCAATCCTGGAAGGACTGCTGCTCCCCATCCCAGCCTTCCTGGCTGCACTCACTTCCCTCTGGTAACTGGCTCATTCCTGGAGGTGCGTGTTGGTAAACAGAAGCCATCTCTGCAGCTGGCTGCGCCTCCATCACTGTCCAACCCCTTCTCTCCAGCCCAGCACTGGGTGTGCCCACGCCCCAGGTAAGCAGAGCTGACGTAGGGTTCCCAGTTGCAGGTGTCGAGGAAGGAGCCAGAGGACCCAGGGGGCACCCCCGACAGAACAGAGCACGGGAGGCTGTGGTGGTCAGGCAGCAGGCTTTATTGGACCCAGAGCTCAGGCATGGGGAGTCTCGGCAGCCTCCGGGTCCTGCGTGGAGGCAGCAGCCAGGGCTGCGGCTCGGGCCTCCTTCTTCTGTTTCTGCCTCTCCTCCTTGAGGCGCTTGCGCTGCTGCTTTTCCAGGTCCTGCAGTAGCTCCTGGAAGCGGGCACTCCTGGGGTCCACGTGGTAGCCCAGGCGCTCCTGGGCCTCGGCCTGCAGCCGGGCCCTCCTCTCCTTGTCGGCCTGTGCCTTCTCCCAGCGCTCCCGCTTCTGCTGTCGCCAGTTCTCAATCATCTTTGGCATCTTGGCCATGCACTCAGCGATGTGATGCTCCCTAGAGACAGTGAGAACGGCAGGCCAGTCACCAGGCAGGTCACCGGTCTGCCCCCTGAGCCTTCCCGCGTGCCATTCCCTTCCTGCTCGCTATAGTTGGCTCATACCAAGTATGCCAGACCCAAATTCAGGCCTAGTACCAATTGAGTGGACATTGTCCTCCAGGCCTGAGAGTTTGTAGCACGTGTAGAGCTCCAATCCATGGATTAGAAAGTAAGACCTTAAGAGCTAAACACATGGCAGCAAATGGGGAGACCCAGGTCCACCATTCTCTGCGACACTGACTTTGGACCCTACCACTGCTTCCCCAGGCCTGTACATCATCCCCAAAATGAGCATGATCTTGTCCTGAGTTTCAGAGGATTTGACCTGCCTCCTCCAGCAGGAACAGCATTAACCAGATGCCTCTGGGCTTGCCTCCATTTCCCCTCAAGTCTGACTTCTGCCTGGACTTTTCAGGTGCTCCTTCTCATAGTGCTGGAGAAATGAGGTGTCTGTCCCCCCCCAGCCAAGCTCTCTATGTTAGTGCAGGAAGCTCAGGCTAACTTGGAGTTCACTATATATTCTCAGGCTGGTCTTGAACTCACAGCAACCCTCCTGAGTGCTGGAATTAGAGGCATGTACCACCACACTAGACTTTCTTTTTCTTTCTTTCCTTTTTTTAAGGTTTTAATTTTTATGTATTTATTGGAGACTGGGGGGGGGGTTGCGTGTCAGGGTGTCCAGCCACTGCAAAAGATATTCAGATGCATGTGCCACCTTGTGCATGTGGCTTACATGAGGCCTGGAGAATTGAACCTGAGGTTTAATTGAACCTAGGTTTCACAGGCAAGCACCTTACCTGCTAAGCCATCTCTCCAGCCCATTTCATTTTTTTTATTTTTTTACTTGAGAGAGAGAAGCCAGGCATTGTGGTGCACACCTTTAATCCCAGCACTTGGGAGGCAGGAGCTGGAGGACTGTCATGAGTTCAAGGCCACCTTGAGAATATATAGTAAATTCCAGGTCAGCCTCAAAAAAAAAAAAAAAAAAAAAAAAAAAACGGAAAACACACCAGGGCCTCAGCCAGTGCAATTGAACTCCAGACGCTTGTGTCACCTAGTGGGCACGTGCAACCTTGCGCTTGCCTCACCTTCGTGTGTCTGGCTTCCGTGGGATCTGGAGAGCCCAACCTGGGTCCTTAGGCTTCATACGTAAGCGCCTTAACCACTAAGCCATCTCTCCAGCCCCAGGGCTCTACGTAAACATCACCTCTTTGAGAGGCCTGAAGCCTTGCAAACTGGAGATGTCCTCTGGGTGCATTCTTCACCCTGCTCATCTTCTGGAGGTTCCTGGGTCATCATCTGAAATGACTTGTGTGTTTTTGCTCCCTGCCGTGTAGTTCCTTAATACCAGGAGCAATACCTTGCACACAGTAAGTGCACTGTATGGAACTGCAGCTGAGGTGCTGGACAGACGCCTGAGTGGTCAAAGGCGCTTGCCTGCAAAGCCTAAGGACCTACATTTGGTTCCCCGGTACCCATATAGAGGCATATGCACAAAGTAGCACCTGCATCTGGAGTTACTGGCAGTGGCAAAAGGCTATGCCCTGCCCATTCTCTGTCTCATAAATAAGAAGAAGAAGAGAAAAAAAAAAAAACCCTTGGGCTGGAGGAATGGCTTAGTATTTAAGGCACTTGCCTGCGAAGCCTAAGGCCCCAGGTTTGATTTCCCCAGTACCCACATGAGCCAGATGCACAAGGTGGCACATGCGTCTGGAGTTCATGTGCAGTGAGTGGCTGGCCGGAGGCCCTGACGTGCCCATTCTCTCTATCTGCCTCTTTCTCTCAAATGAACAAATGCATTTAAAAAAAAAAAAAAAAAAAAAACCAAAAATACCCTGCAGCTGAGGCCCAGTCTGGTACAGGCCTGTGATCCCAGGTGGGAACTGAAGGCAGGTGGGCTACAAGGCTCAACGTCAGCCTGGAGATGCGCCGGCGCCTGCACTCACCTGGCCCGCCGCTTCTCCTCCTCGGCCTGCCGCCGCGCCCGCAAGGACTCCTGCATGGCGGCCAGGCTCGGGCAGCACTCGTGCTCCCGGGCCACGAGCTCGCGCAGCTGCTCGGCCGACGGCCACAGCGAGCCCGGCGGCACCCCGGACGAGGCGCCGTGCCGCGCGAACTGCTTGGCGGCATAGCGCGGTCCTGACTGCCAGCGCGGGGCCAGCAGGTCCTCCGGGTCCGGCCAGCGGGGGCCCGGCGCGCGGCGCGGGGGCGGCGGGGCCCGGTACGTACGGAAGCCCGGCCGCAGCAGAGCGCGCAGCCGCTGCACGGGCGCCGCCATCTTGGCGGGCGGGAGGGGGGGGGGGTCCTCGCGCGGGCGCGCGCCCGGGCACGAGCGAGCGCGCGGGCTGCCCTAGGCACTGCCTGCGCTCCGCGTCGCCCGGGGCTCGGCGTTCGTGTCGCCTGCCTGCCTCAGTTTCCTTAATTAACTAGTTATCTATCAGTGATTGATTATTTCACTCACTGGAAAGGGAGGGAGAGAGAATGGGCGCTCCAGGGCCTCCAGCCACTGCAAAGGAACTCCAGATGCATGCGCCCCTTCCCGCCCCCCGTTGTGCATCTGGCTAACGTGGGTCCTGGGGAATCGAACTTGCGTCTTTAGTCTTTGCAGGCAGAACGCCTTAGCGGTGGCTCCTGTGGCTTTTGAGACTGGGCCTCACTCTGTAATCCATGGTGGCCTGGAACTTGTGACAGTCCCCTTGCCTGAACTTCCAGAGTACTGGCATGACTAATGCGCCTGGCCTAAAGTCATTCTATATATAAACTTTATTATTTAAACTATTTAAACTTAAATGTTTTAAAAAGACACATGTAGGTTTTTCGAAGTAGGGTCTCATTCTATCCCAGGCTGACCTGGAAGGCACTATGTAGTCTCAGGCTGGCCTTGAACTCACAGCGGTCCTCCTACCTCTGCCTCCCCAGTGCTGGGATTAAAAGGCGTGCACTATCACGCGCGGCTTTAAAAAGAAATAACTTTTTAAAGAGGCTGGAGAGATGGTTTAATGGTTAAGGCACTTGCCTGCAAAGCCAAAGGACCCAGGTTTGATTCCCCAGGACTTGCTCAAGCCAGATGCACAAGATGGCACATGTGTCTGGAGTTTTTTTATGGTGTCTAGAGGCCCTCCTGTGCCCATTACCTTTCTCTCTGTCTTTCTCTATCTGCCTCTCTCTCCCCCCCACCTCAAATAAAATAATTAAAGGTGGGCATGGTGAAGGCGGAGGTCCATGCAGTGAGTTCAAGGCCACACTGAGACTACATAGTTAATTCCAGGTCAGCCTGAGCCAGAGTGAGACCCTACCTCAAAAAAAAAA
Source organism: Jaculus jaculus (assembly GCF_020740685.1). Lineage (NCBI taxonomy): Eukaryota > Metazoa > Chordata > Mammalia > Rodentia > Dipodidae > Jaculus > Jaculus jaculus. Next base: position 13,364,139 of record NC_059122.1, on the reverse strand, counting down.
ATAAATAAATAAATTTTAGGGCTGGAGAGATGGCTTAGCGGTTAAGGCGCATGCCTGTGAAGCCTAAGAACCCAGGTCGATTCTCCAGATACCACATAAGTCAGATGCACATGGTGGTGCAAATGGAGGCCCTGGTGTGCCCATTCCCACTCTCTCCCTCTCTCTAATAAAGCCAAAGGACCCAGGTTTGATTCCTCAGTACTCATGTAAAGCCAGACAGATGCACAAGGTGGCATATGTGTCTGGAGTTCATTTGCAATGGCTAGAGGCCCTGTGTGACCATTCTCTATCTCTCTCTAATACGTGTGTGTGTGTGTGTGTGTGTGTGTATCTGCTTCTTTCTCTCAAATAAATAAATAAATTGCCGGTAGCCGCCGCCAGAGGGCGCGCGCATCCTCCGCGCTGCAGCCGGGCGGGCGCGGGAAGGGCTGGTCCAGGCGCTTCTCACGGCCTCACGCCTGCAGCGCCTCACCTGGGTGTGAGATGCCCGACCCCCCTCCAGCACCCCTAAGCCTGGGACTGGGCTCGCACTTCCTTTGTGTATTTCCCACCATGCGGGTTCCCACCGCCTCCACACCAGCTCTGCAAAATGTCACCTCCTCCGGAGGCCTCCTCCCCTGTTCACCCTGGGGACAGAAGCCCCTGCCCTGACCCCTCCTAAGTCACATTTTATTTTTATTATTATTATTTTTTTTTGGTGTGATTTTTCGAGGTAGGGTCTCCCTCTAGCCCAGGCTGACCTGGGATTCACTATGGAGTCTCACGGTGGCCTCGAACTCACGGTGATCCTCCTACCTCTGCCTCCCGTGTGGCATTATGCCCAGCTTTTTTTTTTTTTTTTCTTTTTTGTCAAGCAGAGGGAGATGGAGAGAAGAGAGAGTGAGAGGAGATAGAGAGAGAGGGAGGGAGAGAGAGAGAATGGGCACACCAGGGCTTCCAGTCATTGCAAACAAACTCCAGATGCATGCACCACTTTTTACATGGGTCCTGGGGAATGGTTAGGCTTTGCAGGCAAGTGCCATAATCACCAAGCCATCTCTCCAGCCCCGTTCTCAAAGTTTTGAGTCCTCAGACACCAACACTATGTAGTAGGCACTGTTACCACACCGAGTTACAGAGAAGAAGCTGCGGTCCTGAGGGACAAAGGGTGTGTGGCCCGAGCTTGTATTTCCAAGAAATTGTCATGTTGCGATTGGAACCCGAAAGTGTGACTCTGCTAAAGGGACTCCCGGGGCGCCCGGGTCAGGGAAAGCAGATTCCTAGGGCGTTGGGTACTGTGTGCCTCATCCTTGTCTCTAGACTTCCAGGATTTCCATAGTTTCAGGGCTAGTCCCAGTGCCCCCTTCCCAGGGGGGAGCCCCACACGGTGGGAGGAGCTGGGGGCCTGGACAGTCCACTTAGCGATCCTTCCCTGCTGGGAGCCCACAGAGCTGCCTCTCAGGAGGTCCAATAGGGAACAGTGGTTAAAAGCAGGTCTACAAGGCCCAGACTCCACTCTCTAGACAGCAGGGTCCGCGGTCTAGGACCCTGAGCCCACTCCCAGGACAGACAGACAGACAGACTGATTGACGCAGGGCCGAGCAATGATCCGCAGCCAGCTAACCATGCTGCTGGGTCTACTCAGTGGGGTCTGCTTGCCCACAGCCTCAGGGAGGCCCCGGGCCCCAGCTCCCCCCACTCAGTCCTGGACTGCCTCTAACCAAACCAGGCCACTGGATCCTCTGGTGCTGGCCGGAGCCCTTGGCACTTGGACAGCCTTCCTGGGTCTGCAAAGCAGGCCGCAGGGTGCGGGTAGGCTGCAGCATGGGCAGGAAGTGGCAGCTGGTATGTCTTTGCCCTTGGATCCTCAGGAAGTAACCCAGGAGAAGTGTAAGGCCGTGCCCTTCGTTCAGGTGAGTGTGTGTGGTGTGTGTGTGTGGGGGGGGGGATGGCGGGCATCACACAGAGCTAAAGGATGTGGTGGGGCAGAGACACATGCCATCTGGAGCTCGTTTGCAGTGGCAAGAGGCCTTGGTGTGTACATTTGGTCAGACGTTCTCTCTCTCTCTTGATCTCTGTCTCTCTCTCTCTGCTTGCAAATAAATAAATAAATATTTTCAGATATTTTTCTTTATTTATTTGAGACAAAGAGGCAGACAGAGAGATAGAGAAAGAATGGGCATGGGGCTGGAGAGGTGGCTTAGCTGTTACAGCGTTTGCCTGCAAAGCCAAAGCATCCAGGTTCGGTTCACCAGAACCCACATTAGCCAGATGCACAAGGTGGTGCATGCGTCTTGAGTTCATTTGCAGGCACTGGAGGCTCTGGCGTGCCCATTCTCTCCTTCTCTCCTCTTTCTCTCACTCAAATAAATAAAATATATTTAAAAAATAGGAATGGGGGCTGGAGAGATGGCTTAGCGGTTAAGCGCTTGCTTGTGAAGCCTGAGGACCCCGGTTCGAGGCTCGGTTCCCCAGGTCCCACGTTAGCCAGATCCACAAGGGGGCGCACGCGTCTGGAGTTCGTTTGCAGCAGCTGGAGGCCCTGGCGTGCCCATTCTCTCTGTCTGCCTCTTTCTCTCTCTCTCTGTTGCTCTCAAAAAAGTAAAAATAAACAAAAAAAATAATAATAAATAAGAATGGGCATGCCAGGACCTCTAAACTCCAGATGCACGAGCCACCTTGTGCATCTGGCTTTACGTGGGTACTGGGGAATCAAACCTGGATCCTTTGGCTTTGCTACCAAGTGCCTTAACGGCTAAGTCATGTCTTGAAGCCAAAGGGAGGGAGAGAGGGAGGGAGGGAGGGAGGGAGGGAGGGAGGGAGGGAGGGAGGGAGGGAGGGAGGGAAAAAGAAACTCAATAAACTCAGGAAGATCTGAGTTCAAGTTCTGAAACCTCCATCTGATAACCTCCACGTCTCAACGTTCCCGCCTCAAAGCACACACACACCTTCCCCCCTTGGGCCAGTGTGGCTGTCTTCTTGCTAGTCTCCGCTTCAGGCCAGCACCTCCTCTCAAGTTCATTTTTCCACTCAGCAGCCAGAGGACACCGGTCCGTGCTCAAGTTCCCCTGTCCAGCACCGTCGATGGCCCCCAACCCTCACTTCCCCACAGCCCACAAGGTCTTGCCTTTCCTGACTCTGGGCCCTCCTGGTTTAAGCTCCTTGGTGCACTCTTGCTACATTTATCTTCTTGCTATTATGTTTGTTTATTTTTGTTTTGTTTTGTTTTCTTCCAGGTAGGGTCTCACTCTAGCCCAGGCTGACCTGGAATTTGCTATGTAGTCTCAGGGTGGCCTTGAACTCACGGTGATCCTCCTACCTCTGCCTCCCAAATGCTGGGATTAAAGGTGTGCACCACTACACCGGGCTTTCCATTTACTGTTTATTTATTTATTTATTTATTTGAGAGCGACAGACACAGAGAGAAAGACAGATAGAGGGAGAGAGAGAGAATGGGCGCGCCAGGGCTTCCAGCCTCTGCAAACGAACTCCAGATGCTTGTGCCCCCTTGTGCATCTGGCTAATGTGGGACCTGGGGAACCGAGCCTCGAACCGGGGTCCTTCGGCTTCATAGGCAAGCGCTTAACCGCTAAGCCATCTCTCCAGCCCTCCATTTACTGTTTTTAATATAATTAAATCTCAATTTTTTTAAAATCTCAATTTTTTAATTTTAATTTTAAATATTTGTTTTTTTGAGGTAGGGTCTCACTGTAGCCCAGGCTGTCTCATGGAATTCACTATATTGTCTCAGGGTGGCCTTGAACTCACGGCAATCCTCCTGCCTCCTCCTTCCAAGCGCACCTTCTGCTTTTACATAGCGACATGAATATTCCATTTTCCTCAGGGCCTTTGCACCAGTTATGGCCTTTGTCTCAAATATTCTTCTCCCAGCCAGACAGCCTATTAATGTTGGATTTACTTTTAATTTATTTGAGAGAGAGAGGCAGATAGAGAGAATGGGCACTCCAAGGCCTTCAAATTAACTCCAGACGCATGTGCCATGTTATGCATCTGACTCACGTGGGTTCTTGGGAATCAAACCTGGGTCCTTAGGCTTTGCAGGCAAGCGCCTTAATCACTAAGCCATCTCTCCAGCCCGAAGCTTTATTTATTTTCAAGAGGAAAGAGAGAGGGGGAGGGAGGGAGGGACTGGGTGCACCAGGACCTCTTGCTACCACAAAGGACCTTCAGACACATGCATCGCTTTGTTCATCTGGCTTTACTTGGGGACTGGGGAATCGAACCCGGGCCATTAAGCTTTGGTCCAGCCATCTTTGCTTCATTGTTGATCTCTTTTTTCAAAATACTTTATTTTTATTTATTTATTTGACAGAGAAAGAGGGAGAGAGAGAGAGAATGTCATCTCAGAGGGGCCTTGAACTCATGGTGATCCTCTTAGTGCTGGGATTAAAAGCGTGTGCCTCCACTCCCAACTAATATTTGTTTATTTATTTATTTAAGAGGGAAAGAGTAAATGGTGTACCACTGCAAATGAACTCCAGACACATGTGCAACTTTGTACATCTGCTTTTACATGGGTTCTGGGGAAGCGAACCTGGTTAAGCCACTTTGCCAGTCATATATATATGGCTGGTCTTGAACTCATGGCAATCCTCCTTCTTCAGTCTCCCAAGGGTTGAGGTTTTAGGTATGAGCCACCACACCCAGTTTAATTTAATTTAATTTATTTATTTGAGAGAGGGAGAGAGAGAGAGGTTGGGAGCATCAGGACTTCCAGTCACTGCAAACAAACTCCAGACACATGCGCCACCTTGTGCATCTGGGTCCTGGGGAATCGAACCTGGGTCCTTTGGCTTTGCAGGCAAGCGCCTTAACTGCTAAGCCATCTCTCCAGCCCCCACACCTAGTTTTATTTGTTAGCCTTCTCTGTGGTGCTGGGGATGGAGCCCAAGCTTGTGCATGCTAGGGAGACTCTACCACCGAGCTGCATACCCACCCTGCTTGTACTTTTTATCTCTCAGAAGAAGTTTGCTTTTATTTATTTATTTGAGAGAGTGAGAGGCGGGGTGGGGGGCGCTGGAGGGAGGAAATGGGCACGCCACTGCAAAGGAGCTGCAGATGCATGCACCACCATGTGCATCTGGCTTACATGGGTTCTGGGGAGTCTAACTTGGGTCTTTAGGCTTCACAGGCAAGTGCCTTAACCACTAAACCATCTCTCCAGCCCCTGCTTATACTTTTATTTTCATTTTTAGCTTCTCATCCTTTATGATAAACACTCCACGAATATCCCCATCCACAATTTTATCTGGCCAGGAGTTCTTTGAGACAATGCTGTCAGCCTTTGCTAACTGCAGAACAGAATCATCGACACCCATCCTGCGAATGGCCCCACAGAGGGCGTGGGCTTTAAACTGTCCATTAAACCTGCCTGTGACCTCGTCAGCATTGGCCACATTCATCTGGATGGACGCGTGGTCCTCAGCACCAACGATGCGGTTCCTCGCTAAGCCATATCTCCAACCTAGAAAGCTGTGCTTTTTATTTTGAGACAGGGTCTTGTTAAGTTTCCCAGGCAGGCCTTGAACTTGAGATTTTCCTGCTTCCGCCTCCTGAGTAGCTGGGATTAGAGTTTTGGACTTCTGGGCTCAGCTCTGGAGTTGAATTTTGATGGTTTTATGGGTGAAAAAAGAGACTTACAGAGGGGCTGGAGGGATGGCTTAACTGGCCTAACAGTCAAGGCATTTGCCTGCAAAGCCAAAGGACCCAGGTTCCATTCCCCAGGACCCACGTTAGCCAGATGCACAAGGGGGCACACGCATCTGGAGTTCGTTTGCAGGGGCTGGAAGCCCTGGCATGCCCATTTTCTCTCTCTCTGTGTCAAATAACTAAATTATTAAAAGAGAGAGAGAAAGCTGGGCGTGGTGGTGCACTCCTTTCATCCCAGCACTCGGGAGGCAGAGGTAGGAGGATCTCCGTGAGTTCGAGGCCACCCCCAGACTACATAGTGAATTCCAGGTCAGCCTGAGCTAGAGTGAGACCCTACCTCGAAAAACCACAGAGAGAGAGAGAGAGAGAGAGACTCATAGAGATTAATAGGCCCGACGGTGGAGAGTTAGAATTTGAAGCCCAGGTAGCTTGTGTCTCCAGCATCCACGCCTGTGAACATGGAGCCCTAGTCTCCGAGACGCCGACTGTCCCCGCTGAGCTGACTGTCCCCTTTCTGTCTCCAGGTGTTCTCCAGGCCCGGCTGCACCACCGCCCGCGTCCACAACCACCTCTGCTTCGGCCTCTGCTCGTCCTTCTATGTCCCGGGCCCCGATCCCAGTCCGTTTGTCCTCTGCAAGGGCTGTGTGCCCACCCGCCAGCGCTGGGCCCCAGTGGCGCTGTGGTGCGGACCCGCCTCCCCCCGGCGGGTGAGGATGTCTGCTCTGCTGGTCGAGGCCTGCCAGTGCCACCCCAAGCTGTGAGCTGAGCCCCCCCCCCCCACGGGAGGACGCGGGAAGTGGGTGAGGACCATGCAGGGCTGGATGATGTGCACCGTGTGACGACCCCGGGCGGCAGGGACGCACGTACAGGACCGCCAAGGCCTGGCCCTGCTCCTCCCGGCGACCATCCCAGACACTGGCCACCGTCATTGGGCTGGACCATGGATAACCAGAGCATGCGGGGTGGGGCACAGCTCAGTGGTAGAGCGCCTGCCTAGCATGCACGAGGCCCTGGGTTCTATCCCCGGCACGATAAAAAGAAGAAACAAAAGCCACAGTGTGTGCTTCCTACCGGTGACAGCATTTGACAGCTGCTAGCTCATGAGGTTCCTCTCCAATGAGCCCTCGGCAGTCCCAGGGGACAGAACTGAAGCCCTTAGGCATCGTCACTTCCTCAGGGTCACCAGGCAGTCAGTGACATAGCCAGAAGTTAAAAGTCAAACTCGTTTTTTTTTTTTTTTTTTTTCCGAGGTAGGGTTTCACTGTAGCCCAGGCTGACCTGGAATTCACTATGGAGTCTCAGGGTGGCCTCGAACTCACAGCGATCCTCCTACCTCTGCCTCCCGAGTGCTGATATTAAAGGCGTGTGCCACCACGCCCAGCTTCAAACTCTCCCCCGCCCCATATATTTACTTTTATTATTATTATTATTATTATTTTGGTTTTTCGAGGTAGGGTCTCACTCTGGTCCATGCTGACCTGGAATTAACTCTGTCATCTCAGGGTGGCCACAGACTCACAGCGATCCTCCTACCTCTGCCTCCCAAGTGCTGGGATTAACGGCGTGCGCCACCACGCCCGGCTTATATTTACTTTTTATTGAACTTGTTAATGATACGGAGTTCTTACACTTCCAAGCCATGCCTGAGAATCCAAAGAAATGGTACAATGGACAGCCTCATCCCCCATCATAAAGTAGATTAAAACTCGATTCATGTGCATTTTGAGAATTGCACAGTTATAATCAAAATTACCATGAGGTGGAACTTAAGTCTGCTGCAAGCCTTTGGATTTCCAGCACACCGTTAAACAAACCTCTTCACGTTTGTCTCCGTTCTCTTCCTGGTAACAAGCCCAAAGTTTTGGCAGGGGGACACCCATGCTCTTCTTCAAGAGAAGCATGCGGCTCAAGGTCTGACAACTTATTAAAGATTTTTGGGGCCCAGAACAGTCTTCAGTCTAACCAAGACTCTTATTTCTAACCACTCAAGCTCACCTTGATCGGCTCGGATAATGCCATGAGGTCTCAGAGGTGCCTTGGGGTCCTGTCAGGAACCCCTGTGGCTCCCTGGCAGCCTGTTTCCTGCACTGACACACTCTTCTGGATTGAGGGAAACGGCTCCCAACATTCATACGGGAGCCTCACTCACTATCTACTCTCTTCTTACCAGCAGCAAGCACCTGAACCGCATGCAGAAAAGGTGTTGTAATGAACCCCACAGTCTGCCTCTCATGGTCATGAGGCACTCTGGAGAATTTCTAGTGAACCAAAGATACAAAACTAGGAAATTGCCAGGCCATTCATCAGGTGGAAAGAAACCACAAGCTCGGGGACTTTTTTTTTTTTTTTTTTTTACTTTTATTTTGTTTATTTTTATTTAGTTACTTGAAAGTGACAGAGAGAGAAAGAAGCAGATATAGAGAGCGAGAATGGGCGCGCCAGGGCCTCCAGCCACTGCAAACGAACTCCAGGTGTGTGCGGCCCCTTGTGCATCTGGCTAATGTGGGTTTGGGGAATCAAGCTTCAAACCGGGGTCCTTAGGTGTCACAGGCAAGCTAAGCCATCTCTCAAGCCCAAGCCCAGGAACTTTATAAAAGTCTCTTTTAAGGGCTGGAGAGATGGCTTAGCGGTTAAGCGCTTGCCTGTGAAGCCTAAGGACCCCGGTTCGAGGCTCGGTTCCCCAGGTCCCACGTTAGCCAGATGCACAAGGGGGCGCACGCGTCTGGAGTTCGTTTGCAGAGGCTGGAAGCCCTGGCGCGCCCACTCTCTCTCTCTCCCTCTATCTGTCTTTCCCTCTGTGTCTGTCGCTCTCAAATAAATAAATAAAAATGCTTTAAAAAAAAAAGTCTCTTTTAAGCACTAAATACCACTGGAGAGTCCAATTGTAATTACTAAGAGCAGAAGTGCTACATTTTGTGTGTGTGTGTGTGCTGTCTTCTTAAATAATTACTATAAAAATACGTCAGAGGGGGCTGGAGGGATGGCCTGGCGGTTAAAGTGTCTGCAAAGCCAAAGGACCCAGGTTCAATTCCCCAGGACCCACATTAGCCAGCTGCACAAGGTGGCACATATGTCTGGAATTTGTTTGCAGCGGCTGGAGGCCCTGGCGTACCTGTTCTCTCTCTCTCTCCCTCCCTCTTTCTCTGTTAAATAAATAAAAATAAAATATTTAAAAAAACACATCAGAGGTTGATAACAGCTAGCAAGACAAATCATTTCATCTATAGACTATTCAATACCTTAAAGGAATTCTGACCAAAGGTCATGCAAGGCCCATGAAGCGAGAGGGGGCTGTGGGGGGAGGTTTTACTGGGTTGCTAAGGACAGGTCAGGGGACCCTTCACCTGAGCAGACACCACACTCCTTCCACAGCAGTTCAGTATACAATTTAGCCCTGATCAGAAGAAGCTTTTATCAGCACCTCAAGTGACTTCATTTTTCGAGATAGTATCTCACTCTGGCCCAGGCTGACCTGGAATTCACTCTAGTCTCAGGGCAGCCTCAAACTCATGGCAATCCTACCTCTTCCCCCCAAGTGCTGGGGTTAATTCTTTTTAAGTCTGAATTTTATGAGTGGGGGCTGGAGGGAAGTGGTTAAGGCACTTGCCTGCAAAGCCAAAGTACCTAGGTTCAATTCCCCAGGACCCACATTAGCCAGATGCACAAGGGGGCGCACGCATCTGGAGTTCATTGCAGTGGCTGGAGGCCCTGGCACACCCATCCTCTCTCTTTCTCGCTCCCTCTTTCTCTGTCAAATTAAAAAGAAAAAAAGATATAAAGAAGGTTTGGAGAGATGGCTCAGCCTGCACAGTGCAATGACCCGGATTCGATTCCCCAGTAAAGCCAGATGCACAGCAGGACAAGCATCTGGAATGAGTTTGTAGCAGCGAGAACCCTTGGCACACCCATTCTGTCTGTCTCCTTTCTCTCTCTGCTTGCAAATTAAACAAAGAGCCTAAATTGCGTGTATATAATGTTTCCATCACATTCACATCCCCCCAACTAGTCCCAATCATGTCTTGAGAGAGAGAGAGAGAGAGAGAGAGACCGATCCACCCAGTTAAACAGGGTAGCTGTCATGAAAAGGTGGGGGACTGTAGGCATCTCACCAGTGGCTTACACCACTGAAGAACAGGACTCCTGACCAGCAACGCCTTACCTGCCAATAGCTCCTCAGAGATTGGTGGGACCATGCGGGGGTGGGGGGGGGGTCGGGGGGGTCTCATGAGCTTCTTCCCCATCCATGATGGAATGTTGAGCTTTTTTTTTTTTTTCCCCAGGCAAAGTCTCACTCTAGTCCAGACTGGCCTGGAATTCACTATGTAGTCTCAGGGTGGTCTCGAACTCACGGTGATCCTCCTACCTCTGCCTCCCGAGTGCTGGGATTAAAGGGAGGGTTAAAGGTAGGGTCTCTAGTCCAGGCTGACCTGGAATGCATTGTGTGGTCTCAGGCTGGTCTCCAACTCATGGCAATGCTCCTACCTCCTTACCTTTCCAAGTGCTGGGATTAAAGGCGTGCGCCACCACGCCCAGTCCTCTACCTCCTCTCCCCTTCTGCCCCCTTTTATTAAAGTGCTGGGGCTGGAACCCAGGGCCTCGTGCATGCTCAGGCCCCCTCCCCCAGCAGCAGAGAGTCCCCTCCCCAAGTCTGCCTGCGGTTCCAAGATCAGCCGCTAGGGGGCGGGGCGGGGCGGGGAGGCTGGACTGTAACTCACTGCAGGAGTCACCCAGGCTCCCAGCTGCCCTGCACAGCGGACGGACAGACAGACAGCCAACCAGCCCCACCCAGACCAGGGCACTCAGCGTATGACCCGGTTCTGGGGACACCAGAAAACGAAGGGCCGGCAAACAGGAGCAGCTGCTGGGGAAAACCGGGGTCAGAGCCAGAGGCCGACTCCGCCCTGCGCGCCCCCAGCTGCCTCCGGCCTTGACCAGTAGCCGGGGGCGGGGGGGGAGGTGGGGGGGGGAAGAGGGTTTCCCCTGCCCACCCCCCACCTCGTTATGCACAGCGCCCCGCCGCCGCCGGGCCTGCCCTTCCACGGGGACCCCAAAGGTCGGCCAAGCCCAGCTGTGTGCGTGTGTCTGCATCCCTCGGACTGTAGGGGTCTCCGGGTGGGGTGCCCCCCTCCCCAGTTGGGGGTGGGGTGGGGTGGGGCAGGGCCTGAGACAGCGAGGGGCAGGCTGGCTTTGGGCGGCTGGAACCGGGGCCGCTGGCAGATGGGCCCGTCTGGCATAGTCACAGGGACATGTGGCGCTGTCAGCGTTGTCTCCAAATGCCCCCCGGAGCGCAGGGCGAGGGCGGGGGGTGGGGGCGTGTGGGGATGGGGGATCCAGCCAGGGCCCCTCTCAGCTGTGCCATCTTCCTGCTCCAGGAAGGAAGGCTCCAGGTGAGAAGAGCACGGACCCCGCCCCCCCAACATCAGGAAACAGATGGGCCAGCGGGGCGTGAGAGCTGCGGCCCCTGACCTCACAGGCCTGCACGTCGGGGTGGGAACCAGTCTGCAGGCCAGCTCCCATGAGCGCCCTGGAGGGGAGAAGCGTAGGGCCCCGTGCGTGTGCGTGCGTGTGTGTGCGTGTGTGTGCGTGTGCGTGTGTGCGGGTGCGCCCTCTCTCCTGTCTCCAGACCTTGGTGCGGAACCCCATGCAGAGTCCGAGTTGGCAGCTCAGCCTTGCCACCTCCTTTCTGGCGGGCATGAGATGCCTGCTTTCCCCCCACCCCTCCCTCAGCTGTGCCCACCTCCTGCCAGCCAGGGGAGCCAGCTGGGAACCTTGGTGCCAGGGGGGCCCCCAGAGTCCCTGCCCCCTCCCAGGCAGTGCCAGCCAGCCCCCACTGCCACCCCCCAGGCCCAGTAATGGGTGGGTAACGAGTGCCCAGGGAGTGGGGGAAGGGCAGAGGAGGCAGGTGCCACAGGCTCTGGCACAGGGGGCCGCTAATCAGGTTTGCCAACGCCATCTGTCACCGCGCAAGCATCTGGGGCTCAAGGTGACCCTGTCACCCTCAGTTACAATTATGAGTTTGGCATCTGTATTAAAGCCCGCCAGCCGGCCAGGCAGGGGAGGGTATGGGGGTGCACGGTGAGTCCTATCCCTGGGGTCCCATTCCCAGGGGCCTTGTTGCTGCCAAGGCATGAGGCTTCTCTGTGTGGTGGGGGTGGGGGGAGGGCCCGTGCATGTGCACACGTGTGAATACACCCCCCCCCATCCAATCCTGCTCTACAGTTCTTTCAGTGCGTATGGGTCTAGGGGTTTGTGTTTTGGGGAGGTGGCTATGGGGTGGTTTGCTGGGACGGTGGAGGATGGTGGGGGGGGCGAGGAGCTGAAACATTGGGTGACCACGTGTCTGTGTGCAGGGAGAGCTGTGGAAGGAGGCGCTGTATGGTTTTTTTTGTTTTGTTTTGTGAGGTAGGGTCGCGCTCCTAGCCCAGGCTGACCTGGAATTCACTATGGAGTCTCAGGGTGGCCTTGAACTTACAGTGATCGTGCGCCACCACGCCTGGTCGATTTCGGATGGTGATGTGTGCCTGAGCCTGTGGTGTGGGTGTGCACCTGAGGGTGTGAGGCGCTGTAGCCGTCTCAGGTTGGATGTCTGGGGATGCGCGCCCACGGTCTGTCAGGACCTTTCAGTGTGTGTGTGTGTGAGTCGGAGACCTGAATCAGGCTCGGGGGGCCAGTGTATTCATTCAGCTTTGACGCCACCCTCAGCATCTAGAGAGGTCCGAGGAGCTCAGAGTTTTTTAGATTGTGTAGGCTGGTCCTTTGGTTCTTGAAGCCGGATTCTTGGTTTAATGTTATAGTTCTGAACAATGAGAATCTGGATATATATATATGTTTGAGAGACAGAGGCAAATAGAGAGAGAGAATGGGTGCACCAGGGTCTCCAGTCACTGCAAACGAACTCCAGATGCATGCGCCACCTTGTGCATGTGGCTTATGTGGGTCCTGGAGGATCAAACCTGGGTCCTTTGGCTTTGCAGGCAAGGGCCTTAACCGCTAAGCCATCCCTCCAGCCTGAGAATCTGGACTTTTGGAGTCTGGGTTCCGGAACAGGAACCTTGGCTCCTGCATTTATGAATCTGAGTTCTAGATCTTGGTAGTGTTGAAATGTAGATTTTTATTTTATTTTATTTTATTTTATTTTTTGTCTTTCTGTTCCTAGAGATGGAATCCAGGGCCTCTTGCCCACGGGGCAGGCTGTCTGTCCCTGAACCACCTCCCCATCACTGGTGGATCCTAGGCAGGTGCTGAGCCACGCCCCGGCGCACAGTGCAGACCCTGCATTCTGGGACGTGGATTACAAGCTCTGGGTTCTGGGTTCGAGTCCCTCCCTCCTGGGATCTGGGCTCCAGTTGTGTGTTCAGATTGAGTCTGTTTGGGCTTCTGCAATTCTTATCATCATTTTCCCCTGAAGAGCGGCGCAGAGACTACATTCGACCACCAGGGGCCGCCCTTATCCCAGAGTTAGACTGGACTGAACCTAGCTGTGGAGGAGCGCAGAGGACCACCCTGGCCTGGCATGACCCGACCTTTCGGGGAACCCTGGGAGAAACTTCCCGTCCCCTCCTCTAACACACCGGTCTCCCCTGGGGACTGATTGCTGATCCACTGTGGAGACTGGGTGCAGCGCGCGCACGGTCCTGGGACGGGGCACCCCCACCCCCCGCATGGCTCCCCTGCAGATTGAGGGCGTGTGGGTGTGTGTGTAAGGGCGTGGAAGAGCCTCTGAAAATGTGACTTGGTGAGCGCACTAGGGACAGCATTCCCGTGCATGGTGACGCGAGCTACATGACCCGCACATGTCGCTGCATCCGTAGGGCCGTGGGTAGAACTGGGGGGGTTGGCCCTCTAGCAGCGGGGTTATTTTGCGTCATTGTGCTCAGTGGTTGCTAGGGGTGTAGAAAGGTGTGATTGGAGCCCGCGTGTACTGTGTCACTGTTTTCCACTAAGGGTACACACCTTCACATCCGGGCTGTCAGATGCAGTGTCCCCAAAGGCCCGCGCCTCTTGTATCGCAGATGCTGTGGGCATTCCGGGCATGTTAGCCGGGTGGCGGGACTTGGGACAGGGCACTGGGGTGGAGTCCCTAAACCTTCTTGCTCCAATGTCTCAGGTGACCTGTCCCTCCGTCACTGTGACTCAACCATAGGGTGGGTGTTCCCCGACTTCTTGGGACCCCTGACATCCCTCATTTCTCTTTTCCCATCCGTGCCTCAAGGCCCCCACCGCTCACCACACTGGACACTGTGGACTCCTTGGTCTTGGTTTCTCCCTGGCCTGGCCTCCCCTGGCTCTTTTGTGTGTGTCTTCCTCCCACCTTTAAGTTTCTTTCTCCATCCCTGTCTCCTCCCCCTGCTCCTCATTTTTGATTTTTATATATTCATTTATTTACTTGGTTTTTCGAGGTAGGGTCTTGCTCTAGCCCAGACCAACCTGGAATTCACTATGCGGTCCTCAGGATGGCCTCGAACTCACAGAGCTCTTACTATCTCTGCCTCCCGAGTGCTGGGATTAAAGGCGTGTGCCACCACGTGCAGCTAAATATTTATTTGTTTACTTATTTTTGAGGGGGGGGGAGGGGATGGGCACGCCAGGGCCTTTAGGCACTGCAAATGAACTTCAGATGCGTGAGTCACCATGTGCAGCTGGTTTACATGGGTTTTGGGGAATTGAACCTGGGTCCTTAAGCTTCATAGGCATGCACCTTAACCGCCAAGCCACCTCTCCAGCCCCCTTGCCTTTTCCTCTCTCTCTCTCTCTCTCTCTCTCTCTCTCTCTCTTTTTAATAAGAGGCAGGGTTTCTCTATGTGTAGCCTTGGCTGGTCTTCAAACACCCAATCCTCTTTTCTCAGCATCTCCAGGGTCGGGATGATTCTAGCTCTACGTCTCTTTCCCCTTCGAAGACTTTATTTCTCCAACTTCCATCTTCCCTCCAGGTCTTCCCGGGCCCTGACTCTTGTTTGACGTCTCCATCTTTCCATCTCCCTCCTGGAACCTCTCTCTCCCCAGTCCTTGGTGAATGTCCACTCTCTGTCTCTAGCTGGCTGGCCTGGGTGGGTCCGGGTGGGTCCGGGATAGCCAGGACGGTCCGGGCGCCTGGGTGAACAATGCCCCATTCACGCGGCCGCCGTCGCCATAGCAACGCGCCCGCCTCGCCCTCCCCGCGCGCGCGGGCCGCGCGTGCCAAGAGGATGCCATGGTTACGCCAGGCGCGTGCCCACCCCGCGAGCTCTTGCGGGGCTGGGCCGGCAGGGGGCGCCCGGAGGCAGGAGGGGCCTTCGCTGCCTGCAAGAGCTTGCTCCTGGGCCGCCCAGTGCCTCAGTTTCCCCATCTGCAATCTGTAAATTGTCAGGAGTGAAAGTGCAATGTGTGTGTGCGTGAAAGAGGGAGAGAGAG
This sequence comes from Jaculus jaculus, assembly GCF_020740685.1. NCBI lineage: Eukaryota > Metazoa > Chordata > Mammalia > Rodentia > Dipodidae > Jaculus > Jaculus jaculus. Next base: position 13,349,100 of record NC_059122.1, on the reverse strand, counting down.
AGAGAGAGAGAGAGAGAGAGGTCGACTCAGTTTTTTGGGGCTATTTATGCTTGCTTTTGATAGTTGGTGGGACTGTGTATTTGTGCAATTTGTTTTTATTTATTTGAAAGACAGAAAAGAGACAGAGAGAGAGACAGAGAGGAAGAATGGGTGCTCCTGGGCCTCCAGCCACTGCAAACGAACTCTAGATGCATGCAACACCGTGTGCATCTGGCTTACATTGAGTACTGGGAAATCGAACCTGGGTCCAAGGCTTTTGCCGGCAAGCATAATCACTAAGCCATCTATCTCTCCATCCCTCCTTAAAAAAATTTTTTTTTTTCTTTTTCAAGCCAGAGTCTCACTCTAGCCTAGGCTGACCAGGCATGCACGCTGCAGCGCATGGCTGGCTTTGAACTCACTGTGATCCTCCTACCTCAGCCTCCTGAACTCTGGGTTGACTAAGGTGCGTGCCACCACAATCTGCTTGTTTGTGCAAATTTGTGCAACCATGCTTGGATGTTCTTGTGGATTTTTTAAAAAAATTATGTTTGGGAGAAAGCAAGTATGGGTACATCAGGGTCTCCTGGTGTTTCAAAGGAACTCCAGATGCATGTACCACATGTGCATCTGGCTTTACATGGGTGCTTGCTGGGGAATTGTACACAGGCCAGCAGCAAATGCCTTTAACCACTGAGTCATCGCTACATGCACAAAGTCACGCACACATCTGGAGTTCTATTACAGTACCTGGAGGCCTTGGTGCACCCATTCTCCCCCTCTCTCTCTCAAATAAATAAAATATAAAAAATTAAAAATCAAATACACACACACACACACACACACACACACACACATATATATTTGAGGTAGGGTCTCGCTGTAGCCTGTGCTGACCTGGAATTCACTATGTAGTCTCAGGGTGGCCTTGAACACACAGAGATCCTCCTACCTCTGCCTCCCAAGTGCTGGGATTAAAGGCGTGCGCCACCACACATGGCCTATAAATATATATATTTTAAAAAGTTGTTGGCAGGTGAGTGGAGCCCTTGCGTAGTGAGCTCCAGGCCTTGGGTTCCACCCCAAAACAACACAAGCAAAAAATCGTTGGAGCCTGGAAAGATGGGATAGATGTTAAGGCACTTGCTTGCAAAGCCAAAGGACCCAGGTTTGATTCCCCAGGTCACACATACGTCAGATACACAAGGTGGTGCATGTATCTGGAGTTGGTTTGCTGCTGTTGGAGGCTTTGGTGTGCCTATTGTCTCTCTCCCTTTTTCTCTCTCAAATAAACAAAAAATTAAAAAAAAATATTTCAAACTATCTTATTTTCATTCATTTATTTATTTGATATATATAGAGAGAGACAGAGACAGAGAATGTGCACGCCAGAGCCTCCAGCCGCTGCAAACGAACTCCAGATGCGTGCGCCGCCTTGTGCATCTGGCTAACACAGGTCCTAGGGAACTGAACCTGGGTCCTTTGGCTTTGCAGGCAAGTGTCTTAACCGCTAAGTCGTCCCTCCAGCCCAAAAATAAAAAAAAAAAATATTTTTAAAGAAACTGGTTGGTTGCTGTGGCTACACTGATGGGTTTGTAAATGTGTGTGTGTGTGTGTGTGCGCACCCTGTCGAGACGCTCAGTGCTGGTGATGTTTGGGTGTGATGGCGTGCCTGCATTGCTGGCTGTGTGGCGTGGTGGCTGCAGCATGCCCGTGTGTGGTGTCTGTGGTTTCATCGTGGCCGTGAGTCCATGGGACTAAGTGTGTCTGTCAACATTCTTGAGGTGTGTGTGTGTGAGGATGGATGGCCATGTGATCGTGAGGCTGTGTGAATCACGTTTGTGTATGTGAGGTCTGTGTTCTCAAATTCATATGTGCTTCTGTGTGGAGTTGAGCGTGAGTTCCAAGGACTGCGGGTCCTGGCAAAGCCCTCCCTCACCTGAGGGCCTCCTGGCACAGAAGGGGGTGCCCAGCTGCCTGGGACCTTGGACTCCCTACAGGTTCAGGAGAGCCCCAGCTGATGAATATTCATGAGGGGGGGCTGGCACCCACTGGCAACAGCTGCGGTTTCATTAGCCCCTCCCTGCTCTGCTGGCTTCCACAGTCGAAGGAAAGGGGGATTTTAAGCCTCAGTCTGTGCCTGTCTCCAAGATTCAGGCGGCGGGGTGTGTGTGTGTGTGGGGGGGGGGTATGTTTTAGGGACAATCATAGAGACTGTGTCAGCATGCCTGGCTGCTGGATAGAGTGGCTTAAGGGGCTGTCTCAATGTTGTGACAAGCTCTGGGGAGTGTGACTGTTGTGTGACAGGATATCTCTGGAGCAGTGGTTCCGTTGCACGATTTCATGGGAGCTGCGTGCGTGGACTGCAAGCGCTGGGTGGCTGTTTGGCTGGGGCGCGTCCCTTGTCCCTTACCACTGGCAACGAGGAAGCACCCGTGTATGGGAACCATCCGAGTGACTTTCTAGCCGTGTGGTCTGTACCCAGTGGCTGCCGGCTCCATGACACCGTGACGACAGGGAGGCCGGGGATTGTGTCACTGGAGCTGTGGGAAGGTTCAAACCTTGATCTGGGGACAGCTGTGTGCCCCGCCCTGTAGACGCAGCGATCAACACTGCTTCCTTTCCTTGCGACTGAGTGGGGCGGTGACTCTGTGGCCGGCCACATGGCTGGAACAGCTGCAGGGGCATGCAGATCAGGCGTGTCAGCGTGACGTTGATGCAGCGTGCGCGTGTGTGTGTGTGTGTGTGTGTGTGTGTTGGGGGGGTCAGGGCATCCAGGCAACTGTGAGCATGCCTGAGCGTGTGGAACTGATGGCATATGTCACCAGAGCCGTCGGAGGTGTGATGGCATCTCTGCATTTCAGAGTGGCTGAGGGCACGGCGGGCAGGCTGTGGAGCTGCGCAGGTGACGCGGTAGCAGCGACTTGTCACTCCGTGTGCAGTCGAAGATTGTCTCCACGGCATGAGCCGGAGGGCTAGGGCTGCCCAGCCCCCACCCCAGGCTGCCCAGAGAATGGAAGGGCTTCCTTGTCTGAGAAATACACAGTGGGGGGGGCAGTGCACATCATCACTGGCCCAAAACGGGGATACCTGGAGATCCAACACCAGCTGCAGCCTTGTCCCCTACTTCCCCCTTCCCAGATTGGGTTTGGGAAGCAGTTTTTAGAAGCATCAGAGACCAACAGCAAGATGAGGTGGGGGGGGGGCTATAGTTAGGTAGCCCCGGAGGCCCCAGGCCCAGCATACGTGGCTTGGCGGGGCATTCAGCGCGGCCTTACCGCCTGTGGCACCCACTCCTGGGGACGGCTCCAGCAGCAGCACACAGAGGCCCTATTCAGGAGCCAGGGTCGGTTGCCAGGGCGGGTGGGTCTCTGGCCGGCTGCAAATGAAACATTTCCCCGACCAAACATGATCAGTGGCCGCGGGAGGCCCTGGGCAGGCTGTGCCGCCTTGGGCAAGTGTGGGTGCGCCTGTGATCTCGTGGGCAAGTGAGGGGGGTGCGGCTGCGGGTCCCTCTTTGTGATCTGGGAATGTCGGTCTGCATCTTTGTTGTTGTAGTGACCAGACCAACTGTCCAGGTACGTGACCATGCATCATCGTGTGTGTCCATTGAGGTAGGGCCTCCCTAAGTGGCCCAGAGTGGCCTCAAGCTCACGATGTAGCCCTTACTGACTTCAAACTCATTGCAATTCTCCTGCCTCAGTCTCTTCGGTCTGGAAATATGGCATGAGTCTCCATGTGTGGCACAATGCACTGTTTGAATGCGTTTGGGTTGCTTTCTTTTTTTTTTTTTTTAACATTACTTATTTATTTATTTGCAAGCAGAGAGAGCTAGAAGAGAGATAGACAGAGAGAACTGACACACCAGGGCCTCCAGCTGCTGCAAATGAATTCCAGATGCACACATCACTTTGTGCATCTGGCTTTACGTGGTTATTGGAGGATTGAACCTGGGTTGTTAGGCTTTGCGGGCAAGGGCCTTAACCACTAAGCCATTGCTCCAGCCCAATTATTATTATTATTATTATTATTATTATTTTGAGGTAGGGTTTTGTTCTAGCCCAAGTTGACCTGGAATTCACTGTGTAGTCTCAGCCTGGCCTTGAACTCACAGGCCTTGAACGCAAGGCAATCCTCCTACCTCTGCTTCCCAAGTGCTGGGATTAAAGGTGTGTGCCACCACGCCAGGCTGTTTTCATGTTTGTTTTTTTTCAAGGTAGAGTCTTGCTCTAGGCCATGCTGACATGGTATTAGTCTCTCACCCGTTTTTGAGGTATGATCTCACTCCTAGCTCAAAATGACCTTGAACTCGCTCCACAGCCCCGGCCAACCTCAAACTCACAGTAATCTTCCTACCTCGGCCTCCTGAGTGTTGGGATTAAAGGCATGCTCCACCACACCTGGCAGTGTTTATTTTTCATATGGCTTTTTTTTTTTCCTGCTGTGTTGGAGTTGGAGCCCAGGGCCATGTACATGCCAAGAAAACCACACTCCCAGCCCCAAAATTTATATATCTCTTCCTTCATTTTGCTTCTCCTTCCTTCCTTCCTTTTTTTTTTTTTTTTTTTTGAGGTAGGGTCTCACTCTAGCCCAGGCTGACCTGGAATTCACTGTGGAGTCTCAGGGTGGCCTTGAACTCACGGTGATCCTCCTACCTCTGCCTCCCGAGTGCTGGGATTAAAGGTGTGTGCCACTACACCCAGCCGGTCCTTACCTTTTACAAAAAAAAAAAAAAAAAAAGTTATTTATTTGGGAGAGAGGGAAAGGGAGAGAGAATGGGCATACAAGGGCCTCTAGCCTCTGTAATTAAACTTCAGATGCATGTGCCACTAAGTACATCTGGCCTTATGTGGGTTCTGGGAGTCAAACCTGGTCTGTAGGCTTCACACAGAAGCACCTTAACTGTTAAGCCATCTCTCTAGCCCCCTTTCTTTTTAATTTATTTTTGTTTATTTATTTATTTTTTGGTTTTTGAGGTAGGGTCTCACTCTAGCCCAGACTGACCTGGAATTCACTATGGAGTCTCAGGGTGGTCTCGAACTCTCGGTGATCCTCCTACCTCTGCCTCCCGAGTGCTGGGATTAAAGGCATGCACTTTCTTTCTTTCTTCCCGCCTGCCTTTCTTCCTTCCTTCCTTCCTTCCTTCCTTCCTTTCTCTCTCTCTCTCTCTCTCTCTCTCTTTTTTTGAGGTAGGGTCTTGCTTTAGTTCAGGCTGACATAGAATTCACTCTGTAGTCTCAGGGTGGCCTGGAATTCATGGTAGCTCTCCTAACTCTGCCTCCCAAGTGCCTTCTCTCTCTTTCTTTCTAGCATTTTATTTATTTGCAAGCAGAGGGAGACACACAGAAAGAGAGAGAGAGAAAGAATGGGCGCACCAGGACCTCCAGGCACTGTAAACGAACTCTAGATGCATGTGCGACCTTGTGCATCTGACTTTATGTACGTCCTGGGGAATTGAACCCTGGGTCATTAGGCTTTGTAGATGAGCACCTTAACCACTGAGCCATCACATCTTTGAATTGCTGACCCTCCTGCTTCCACTGCCTGAAGGCTGGGTTTAGAGGTGTGTACTGTCATGTTCAAAGTTAGGTCTCATTTTTACTTCTGCATGTGTGTGTGTGTGTGCTGTGTGTGCATATACACGTGTCCATAAGTGTGCAGGTGCATGTGTGTGTGAACGTGCAAGCAGGGCACAGTTTGGTTTTACTGTCTTCCTCTATAGCACACACCTTATTTATTGAGACAGACTCTCCCTGAACACACAGCTCACCCTTCAGCTCACCTGGCTGACGAGTGAGTTCCAGGGATCCTCCCGTCTCCGTCCCCTTGCTGGGGTTACAGGTCTTCCACACTTACCCCACCTTTTTAATATTTCATTTATTTATGTATTTAAGAGAGAGAATGGGCAGGCCAGGGCCTCCAACCACTGCAGACAAACTCTGAACTCCAGATGCATGCGCCCCCCTGTGCGTCTGCCTTATGTGGGTCCTGGAGAGTGGAACTGGGATCCTTTGGCTTCACAGGCAAGCGCCTAAACCGCTAAGCTGCCTCTCAGCCGCCACACCCCACGTTTACGTGCATGCTAGAACCCGAACACAGGCCCTTGGGTTTGCACACACAGCAAGTGCTTTCATGCACTGAGCCAGCCCTTTTGGTGCCGTTGCGTGGCTTTTTATTTATTTAGTTAGTTTGGTTTTTCAAGGTAGGGTCTTGCTCTCGCCCAGGCTGACCTGGAATTCACTATGTAGTCTCAGGGTGACCTCGAACTCACAGCCATCCTCCTACCTCTGGCTCCCGAGTGCTGGGATTAAAGGCTTGCATCGCCACCACCTCCCAGCCATTGCATGACTTTAAAAAAAAATAAAATGAAAAGGTGTGTCAGGGCCTCCAACCACTGCAAACAAATTCTAGATGAATGTGCCACCTGTGCATCTGGCTTATATGGGTCCTGGGGAACTGAACCTGGGTCCTTCGGCTTTGCAGAAAAACGCCTTAGCCGCTAAGCCATCCGTCCAGTACATGTGCGATTTTGCGTGGCCTTGTGCGTGTCTGTGTATTGGGCTTGTCGCATACTTCTGGGAGTGAGTGTCCCTGTGAGGGTCTGTGGGACTTAGTGTATTAGGAGGCGCCCACGTGTGTGGGGGTCTACAGGAGGGTAAAGAGCCCTTCGTGTGTGCCCTGGCTATGCTTGTACACTCTACGGGAGGCTCGGGGGAGACTTGGGCGGGAGTCTCTGTGTGGCAGTGTGACGTCCTGGAAGGGTCGGCAATGGCATCTATGTCTGGGTGGCTCTGGATTTCTTTTTTAAATTTATTTAATTTTTTATTAACATTTTCCATGATCATAAAAAAAATCCCATGTTAATTCCCTCCCTCCCCCCCATACTTTCTCCTTTGAAATTCCATTCTCCATCATATTACCTCCCCATCTCAATCATTGTACTTACGTATATACAATACCAACCTATTAAGTACCCTCCTCCCTTCCTTTCTCTTCCCTTTTAAATTTTTTTAATTAATTAATTAATTTATTTGAGAGTGACAGACAGAGAGAGAAAGAGGCAGAAAGAGAGAGAGAGAGAGAGAGAGAGAATGGGCGCACCAGGGCCTCCAGCCACTGCAAACGAACTCCAGGCGCATGCACCCCCTTGTGCATCTGGATAACGTGGGTCCTGGGGAATCGAGCCTCGAACCGGGGTCCTTAGGCTTCACAGGCAAGCGCTTAACCGCTAAGCCATCTCTCCAGCCCTGGCTCTGGATTTTATATGACCTTATGGAGGAGGTGGGGGACGTGTCTGTACTTTTTTTGTTTGCTTTGTTTGTTTGTTTATTTTTTAAAGGTAAGGTCCCACTCTAGCCCAGGCTGACCTGGAATTCACTGCGTGGTCTCAGGGTGGCCTGGAAGTCACGGCGATGCTCCTACCTCTGCCGGGATTAAAGGCGTGCACCACCACGCGTGGCTGTGCCTGTACTTCTGTGTCTGGCTGTGCCTGAGTGTTTCTCTAGTCCCCATAAGTGGGACAGTGGGATCCTGGACCTTTGTCCACTGCGAACAACATGGTGACAGGTGTCCCTGGAGGTGTGCATCATAGACAGGAGCCCACGACTCCAACACTTATTGCCGCTCAGAGCTCCCAGCCCAGAACAGAGCGGTTTAGCCCCAAACCAAGATCCAGGGGTGGTCCCTGTCTGTCAGGCTGGGAAGAGTTCTCTCGGGAGGTGGGAGCCTACAGCCCCCTCTTCTCCTGACCTGGCAGCACTCTTAGGCTGGGTCCCTGCTTATCTTATGTGCCAGGTGTGTGCCCACCTCCCCTCTAGGCCTGCCCAGCTGCCAGGCAGCTCTGGAGCCCCACCTTCTGTGGCTGACAGAGCCAGATGTTTCTCCTGCTGCTGGCATCCTGGCAGACAGTGCCATGGGCAGCTTCTCGCTTTCCCCACACCTGCCTGTGAACAACACACCTGCCACCAGCTGCAGCCAGGTGGGCAGCCAGCAGGAAGTAACGCAGGGGGGTAGCGGGCATTCCAGCTGCAGCATTCTTGCTATGCCCAGCCCCTGGCACACTCCCTCCCTTCAGGGTCAGGTGTGTCCTAAGATCTAGGCTGCAGAGGGACGGAGTACTCTGTCTCCCCATGTGGAGGGAGGTGGTGACCTACGTCAGTGCATGGAGAGTGTGTGTGTGGGGTGCTCGGTATTGAAGGTGGGGTCTGAGTGTGGAGAAAGGAGTGTGAATAAGCGTGTCAACACAAAGTGGATTCTGTGGATTTGGGTGAATGCGTGCATGAGCTAAGGAAGAGTGTGCGTGAGTGAGTTTATGTGCATAAGTGGGAGTGTGCATGGGTGTTTGAGGATATTGGGCAAGGCATGTGTGAACGACGGGTGAGTCTCGAGGGGTCTAGATGAAAGGGTGGATGCTGTGTGTGTGTGTGTGTGAATGGAAGAATGGGTGCGTGCCTGTGTAAAAGAATGAGAGACAGGGACTGGAGAGATGGCTTAGTGGTTAAGGCATTTGCCTGCAAAGCCAGAGGACCCCAGTTCGATTCTCCAGGACCCATGTAAGCCAGATGCACAAGGGGGCGCATGCATCTGGAGTTCCTTTGCAGTTGCTGGAGGCCCTGGAGCAACTAATCTGTCTCTCCGCCAAATAGATAAATAAATAAATAAATTATATATATATAATATATAAAAAAGATAAATAAATAAATTATATATACATATATACGTATATATATAAAATACATATAATATATATATGTATACACACACATATTTTAAAAGCATGAGAGTGAAGTGATGGGTGTTATGGTGTGCGTTTGTGAACAAAGAATGAATGTTGTGCCAGGAGTGGTGGCACACATCTTTAATCTCTAAGCACTTGGGACACAGAGGTTGAAGGATCTCTATGAGTTCGAGACCAGCTTGGGACTACAGAGTGAGTACCAGGTCAGCCTCTGCGAGAGTGACACCCCACTTTCACCTCGAGAAAACAAAATTCCTAATAAGTAAATAAAATAATGGGGGCTGGAGAGATGGCTTAGCAGTTAAGGACCTTGCCTATGAAGCCTAAGGACCCAGGCTTGATTCCCTAGTACACACATAAGCCAGATGCACAAGGTGGCACATGCATCTGGAGTTCATTTGCAGTGGCTGGAGGCTCTGGCATGCCCATTCTCTCTATCTGCCTGTCTCTCTCTAATAAATAAATAAGTATTTTTAAAAAATGGGTCTTGGAGCTGGGATGGTGGCGCAGGCCTTTAATCCCAGCACCTGGGAGGCAGAGGTAGGAGGATCGCTGTGAGTTCAAGGCCACTCTGAGACTACAGAGTGAATTCCAGATCAGCCTGGGTGAGTGAGACCCTACCTCGAAGAAAAACAAAAAATTGAAAAGAATGGGTTTTGGGTGTCATTTAACTATGAGAGCTATGTGTGAGTAAAAGACAGAGTGTGTGTACAAAAGAAAAGATAGGGCTGGAGAGATGGCCCTGCAGTTGAGGGTGCTTGCTTGTAAAGCCTGTTAGTTTGAGCCATGTCAATCCAGATGCATGAAGTGTTTCATGTGACTGAAGTTTGTGTGCAGTGGCAGGAAGCTCTGGTGTACCAATTCTCTGTCTGTGTCCACCTCTCTGCTGTCTGTCTCTCTCAAATAAATAAATTATTTTATTTTTAGTGTTTTTTAAATATTTTTTGTTCATTTTTTATTTATTTATTTGAGAGCAACAGACACAGAGAGAAAGACAGATAGAGGGAGAGAGAGAGAATGGGCACGCCAGGGCCTCCAGCCACTGCAAACGAACTCCAGACGCGTGCGCCCCCTTGTGCATCTGGCTAACGTGGGACCTGGGGAACTGAGCCTCGAACCGGGGTCCTTAGGCTTCACAGGCAAGCGCTTAACCGCTAAGCCATCTCTCCAGCCCTATTTTTAGTTTTTCAATGTAGGGTTTCCCTCTACCATGTAATTCACTATGTAGTCTCAGGGTGGTTTCTAATTCATAGCGCTCCTCCGACCTTTGCCTCCCCAGTTCTGGGATTAAAGGTGTGTGACTCCCTGCCTGGCCTTAAAAATTTTTTTTTTCTAAATATTTTTAAGGACTGGAAAGACAGCTTAGCAGTTAAGGTGCTTGCCCGTGAACCCACGCTACTCTCTTCAGGGCCTACATTAAGCCAGACGCACCAAGGTGAGGCAAGCACAAGGTCTCCCATGCCCATTAGGTGGTGGAAGCATTTGGCATTCAACTGAAGTGGCTGAGGCCCTGGTGCACCAATTCTCTCTCTCTAAAATTAAAAAGAAAAAAAATTTAAACAGAAAAGAGAGCTGGTTTGAGTTCAAGGCCACCCCTGAGATTACATAGTGAGTTCCAGGTCACCTGAGGCTAGAGTGAGACCCTACCTCAGGAAAGAAAGAAAAAAAAAAAAAAGCCAGGCATGGTGGCGTACACCTTTAATCCCAGCACTCAGGAGGCAGAGGTAGGAGGATCGCTGTGAGTTCGAGGCCAACCTGAGACTACATAGTGTGTTCCAGGTCAGCCTGGGCTAGAGCGAGACCCTACCTCAAAAAAACAAAACAAAACAAGACAAGACAAGACAGGACAGGACAGGACAGGACAGGACAGGACAGGACAGGACAGGAAAGGAAAGGAAAGGAAAGGAAAGGACAGGACAGGACAGGACAGGACAGGACAGGACAGGACAGGACAGGACAGGAAAGGAAAGGAAAGGAAAGGAAAGGAAAGGAAAGGAAAGGAAAGGAAAGGCGTGTGCCAGTGAATACAGAGTTGGTGTGCAGCATCTGTAACTGAATGGTTATTGCTTTGTGGCGTACGAAGGATGGAGCGTATACCGTGAAAGGTGACAATTATGTGCACCCATGAAAGGCAGTGTGTCCTGTTTGGAGAGGTCGGGGCTGACGGCCCGCTCAGGGGTAGGATCCTCAGGTCCAGGGGTGTAGCGAGGGGTGTCCTTGCAGGACGGCTGGGGCATGGGGGCTGCTGATCAGGCCTGGAGAACAATCCAGAGCGTGGGAGAACAGCTGAGGTTGCGTGGGATTTCTGAGAGGTGAGCCCCTCCACAACTCTTTGAAGAGGGTCCATGGGGCTGTCAACCCCAGGTTCATGGAAGAATCCTCAGACCTTCCCACCACTTCTTTTTAAATCTTTTTATGTTATTTATGGGGGGGCAGACAGAGAGAGAATGGGCATGCAAGGGACTTTAGCCACTGCAAATGAACTCCAGATGCATGTGCCACCTTCTGGCTTATGTGGGTCCTGGGGAATCGAACCTGGGTCCTTTGGCTTTGCAGGCAAGCACCTTAACCTGTAAACTGTCCCTCTAGCCCCTCCATCACTTCTTCCTTCCTCTTGCCCAGGACTTTTCTCAGGAGCAACTCCTTTACTGTGCCACCCCAAGATCTAGTGCCCCGTTCACTCAGGACCACAGACAGCCCCCCCCCCGAAAAAATAAACACATCTGCCTCTTCCTCCAGCCACCCAAGCCTTGGGTCTCCACAGCCCCCCAAACCAAGCCCCTCCCAGGCCCATCTATCCCTGGCTCTTTGTCTCACATACCACAAGGCCCCAGACCCTTCACGCCCATCTCTTTCCTCTTCAAGTTCCATCCCTGCACCCTAAAAACTATCCCACCCCTTTCTAAAGCTATCCTGCTCCCCACCACCTGAGTCTACAAATCCTTTCCTCCCTTCCACTAGCCCCTCCCAGTCTCAGTTCCCACGGCACCCCTCCCCCACCTCACCTACCCTCCCCCCCCCCCCAGGCCTCCACGTCCACCCCAGACCTTCCTTTGGAGTTTGTTCCCCTCCCTGGCAGCAGCCCTGAAACTTTAAACGGTGTTAAAAGTTTCTGTTTACGAGAAGCCCTTGAATTTTTAAGGACGTATCAATTCCCTCCGTCGTCGTCGCTGCTTTGTATCTTTGCCTGGCACTGAGGCTGTGGACGCAAGGGGAGTCGGGGACCTACTGGTGGGTTCTCCAGGGCTGTGACCCCCCGCCCGAGTCATCAGGTCTCCAGATGTTTTCAGGCATAGAGACCTCTCTTGATACATGCACGCATGTGTGCGCTCTCACACACACACACAATCACACACCAACTTGTGTATCCGCCTCAGGCATAGTCTCTCCCTTGTAGATGCCCACACATACAGTTTTTTCTGATGCAGGGTCCTTTTGTCCTTTCAATTTATAGTATATAAATTTTTTTTAACGTAGCTTATTCGCTCCCCCGCCCTGGGTCTCCATTTCCCCGAAGGGGCCTTGGTGTACACTGAAGCGTAGTTATGGCCTCTGTTAGTTTTTTTGGAGGGGCTGTACCTCAGGACATATATATATATATATATACATATATTGTTTTTTCAAGGTAAGTTCTAGCTCTAGTCCAGGCTGACCTGGAATTCACTATGTAGTCTCAGGCTGGCCTCAAACTCAAGGCCCTCCTCCAACCTCTGCCTCCCGAGTGCTGGGATTAAAGGCATGCGTCACCACGCCTGGCTAGGATGCATTTTTTTTTTTTTTTTTTTTTTTTGGTTTTTCGAGGTAGGGTCTCACTCTGGTCCAGGCTGACCTGGAATTAACTCTGTCATCTCAGGGTGGCCTTGAACTCATGGCGATCCTCCTACCTCTGCCTCCCGAGTGCTGGGATTAAAGGCGTGCGCCACCACGCCCGGCTTTAGGATGCATTTTTTAATATTTTATTTTGATTTACTTTTTTTACAGAGAGAGAGAGAATGGGTGTGCCAGGGCCTTTAGCCACTGCAAAGGAACGCCCGACGCATGTGCCACCTTGTGCATCTGGTTTACGTGGGTACTGTGGAATTGAACCTGGGTTCTTAGGCTTCAAAGGCAAGCGCTTTAACTGCTACGCCATTTCTCCAGCCCCCGCAGGATATTTCTGTCCACCCCGTAGCTCTTACAAACTTTCCTGCCCCTGGACCCAGGGTCTTAAGGAGCTCAGGCTGGCCTCAAATTCAGTATGTGGCTGAGGATGACCTTGAACTCTTGATCTACTTCTGAGTGCTAAGGTTAAAGGCTTGTGTCACCGTGTTTGGTTTATGTGGTGCCTGGGCATTGAACCCAGAACTTTTGCAAGAGCAAGCAGTCTACCCACTGAGCAATATCGTAAACCCTATATTTTGTTTACATATACCGATGCAGAAACACAAAGGCATGCCCTCCCTGGCAACACCTCCAATCATACCCCCTTTTGGTGCACATACATACCATATCCCAGCCACACACAAACACTGGCATGACCTGACAGAAACAGACACTTACCTCACAAGGACACCACATCCCCCCCACACACACACCTAGTCACACACAGCACATAGGTAAATACACACTGACACAGCCTCACGCACACTGACACGTGTACACACACGCACACATATATCTCATAAAGACACACAGGCATTCACCTCTGGCATGCACACTCACATGTCACATACTGACATGGTCTCACCCACATGGAGATATTTTAAAAATATTTTTAATTTTTTTTTTTCAAGGTAGGGTCTCACTCTAGCCCAGGCTGACCTGGAACTTACCATGTAGTTTCAGGGTGGCCTCGAACTCACGGCGATCCTCCTCTGTCTGCCTCCTGAGTGCTGGGATTAAAGGTGTGCGCCACCACGCCTGGATTTATTACTATTTTTGTTATTCATTTATTTATTTGAGAAAGAGGCAGAGAGAGAGAGAGAGAGAGAGAGAGGGAGAGAGAGAGAGAGAGAGAGAGAGAATGGATATGCCAGGGCCTTTAGCCACTGCAAACAAACTCCAGATACATGTGCCCCTTGTGCATCTAGCTTACATGGGTCCTGGAGAATCAAACCAGGGTCCTTTGGCTTTGTAGGCATCTGCTTTAACTGCTAAGCCATCCCTCCAGCCTGGAGATTATACACACACACACACACACACACACACACACACATACATACATACACACTGACAGTCTAACACTCACTGACATGTGTTGACACACAGATATATATATAGACACACAGGCATTTACCCCTGGCATGCACACTCACATGTCACATACTGACATAGTCTGACACACATAGAGATTTTATATATATATATACATATATATATATATATATATATATATACACACACACACACATACACACTAACAGTCCCACACTCACTGACATACACAGACACGTGCCTCACAAAGATGCACAGAGACCCACTTCCTGGTGCTCACACACACACATGCATACATTCATACCTACTCACACATGCTGATATGGCCTCATACACACACACAATGTTATAGGCTGACCCACACCCCCGACACAGCCTCAGGTATCCCTCCATGACCCCTACTTCTGTGTACACCCATAGATCCTCAGCACCGTTCCACACCCACAAGGGCAGGCCACCACACAGAAAGAAACACACGACTTTAATCCCAGCACTCGAGAGGCAGACGTAGGAGGATCGCCATGAGTTCAAGGCCACCCTGAGACTGCACAGTGAATTCCAGGTCAGCCTGGACTAGAGTGAAACCCTACCTCAAAAAACCAAAGTAAAAGAGAAAGAAAGAAAGAAAGAAAGAAAGAAAGAAAGAAAGAAAGAAAGAAAGAAAGAAAGGAAGGAAGAAAGAGAGAGAACAGCCAGGTGTGGTGGTGCACGCCTTTAATCCCAACACTCGGGAGGCAGAGGTAGGAGGATCACCATGAGTTCAAGGCCACCCCGAGACTACACAGTGAATTCCAGGTCAGCCTGGGCTAGAGTGAGACCCTACCTCAAAACCAACAACCAACCAACAAACAAACAAGAAACCCAGAAACAAAACCAAAGCCAAAACAAAACACACACACAAATAAACAAACAAGCAAAAAAATAAAAAATAAAAACAGAAAGAAACACACACCAAGTGACGCCCATAGGCACAAATGGCCTGATCACAGGCAGCCCCACGGGGATTCCTTGCACACTCGCTGGATCACACACAGAAACTCAAGTCCCCGTCAGGTACCCAGGCTGCCCTCCCACAGTGGCCTGGCATGTTTGGCCAGAAAGACTGTACAAGCTCACCCAGGTGCCTTGAGGCCGCGCTTCCTGTCTCACTCGGGTCCCCATCAATGGCCTCCACTCCTGAATGCAGCACCCCTGGAAGCAGAACCTCCCCTTGTGTTCTGCCATGCCCCCAGGGCTTCACCGAGGGACAGGAAGACCCTTTCACGGCTGCCCCCATGAGCGTCCACACCCAACGCACGAAGAAAGCATGCAGGCCCCACACTTGGGTATTCCCAGGGGACACGCAGACCTACATCTCAGGAGCATGACCCGTGACCCTGCCTCAGTGGGGTATCAGGACGAGGCGCTCACCATGCACGCACACGTGCCCCCCCCCACATACCTGGGCACTGAGTGCCTCCACTAGACAATGTATAGCTTGAGAACTGCCACAGCCAGCTTCTTGGCCCAGGAGGCTGATGGCAGGAGAGAGTTTTGTCTTGACCAGAGCTGCCAGGGAGCTTAGGTAAGGCCTTCTCGCTCCTGCCCACCCCGGGTCATCCAGGGGCTCTCCATGCCTCTCCTTCAAAAGCCACAGCACCTACTTTCCCCCTCCCCTCCTCTCCCCCTTTCCTCTCTCTCTCATTTTTTTTTTTTTTTCAGACAGGGTCTTATTGAATATCACCTAGATTGGCCTTGAGTTCACTATGTAGCCCAGGCTGGCCTCCAACTCACTCAGTGATCCTGCTTCCTCTGCCTCTAAGTGCAGGGATTACAGCCATGTGTCCCCACACCTGGGCCCCATTCCCTTCTGCTATGGAAGTAGGCAGTCCTGAACCCTCCCCAGTGTGTGGTCACGCTCCTGAGACCTCAGGGCATCCCTGTGTGTCCTGACGCATTCACGCGCTGGGCATGAGCAAGCGTACCCGTGTGTGTGTGGGGGGGGGGGGGTACACATAACAGGTCTGTGTGGGTGGAACCTGGAGGTCTCCCGGGCCAGGGGTCAGCTGTCAGCCCTCTGGGTATCAGGACCATGGGTCAATGTGCCCCAAGTCTGCTGGGTACATCTGGGCAACACAGCGTGTGATGTGCGCCCCTGTGTTGTGACAAGCCGGTGACATTTTGTATTTCTTTGTGTGTGGGTGTGGGCGTGTGGCTGCATTCTCCTTTCGTCAGTGTCATCCTGGGTCTGGGTGGATGGTCACAGCTGCCAGCCCGGTGGATTTTGGCTGGCTGGCTGTTGGTAGTGTGGCTGTGTGTGTGTGTGTGTCTGCAGTGTGACAGGGTGTGGTTGTGTGGCCACGCATGTGCCAGTGTCCCACAGGAACATGCATCAGCATGTGTGTATGTGTGACTATATGCATGCATGAGGGTCTTGGCCTACTCTAGAGTGACCTCCCCCTGTGAGGCCTGCGGCTCCACAGTAGGTCTCTGTAGGTGGTGCCTTGCTGCGTTGCGCGCCCTCACCCGTGCGTGTGTGTGTGTGTGTGTGTGCGTGTGTACCATCATGTGTGGGTGCCAGTGTGTGTGTAGGTGTGGGCGCGTGCCTGCTTGTGCGCTGCTGCCGCCGCCGCCCCCCCCCCGTCTGGGTGTGCTTTGTTGCTCCTGCGAGGAATGGGTGGCCATGCGTTCGCTACGTGACATGGGTGTCAGGTCAGCGGAGAGTTCCCCCCCCTGCTCCCCGCC
The DNA here is from genome assembly GCF_020740685.1 of Jaculus jaculus. NCBI lineage: Eukaryota > Metazoa > Chordata > Mammalia > Rodentia > Dipodidae > Jaculus > Jaculus jaculus. The sequence goes on along the minus strand of NC_059122.1, from coordinate 13,332,467 downwards.
TCAACCCCCCCTCCGCTACTTGTCAGCGTGGACTGCGCGCCCAGGGGAGGGCGCGGGGGTGGGGGGGAGGGAACGCGGGCCAGCACGTGTCGACTTGAGGTGGTGGCCCGCGTCGGTGCGCGCGCGCGAGCGCGCGCGTGTGCATGCCTGCGCGTGTGCATAGGTGTGCGTGCATGCTTGTGCGTGTGCATATGTGTGCGTGCATGCATGTGCGCGTGTGTGTGTGTGTGTGTGTGTGTGTGTGCGCGCCGCCCGCGCTCCCCGTCCCGCCCGCCCGCCCGCCCCTCCCCGCGCCCCTCCTCCCTCCTCGCTCCCGCCCGCCCGCCCGCCCGCCCGCCCGCTCCCTCTCCCCGGAGTGCGCCGCTTCCAAACTTTGTCTAAACTTTCACTTTCACAGCGCGGCGGCGGCGGCGGCGGCGGCGGCGGCGGCGGGCGAGGGTGACCGGCCGAGCGGCGGCGGCATGGAGTAGTAGACGCGCGGCGGCGGCGGCGGCGGCGGCGGAGGAGGAGGACGCGAGAGAGAGAGAGAGCGAGAGCGAGAGAGCGAGCGGGCGAGCGGCGAGCGGAGGCAGCGGCGGCCCCGGAGCCGGCTGGGGGGGCCGCGCTTGCGAGCGGCGAGCGGCGGGCGAGCGCGGGGCCGAGGGCAGAGGGCGGGCGCGCAGCGGAGGCCCCGGAGCAGCCGCGAGCGGAGCCGGCCGGGCCTCCCCCCCTCCGCCCCGTCCCCGTCCCCGTCCCCTCCCCGCCGGCAGCCCCGCCGCTCCCCGCTCGGGCGCCGCCACCGGCCACCGCGCCCCCAGCTATGTACTCCCCGTACTGCCTCACCCAGGTACGCCCGCGCGCGCCCCTGTCGCCCCCCCCGGGGGAGGGAGCGAGCGAGCCCCCCCGAGGGCCGCCCAGGGTGCTGCTGCTGCCGCGGCTGCTGGAACTGCCCAGCTGCCCGAGCTGCTGCTGCTGCTGCTGCTGGAGCCGCGGGGTTGGCCAGGGCTGGGGTGCCACTCGTGCCACGGGGAGGCCGGGCGCGCGTGCGGACAGTGCGTCCCCGTCCGCCCCGCGGGCTCCCGGGGTGTGTGTGTGTGTGTGTGTGTGTGCGTGTGTGTTTTGGGGGGGTGGGGTGGAGAGGAGGACGACTCCGGGGTGACCAGCTTGCGTGCGTGGCGCTGCACCCCCCCTTCCTCCTCCTCCTCTCCCGGGGACGCAGGCCGGGGCGGCGGGAGTGCGTGTGGTGCCGTGGGTGTGAGTGTGCATGTGAGTGTGTGTGTGTGTGTGTGTGTGCGCGCGCGCGCCGCCGGGGTGCGGTGGGCAGCGGGACTCCTCGGGTGAGCCCCGGCGACGGGGTGTGTGTACGGGGGTGGGTGGGTGAGGGCACCCACAGCGTGGTGGCAAAGCAGGCGTTTGCCAGGGTTGACACGGTGGCCCCCGGAGGGTGATTCCTCTCCTCGGGGCGGCTGCAGGAGCGGCGGGAGGAGGAGGCAGGGGTGGAGGAGTGCTGGGCACGGGTGGCACTGCCCTGCCGGCCGGGGAGTCAGCGGTTTCCGTGGGCTGGCAGCGGCCCGCGTGCTTGGCGGCTGCTGGGGTGTGCGGCCTGGGTCGCGCGTCCCCCCCCCCCCTCTTCCATCACATCCACCACCACCCCTCCCGAGCTGGCCGAGCGATTCGGGCGTCTCCCCCCACCCCAAAGTCTTTGTTCAGGGCCTCACATGGGAGCGGGGCTAAGAAAATGGCGGGGCTCCCAAATTTCGGAGGGGCAGGGGCGGGGAGGGAGGGACGGGCGCGCTGCCAGCACCCCCCCACCCCCCCACCCCACCCCACCCCCGGCCGCTGCGCCTCGCTGGACGTCGCCGCCGCCGCCGCCGCGGGCTCCCCCTCCCCAAACTTTTCCTCCGTGCAAACTTTCCCGGACCCCCCCCCCCAAAAAAAAAGCTGGATCGCTCCTGCGGAGTGGACCTGGCAAGGGCTCGTGGGTGGGGAATCCCGTCCCGCCACCCACTAGGCGCCAAGGGGCAGGAGGCAGCGGTGGACACCGCCGCTGACCGTGCGGGGAGCTGGGTGGGTACCGTGCCGTCGTCGTCGTCGGGTCAGCAGTGGGCACCACAGCGCCGACCTTGGCTCTGGCCTCGGAGAGCCCCGAGCGCCGGTCCCGCCTCCAGCGAAGTTCCCCTGCTCCGAGTGTTAGCAGAAGCAGAGGCCTGGAGCATGCCTGTTCCGCCACCCACGCCACCACCCGCCTGCCACGCACGCTCACAACACACACAGCCTGCCCAGAACCCCACGGTGACCCTCCGGGGGGCGGAGGGGGGGCTGCTGCCCACGGACGGGCCAAACCAGGCCAGGTAACAGCGGCCTAGCTCGCCGTGCCAGCGAGGCCTTCCCCTGCGAGCGAGCTCTCCCAGCCCAGGCCTGGGTGCCCGGTAAGGTCCGCCTCTGCAAAGCCTGGGCACTGCATGGCATATGCCAAGTGTGCCGCAGGTTAGGTTGGAGCCCACGGGGCATATGGTCAGTGGTTGTGTGTGAGGAAGAGCATGCCAGGACGTTCTCTCTCTCTTTTTTTTTCTTTTTTTTTTGAGGGGCAAGAAGTTCATGCCCAGGTGGGTATCGGCCGTGTGGTACCCTTGTATGCACAGGTGCAAGTGAGTTTGAGTCTAGAGTCGGCCTGTGACTCCGATGGGCTGACCGTGGCCAGGCCTGTTGTGGGCATAAATTCGGATGACCCAGAGAGCTGTTTTTTTTTTTTTTAAACCTGTACAAAAAAGCACATCTGAGTGTCAACAGAGGAACCCTTGCACACCTGTCTCTTACAGTGTGCAAGCAGGTGTGAGCAGGCATTCTCAGTGAGAGACCCCCCCCAACTGCCCCTAGTTTGACAACAGCCAGCAGCAGGCTTCCCCCGCGCCCCAGAACACCTCTCCCAGCCAGCAAGGCCTCAGCATGGCTGCCTCTAGTGCGTTGCCTGGCGTTGCGTGTGGCTGCCGTGTGAGGCCCAGTGGACACGACACCCCACTCTCGAGCGGCCGCCTTGTCCACCAGGCTGCCACGCCAGCTTGCCCCTGGGCCAGACATCTGGGCTTGCTCCCCATGGCCCCGGCCCCGTGGCTCGCACGAGGCACCCACCCCTCAGATTGCACAGTGTCCTGGGAGAGATGATGCCAGCTACACGCGGGGGACAACGCTACCAGGGGGGGCCTGGGGCGGCCCCTGGACTCGGGGTGAAGGCTGGGCTGGGCTTCGTAGCGCGCCAGAAGGCCCAGCTCCACATACATGAGCTGCAGCCAGCGTGTGCCAGGCCGGCCGCTAGGGGAGGGGGCACCGTGTCACCAGGCTGCCAGCCCTGCACGGTGGGCAGGGAAACCCCTCAGCTCTGGGTCAGTGGCGGCTCCAGCAGTCAGCAGGGCCTGGCGGCCCCTCCCCTCCCCTCCAGCCCCAACTCTGTTTTCACAAAACTCTCTGCTTCCCTGCCATCACTTTTCCAACATCTCTCACTGTCTTTCCTAGTTCCTCTTCTTCTGTCCCTTGACATCTCTTTCTGTCTTTCTGTCACTCTGTGTCTGCTCTGGCCTTCCCCATCTCACGCTCTCTCTCTCTCTGGCCTCTCTCTCTTTCTGTTCCTCCTCCCCCCCCCCCCAAACCTGAATTGGCTTAGATTTTAAAGTCAATAAATGATTGAGCAGGAATGAGCTTGGAGCATTGGGGCCCCGGGCAGGGAAAGGCACCGTGGGTGATGGGGAAGGGCAGGGGGGTCTGCTGGAAAAAGTGGAGAGATCCAGGGTGGGGCAGGTTCTGGAGCTGTCGAAGCCCTTTGCAGCCACAGGCCTGAGTGCCAGGCAGAGAGCAGAGGTGGGGGTACAGGCAGTGGAGCCCTCCATGAACAGAGGTACGCGCTCGGACGTGGGCACAAACGCAGACTACCTCCAGCAAGGAGGGACTTGAACATCTTGCTCACGTTGACGCCTAGACACACACGCTTGTCGACAATCGTACTACACACACACAGACACACACACACACACCTAGCCAAGGGATGTGGGTATCGGTCAATGCAGGCCCAGAGACGTGAAATGTCTCCCAGCGTTCACAACCACTGCCAACCAATACAAACGGACACCCAGACATGTAGTTCCTGGCACCGGACAGACATGTTCACATGTCACGGACACCGTGGTCACTCCTTGTGATGGAGCCTTCAGCATGCACTCGGACACAGGCAGGCGCGAGTGTGTGTTCACACAAGGACACACGGTGAGCTTACATCTTTACATGGAGACACCGTCCCATCCTTGGTCCCCGAGGGCGAGCACAGACATTCTCCACTGTTCGTAGACACATGCACTCCTGTGTCTGCCACAGGCGTACACAGACATGCAGGTGATGCGAACATGCAGGTGACATCCATTCGCTCGCCCTCAAGTAGACGCCCACGCCGACACTCCCCGCCCGCCCGTTGTCAACGGGACGTTCCACGCACCTTCTTCCTACAGCGTGGCCGCGTCCACATTTCTTCCAGGGGGAGGGGAGAACGGGGCCTCTCCCCACCTCCCAGCTTTCTCTGACTCACCGTGGTGACCACCCCTCTGCCCCCGAAAGCTATCACTCTTTGTCCCTGCACCAACTGGTGCTTTTCTTCTTTTTTTTTTTTTTTTAAGTTTATTTTTTCCTAAGGGTCTTGCTATTTATCCCAGGTTGGCTAGGGACTCACACTGGCCTCTCACACTGTGGTCAAGCTCTGCTTCTGAACAGCTGGAACTATAGGGGTGAACCACCACCTCAACACCAAGCTTGTTTTTTTTTTTTCTTCCCTCCTTCCTTCCTTCCTTGCTTGCTTGCTTTCGAGATGGGTGATAATTTCTCCAGTAACCCAAATTGGCCTTGAACTGGTGATCTTTATTGGAGGCTGGCCTTGAACTCCTGATCCTCCTGCTCCTACCTTCAAAGAGCTGGGATTATAGGCGCCCTGCGGTGCTGGTTTTTAATGGCGTATTTTTCTCTGGGGCTCCGGCCTGGCACATGCCACTCACTGTTAACAATGTTCACGGCGTAAAGTCACTTCTGGGGCTAGACCGGGGCCTTGTAAGATGCTCTGGTGCTGGGCCAGGCCAAGTTCAGAGCCACTGTTGCCCTGCTGCTTGATTAGTGTGGAGTTCCTAGTCCTGCGACTGGAAGGGCCGCGTTTCCTGGGTCTGTCGTGACACTGGCCGCATCTCTTGGGCCGAGACACTGCTCAGCCTCACCCTTGGCATGCGGTGCTCTGGACGTAGCCCTCCTTATTATCTTGGTTGTGTCCACCTGGCTCCCCCCCCAGCTGAGCACAGCAATGCGAGAGTTTGGAAGGGTGGGAGAGGGTGGCTAGCTGTGACCCAGGGGTACGACTTCGGAATAGGGAGAGGTGACTGGGCCTCTGCGAGGACATGGCGCATGCTGTCCGGTGGGGACCAGGCCCTCCTCTTTTGGGCTGTGAGGAGTATGCAGACGTCAGCACCTCCATATAGGAGTGAGACGAAGTGTCCGGCGACTTGGTGCCTTGGTGTCTCTCAAGTGGTGCCTGAGGGCTGTCCTTACAGCTCCAGAGACGCGTGTGCGTGCACGCACGGGCCCTGACGCGCAGGGCTGTCTGTGCACACTCGGCTGGGCCAGGCGGGCCCGGTGCACGGGGGCAGTGGCTCCAGACGTGCTCTGTCTGACTGCAAGGTTTCCAGGGCTTCTGACCTGCTTGGGTGCTGACCCCAGCACGGAGCTTGCCGTGTCCTTCCGCCACCTGTACTGAGAGAGAGAGACATGACCTGTCATTGTTCAACATGGTTCTGGGGCCCCTGTCCCCTAAAACGTGGGGGTGGGGGAGGAAGGGTCTTGGTAAGATCCCTGTGTGTTGGTTGGCACAGAAGGCGTCATAGGCACGCTTCCTTGGGGACCTCTGTGTGGCCACGTATGTCAGCGTGGGTTCTTTTCTGCACGACTCCACGCATGCCATTGTTGCATGCTGCATGCGTGTGGCTTTGAGGGCTGCCATGCGCTCCTCTTGTGTATTTGGTGACTGCTCCATCAGGGTGGGCATGGCACAACCTTGTGTATTCACCTGCCTGTGGCTTTTTAAAAAACATATTTTATTTTTCTTTATTTATTTGAGAGATAGGCATAGGCAGGAGGAGAAAGAAAGAGAGAGAGAGAGAATGGCTACGCCAGGGCCTCCAGTCGCTGCAAACAAACTCCAGACACATGCGCCTCCTTGTGCATCTGGCTTATGTGGGCCTGGGGAATCGAACATGGGTCCTTTGGCTTTGCAGGCCAGCGCCTTAAAATGCTAAGCCATCTCTCCAGCCCATCCTGCCTGTGGCTTTTGTGTCACGGTGCCTCTGTGGCATGTCCCTATCCGGTCCATGGGGATTGCTGTGCCTGTGGCTGTTACCCTCTCTGTAGCTCTGCTTCGTGGCACGGTGACCGTGTCACGGTGAGTTGTAGTTCCCATCTACAGCAACGAACCAGCCAACATGTGCTTCTCAGGGCGACCGACAGTCGTAGCTAGGCATGTTATCACTGCATCACGTGTGTTTGTCTGTTCACGCCAACGTGCATCCACATATGGGTCAACATGAGCGGGTGCCACCCTTCCCGCGCCATTGTGCATGCCTGGCTTGTCCTTGGGACTACGATTGTATGCCTCACCACATGGTCCCCTCCTAGGTGTCTGTGGGCCTTTTTGGCGCTGTGCGTGATGACCACTCTGGCAGCTTGGAGAGTGGCTGGCCGCAGGCTGGCTTCTCGTCCCTTCCCATGGGGTCATGGGGTTACGTGGCTGTGATGGCCCTTCTTTAGGTCCAGCCTGTGCCCCTGCCTGGCATGGACAGAAGCCTGTTGCGCGGGTGAGTGCGGGTTTGCCGGGGCCACCCACAGGCCTCCCTCTGTCTGCTCCGTGCACATTGACTTTGGCTTCTGCCCGTGGCCGCCCTGGCCTGGCCAGCTGGGTGTCTGGCTGCCTCTGTGGGCCAGAGCTCAGTGTCCCCGGAGCCTTTCACCACCAGGCCTGCCTCGGGCCCTATACCTTAGAGCTACCTGCTGTCCCTGCAGGGCTCTGGAGGTGCGGATTTGGAAACTGAGGCCCCCTTTCCTTCCCCCTTTCTCTCTCTTTCCTCCCTCTCGCCTCTCCTCCCCCTCCTGCTCCCTCTTCTCTCCTGCCAAACGCGTCTTGGCTCTCTCTGAATATCTCTCCTCCTCGATTTTTGGCTCCAGCTCTGGGCGCGCTCACTAAAGGAAGAAGGGCTAGCTTCCCCCCCCCCTTGCTGCCTCCCCCTCCCCAGGAGCCCCTCTGAGGGCGGGAGCTGCCTCCTATAGGGGCCTAGGCCCCCTGAGCGGGCCTAGCCAGGGGGGGGCAGGCCCAGAAGATGAGGGGGTGAGGGGGATTGGGCCTGGCAGCCTGAGGGGACAACGGGCAGGGTGACTATGCTGCCCAGCCGGGCGGGTGGGCAGGGAGGGGTCGGGGGCACGGAGCTGGGGTGTCTGGCTTCTGGTGGGGCTGGCAGGCCTCAGTGAGGCGCAGCTGTGCCCAGAACTCGGAGTTGCATTTGCCATCACTACCGATGTGGCTGCGCCAGCCAGGGAGGGGAGGCAAGTGGCGGGCACTGCGGCGCTGTCCAGCCAATCAGAAGCTGGGGTTGCACTGGGGAGCTCTCTCCCCCCACTGGGCCCCACCCTGTGGGGAGCCGAGGGGGTGGCCAGCAGCGGGCAGAGGGCAGTGCCCACTACCACCGCCTGGGACCCTGCCCCCTCTGCCGAACGAAGCTCAGTGCCAGCCTTCCTGGCACAGATCGGGCAAGAGTGGGGGTCTATCTGTCCCCACCTGAATCTGTGTGTGCCAAGCTGGAGGAAGGGACAACTCGGAGGCACAATGAACCTAACCCCTCCCAGACCTCAGGAGGTGACTCTTGAGCCTGAAGCTTGCAGGAAGGTGGGGGGGGGGGTGCAGAAATCATCCAGGTGGTTCCATCCAAATTTCAGCTTTAGTGGAATCTCTGGTGTGGGAGTTTATTCTGGGTCCATCCCACACAAAGTCACTCTTGCTGGCACAGGCGGGCACAAAGAATCACGCTGCCTCACACTGGCAACCCGCACCTCCCTCCATCAGGCATCAACACACATTCATGCACACACACACACACACACACACATAGATGTCCACACACAAAGAGACTCACCCCTACACACAGACACCTAGCCACGCCCCAACGCACTGATGTCGCATCTCACACACACACACACACGCACACGCACACGCACACACACACACGCATGCACGGGACACAGTCACATCACCACATGCCGTGAAACAGTACAGACGGGCCCTACCACCATCAGACACACAGGGACAGAGAACCCACAGGCACAGGGAGACATACACACACACGTGCGTGCACACGGATGCAGCGGCGCCGTCAGATACCAGAAATGCACGCGCAGACACCCATCCGCCCTCCCAGAAGACACGTGGGAACACGCATGAGCACATGCATGCATGCAATAACACCCTCAGACACGTGGACACGGGCTCGTTTTCTCTCCCAGTGCTTCCAGGAGTGAATTTGCCCATCTGGAAATGTCTGGAAACATATTCCGTTGTCACACTTGAAGAGGTGTTACTGGCATTTAGTGGGTGGAGGCCAGGGATGCTTCGTACCACACAACAATGCACAAAGGAAGATCCAGTGCCACCCCCAGATGCCAGTGCCCTGAGCTTGCAAACACCACCTTGCAAAGACACGTAGGTCATACTAATACCTGATTCCTACCGCGCACACATACACACGTCACACTCAAGGCCGGAGGCTGGCTGACACAGTGTCACACACGGCCTTGTCATCTGTGTGCCTGTGTGTATGCAAATGGTGGGGCCTGTACATCAGTTTGCACCTGGCCCCAGCTGAGAGGTGAGAGTCACCTTGTTGGCTGACTGAGCCACAGTCACTGCCACATCCATTGGCAACCCTGTTCCCGCAGAATTGGGAATCCTGGCTCTCTGGCCCGGCTTGCCTGAAGTGGGGACAAGCGTGGGAGGCCGTATGCCCGCCCGTGCCCAGGACCTCACTGGTTCTCTAAACCTAGCAGCCAGGGCCCCCAGCCTTGTTACCCTACAGCCAAAGAGCAGGGGCAGGGACAAAGATAAACCCTGGGACTGTAATCCTGTGGCCTTTGTAGTTTTGTCGGTGCTGAGATAGAACCTAGGGCCTTGCATTGCACCCTTGATTCCTTGTTTCTGATGGAAAGGGGGAGGAAGCCGAGCATCAGAGAGCAGAGGTAGGAAAACAACAACAAAAACCCTTCACAAGAGTAATAACCAAGTGAGCGTTATTCTAAACGCGCGGCAATAGCTAATGTGTACCAAGGGCTTGCTGTGGTTCGCCCTGTGCTAAATGCCTTGCAGCGTGTCTTCTCAAGTCCTTCCGTGTGCAACGGCCATGATTCGAAGAGCAGGCCTGCAGAGCCAGTTTCTTGGGTTGAAATACTGGCTTTGCTATGTGACCTTGGATAGATCACTCAACCTCCGGGCCTCAGTCTAGGAAACAGGGGTGCTGGGCATGGTGGTGCGTGCCTTTAATCCCAGCACTCGGGAGGCAGTAGGAGGAGGGTCATCGTGAGTTCGAGGCCACCCTGAGACTACATAGCGAATTCCAGGTCAGCCTGGGCTACAGCAAGACCCTACCTCAAAAAAAATGAGGTGGGGGGAGGGAGGGTACTACCATGGGATATTTTTTATAAGCATGGAAAATGTTAATAAAAATTGAGAAAAAAATTAAAAAAAACAAAGAAAAAAATCTAAAAGTAAAAAAGAGGGGTTGGAGAGGTGGCTTAACAGTTAAGGTGCTTGCCTGCGAAGCCTAAGGACCCAGGTTCGATTCCCCAGTACCCACGTAAGCCAATGCACAAGGTGGCACATGGTTCCGGAGTTTGTTTCCAGGGGCTAGAGGCCCTGGAGCACCCATATTCTCTCTCTCAAGTAAAATATCTAAAGAAATGAAACAAAAACAGAAACCAGGACGATGGAGCTAGGGAGATGGCTTAAGGGGTAAGAGTGTGTGCTGTGCCAGGGTAAGGCCCTGAGTTCAATTCTTAGCACCCACATAAAAATCTAGGCTCAGCCAGGCATGGTGGCTCACGCCTTTGATCCCAACACTCGGATGGCAGAGGTAGGAGGATCGCCGTGAGTTCGAGGCCACCCTGAGACGACATAGTGAATTCCAGGTCAGCCTGGGCCAGAGTGAGACCCTACCTCAAAGCAAAAACAAAACGAAAATCCAGGCTCATGCCTGTAACCCCAGGGACGAGTGGGGTGGAGATAGGATTGTTGGGGCTCCCTGGGGCAGCCAGTCTAACTAAAAAAATAAAAAAAGTGGGGAGCTCCGGGTTTCGCGAGAGACTGTCTCAGGGCAATCGGGCAGAAAGGATGGAAGAGGACACCTGACTCTCTCTCTGGCCCCTGCATGCGTGCAAATGAGGGCATGCACACCTGCACACATGCACGCACGCACACACACAAACACGCACAAAATAAAAGGGCCGTGGCTTGTGCGGGAGTGCACTCCTGTAACCCCAGCACTTGGGAGGTAGAGGGTTTCACACCAGCCTGAGCTATGTACTGAGGCCCTGTCTCAAGAAGAAGCAAGTTAAGTAAATAAATGAGTAAAAGAAAGTAGAACCATGAGGGATTACGAGCGGGGCCGCAGAAAATGATGGGAAAGTGTGCGCCTTGTGTTTGATTTTGTAGGTGGCAAGCCACGGCTCAGACAGGGGGGGGTCTGCAGATCTACAGTCCAGGGGAGGAGGCGGCATATGGCCTCTGATCACCATCGCCTTCAGTCCTGCGGATAGTTCAGCCGTCTCCCTGGCTGTCCCATCCCTCGTTTTTCTCCGCGTTAACTTCCGATCACGCCCACCTTAGGTCTTCGGTGCAGGCCTCAGAACAAGAGTGGGCTCAGATGCTCAGCAACGCCCCCCCACCTCCCCACCAAGTCAGACCCGCCTTTACCTCCGCGGGGGCCCGGCCACCTTCTCCCACACCTTTGCCGGGCACCCAGCTGGAGCCTGCGTGCTGGGGGTGCAGCCGGGGGGGGGGGGGCTTTGCATTCCTTTGGCAAATATTTACCAAGCACCTCCCGGTGCCAGGCCCTGTTCTAGGCCCTGGGGGCTCGACAGGGAGCAGAACCAGTCAAGGTACCAGCCCCGGTGGGAGGGCAGACAGTGAGCCCGATAAACAAGGGAGTGTCCTGTCCTCCAGGCCATGCTGGGTGCTGTGGGAAAACTGGGTACAGCCCTCGAGGGCGGGCAGCTGCGAGCTCAGCAGAGGGGGTCTGGGTGCCGCGTGTCATGCCCACCCACCCTTATGGGCCGTTTCCCAGACAGCCTGGAGGTTGGGGGGGAGGCGCGAGGCCCCCGTGGTCATCCCCGTCATCTGCCTCGAACCCAGGGTTGCCTCCTTTCTCCACCTGGGTGGGCGCGTTGTATGGTGCCCGCCGAAGACCTGGGCACAAGATGGCCAGGGCCTTGTTAGGCATCAGAATTCGCAACCCCGGCACTCTGAGCCAGGGGGTGGGGTGGGGGCAGCTGGTGGCCCAGAGCACTTCCACCTGGGCCCCTTGATTTAGCTCCCTGGGATGGGCCCAGTTTATTTTTACCCCAGCCTGTCACCCTGGCAGTACCAGGCTGCACCATCTTTTCAGAGTCTTGGGGACGTGCCATATTTTTTTGGGGGGGACCTGGCTTTGCCTGCTGGGGCCTCCAACTCTCACTGGGCCACCAGATCCTTTCTACCCCCCCAAAGCTTCGGAAAGCAAGGGTTCTGCCCTGGGGAGCCAGGAGGGGTTGGGTGCTGTCAACCACTGTGCCCAGCCTGGTGGCATTTGGCTTGGCCCCCTGCCTGCCCGCCACCCCCACCCCGTGCCCGGGCAGAGCCGAGCGGCTGCCGCTGCCAGTCTCCATTTCGAAGTTTGCGGTGGGGGTAGGGAGTGCTGGGTGCCTCCGGGCCCCCCCCCCGGCCTGTCCCGTGGCACCTTGGGGTTTTGTCCCCCATGCTTGCTCCCCAGAAGGGCCCTGGTTGCCTTCCTTGCTGCCCCTTTGCAGCCCGGGGCCTGGCCAAGACAACTGCCTGGCTTCCATCTTCTCTGTTCACTCGCTCCCTCCCTCCCTCTGCCTGTTACGGCTCACCATTTTTGGCATCTCCTCCTCTCCCCCTCCCATAGGCGCCAACCTCACTTCCAAACCCGCCACATCTCTGGCTCTCTGGCTCTCTGCTGCCTGGGGCTGGGACCTGGAAATGGGGGTTTGGGAGGCACTGGCATGTGGGCATCAGGGGCTTTCTGGTTGCTGGTGCGCATGGCTGGAGTGGGCACATGCTGTAAGCCAGCTGGCTAGACCAGCCTCTTCATTTAGCCTCAAGGTAGGCAGAGCCAGGCTGCAGTAAATGTGGGGATCCTCCCCTTTCCGACAGCCCTATGGGCCTGGTACTGGTCTCTGGCCCACCAGGAGACCAGAAGAGCCATCATGTCCAAGGGCAAGACCTGGACTGGCTACAGCAAGTCTTCCGTGCATTGGGGTTCCTGCATCCTTCTTGCCCCCAAGTTCCTCTCACAGCAGCAAGACTCCTTCTCTGCTTCCCCGGGCAGGGATTATGTGAGATGGAGCCTTGCGTTGGGCACTTGTGCCCCCAGAGGAACAAGGGACTTCGGAGGAACCGGTTTACTGCCCTGCCCCCCCCCCAAAGCCCGCTGCCCGCGCCTCTCTCTGCACTAAACAAAGTTTGCTAAGTAACTTCAAATGTTATTTGAGGACGGCCTGGCCTCAGCCCAAGGCGGCCCTGTGGAAACTTGTTTTTCGCTGCCTAGGCTGCAAGTATCAAAGACACGCTTTCGGAAGGGGGGGGGTGCTGCCGAACTTCCCCCACCTTCCTCTGTGGCAGGGGCTGTCCCTGAACGGACACTCAGAGCAAGACACACGCAGGACACACACAATCACCTGGGGCATGCACGTCAGAGATAGCTGTGGCCCAGCCATGGAGCACAGCACATGCAACATGCACCCCACAGTGTGCATGTGTGCGCGTGCGTGTGCTTGTATAACACAGCACGTTGCCCCCTGCCCGTGCCCCCAGAATTCTTCCAGCCGTGTCACTTTGGGGGACACGTAGCTCTGATGCTAAGAGTGCCATATTTTCATGTCTTTGGGGCTCAGGTGTGGTTGGGTAGATCTCTCCAACTTCAGTTTTCCTAACCAGAGAGGGAAGCCGGGCGGTGTAAGAAGTGTATCAGAGTGCCATGCTTGGGCTAGAGAGATGGCTTAGCGGTTAAGGCGCTTGCCTGCAAAGCCAAAGGACCCAGGTTCGATTCCCCGGGCCCCACGTAAGCCGGATGCACAAGGTTGAGCTTGCCGTCTGGAGTTTGTTTGCAGTGGCTGGAGGCACTGGCGTGCCCACTCTCTCTATCTGCCTTCCTCTACCTTTCTCTCTCTCAAAAAAAAGTGCCACACTGATCAGGAGAATGCCTGGGTTATGATCATGGCCTAGCTGGTCTTCAGCTTTGTGCCTGGAGGTTTCTTGCCCTTTCCACAGGGCTGGGCTCCCAACACCCATCTCTGAGCCTAGGGTCTGGTGTTTCTGCCCATCCTGATGGGGTAAATGTGGACTCACCCTGCCTGAAGGTCCATTCCCCAGCGCCTCAAGAGGTCTCAGATCTCTCACAATAGTGGACCAACCCTGATCACTTGCCCCTCTAGCGTTTCCCTTCTCTTTGGTTTTCTTACTTCTTCTTTTTTTTTTTTTTTTCTTCAGTGCTTGGGACGGAGTTGAGGGCCTTATGCATGTTGGACAAGCACTCGATCACCGAGTTGCACCCCCAGTCTTTTTTTTTTTATTCCTCTAAGTTTTATTTTTACTTATTTATTTGAGAGAGAGAGAGAGAGAGAGGGAAATAGGCAGAGAGGGAGAGAGAGAGAGAGAGGAGAAAATGGAGCATGCCAAGGCCTTCAGCCACTCCAGATGAACTCCAGACCCATGTGCCACTTTGTACATCCGGCTTACGTGAGTCCTGGGGAATCGAACCTGGGTCCTTTGGCTTTGTAGGCAGGCGCCTTAACTGCTAAGCCATCTCTCTCGTTTCTCCCTTTCTGTCCCAACATGTCCCTTCTTTCCCCAAATCTCAACTCCTGTCTTCTCCAGGTCTCTAGGGGCCTTTCCTAAGCCTTGAGCTCAGGGAAAGTGGGGAACGGGGGACGGGGGTGGGGGACAGGGTACGGCATCCCTCACCCAAGCCAACCAGACTTGCAGGGTCCTCCATGCCTAGTTATCCTGAAGGTTCCCCCAAAGGCCTGGACTTTTGAGCTGGCCCACAGTGGACAAAGAGGTGCCTCTCCCCCAAGGTCATGGGCTGTGTCACCTCTGAGGCCTTGTAAACAGGTGGGCCCCGTGGAATGGAACGGAGGGGGCAGTAGGCTGCCACTCTCTCCCCAACCCCCCCCCAGAGCCTCTCACCCTCACTGTCAGCCAGATCCTCGCCAGGGCGGGGCTTGTGGCATCCCCCAGCCCCACACATAGCCTCATCTCCACTCACAGTCAACGCCCGCAACACCCCGCCACCCGCAGTCTGTCGCGCGGTGACAGCCTGTCACAGGCACTGCCGCACACCGTCACAATCTGTCGTCCGTGCACAGTCTCACACACAGCCTGTCACACACGCGCGCACACACACAGCGGCACAGCCGCACACACAGCCAGCCTCTCATGCAATCACACCGAGCGTCACAGCTTGTCACAGCCATAGATTCCTCACAATCAAAGTAACAGCTACCAACAGACCCCCATCTCCAGAGCAGTGACACCCGGGCGGGGGGTGGGGGGGTGGGCATATAAGTGGGTGTCTGTGACCTCCTCTAACCCTTTCAACACCAGGCGGGTGTAAGTCAGCCTGTTTTACAGACAGATGAAAGAGAGGCCATGAGGTCAAGGGCCAAGGTCACGGGGCTGGAAAAGGGGGTGGCAGGAATTAACGGTATCCCCACAGGCAGCGTGACTTAAACAGGTCACTGTCCGTGCCACCAGACTCCCCTGCCATGGGAATTCCCTTCCCATTTCCTGGGTGGAGAAAAATGTCAGGTTCCAGTGGTTTGGCCGGGACAGTGAGCCTGTGGCGGTTGCTTAAGTGTGTTCAATCTGTCTGTCCCTGGCTGGAGGAAATTGAGACATACTTCCACCCAGAGTTACTTATTGGTTCCAAATGGGATGCGGGTGGGTCCTAAAAACCCACTGGGTTTGCAGGAAGGGGGCTTGTAGCTGTAATCTTAGCGCTGGAGAGGCAGAGGGTCACCGCACCTTAGGGATCAGGCTGTCCTGCATAGTGATTCCTAGGGCAGCTTGAACTACCGTGTGAGACCTTGTCTCAAACTGCAAACCAAAACAAAGCAGTGCTGATGTTAAAGGCGCCTGCCTGGTTCGAGTTCTATTCCCCAGACCGGCGTAAAGCCAGATGCACAGAGTGGTACAACTGTCTGGAGCTTGTTTTCAACAGCAAGAGGCCCTGGCCTATTCTCTTTTTCTCCCTCTCCCTCTCTGCCTCTCTCCCTCACTCTTTTTCTGCTTGCAAATCAGTATTTTTTAAAAAATTAAAAATACCCTAGGGCAGTGCGGGACAGGGGATATTAGAGGGATACGGCGGCAGCGGCGTGTACCATGGGCTGGGGCTTTGAGGTGCGGGGAGGCTGTGTCTTCCGTGTGGCCCACAGCGGTGGTGTGAGGGTTCCGTAGGTAGCCTGGGCCTCTGGTCCTCACAGGCAGAAAGGAAGGCTTGAAGCTGTCTGCTCCAGTCCACGTGGGTAGAGGGACCAAGGCGGGCTTCTGGGGCCTCAGGAGCTCAGGTCCCAGGCCAGGCCCAGGCCACACCATCTCCTGGCATCTCCACCACTTCCCCAGCGGCCCTCTGCCTCCCGTTCCAGGGCGCTTCCTCTCCCGCCACAGCCTTCTTTCCAGCTTTCCCCTTCTTTGTCCCCCCCCCCCTCCTGCTCCCGGGGGTTTCCCCCATTGGAGCTGCCTCAGCCAAAACCAACAAGGCTCCAACGACATCCCGCCGGGGCCTTGGGGAGTGGGGGAGGGGGGTGGCAGCCCTCCCTGTTCCTTGGCCCGCTTGGAGCCCAGATCTGAGATCCGTTGGGTCCCCGAAGGCGACCAGGGCGCACGTGGCCTCCACTAAAGAGCAAGACGCACGACCCCCACCCCCACCCCGAGGCACCCCAGCAGCTCATTTGGGCACCTAAGCAACCGGCCAGCTCTCTGGTCCTCACCTCGGTATCCAGAGCACCCTTGCCCGTGCCTCCCACTGGCGCCCCAAGCTTCTCCACGCACATCCAGGCCTGTCACCCTAGGGCGCACATACACCCCTAAACAAACTCTTATCCAGCCTCATATCGAGTCCTTCCCCCCACCACACACACCCGCAATCTCTCCGCTGCTGGCGCATAGATGGGGTTCCTAGCATCCATTCTACAATGCGCCTCCACGGCGAGTTTCTAGTTTGGGCTGGTCTGTGATAAAGGCCCCGCTAGTGCCCGTGACTGTAGAGCCTGGCCCACGGGCACGCACCTCCCCAACCTGCACACGCGTGTTTCACGTGAACCACACACCTGCCAGTTCGCCAGGGGCATCTGGCTCCAAAAGCCGCATTCAGGTTGTTGGGGGAAGGGACTAAGAGGGAAAGGTCTAATTTGCACCTCCTGTTTTTTCTCTCCAAACACCCGCCTCTCCAAATGTCCCTGGGGGCACCGGTAAGACACTCCCCACAGATTGGAGCTATCCAGTGGGCTCCTGCCTGTACTTTTATTTGTGTGTGTAACTTTTCCTTATTTATTGTATTTATAGTTTAAGGCCTGCTCCCCCTCGCCCTTCCCGCCACACATCTGTGTTTGAATTTTGCACATTCCCCCCAACACACAAATACTAGGTTTCATCCTAAATTTGAAAAAACCTATTTTGAAGCCGGGAGTGGTGGTGCTGGCCTTTTTAGTCCAACACTTGGGAGGCTAAGATACTAGAATTACCATGAGTTGGAGGATGGCCTGGGCTATATAGTGAATTTCAGGTCAGCCTAGGTTAGAGTGAGACCCTAACCTCCCCCCACCCCCCCCCCCAAAAAATTGCCCCATTCCCATAAAAACATTAAAAAAGAAACTTTTGCCTGAGGGGACTTGGGAATGAAGCGGGATGAGCTTTCTTCCCACTGCTGACGCCCCTCCCCCGTTTTTTTTTTTTTTTTTTTTTGAGGTAGGGTCTCACTCTAGCTCAGGCTGACCTGGAATTCACTCTGTAGTCTCAGGGTGGCCTCGAGCTCACGGCGATGCTCCTACCTCTGCCTCCGGAGTGCTGGGGTTAAAGGCCTGCGCCATGGCTCCCCGTCCTGATTTTAGAAGCTGGAGACCCCCTTCCTCTAGTGGGCCAGACTGCATCCCCCCGCCCCCGCCACCCTGCATCCCTCCCCAAAACATAGTCGTGGGGTGGGTGCTTGCGGCCCCTTCACTATTGCTATTTTTTGAGTGCGTGTGTGTTGCTGCTGCTGCTACTTAAACTAATCCAGAGTGGCCGCAACAGGTCTTCAATCTGCCCCCCCCACCACCCCGGGGTGAAATTTTCCAGGGTCCCCTGTGTCTAGCTTGGGCGCTCCGGTTGCTACTGCTGCCCACCCCCCCAACCCCGCGCTCCGGGGTGCGCCCTGGCGCGTGCGCACACACTCGCAGAGTCTTCCCCCAACTCCCAATTCCCCAGTGTGGTGGTGAGCTGTGCAACGGCAGGAGATAGGTCAGAAAAATAGGGGCGCAGGTGGGGGCACCCTCTCCCCCATCAACCCCCAAGCGCCCCAATGCCCAGCCTCTGCGCGCCCCGTATGGTGTCAACTGGGATGAAAAAGTTAGACTGGGTCCGGAGCGTGGTGGTGCACGCCTTTAATCCTAGCACCCGCGAAGCAGAGGTTGGAGGGTTGCCGTGAGTTCGAGGCCACCCTAAGAGAATATAGTGAATTCCAGGTCAGCCTGGGCCAGAGTGAGACCCTACTTCGAAAACCAAAAAAAAAAAAAAAAAAAAGTTAAATGGTCCTTCCTCGCCACTCTCCAGGGAGCCCCACCACCGCCGATCCCTGTACCCACGAAGACCTGCAGACCCTTGTGCCCTTGTGCAGTCCACAGTGGGCACCGCGCATCAGGTGGAGAGGCGGGGTGCAGCGCCCGCAGCAATGTGCGCCCCTCGACCGGTGCCCACAGGATGTGCTCTGAGCGCCTGGGCGCGTGGCATGTTCCCTCCGTGGGGGTGGGGGTCCAGGCACAGAGACACATCCCCTGGCCCCCGTGCTCTCCACCCCGCATAACATGAGTCCTAAACCCGCGCCGTGGAAGCTGCGCGCGCGCGCCCGCCCGCCGCCGTAATCCCGGGGCGGTGAGGGGCGGTCCGGGTCACCGTGCGCAAAATTTTTAAAAAAGCTTATACAAAGACCACCGTGCGCGGCATTAAGAAAAAAAAAGGTGGGCAGCGAAGCGTCCACAGACCGCCACCCTGGGTGTGAGAGAGGGTCACTTGAGGCTGGCAGAGTAGTGGGCAGCGCGCGGACTACGGGAGCTCGCCCTCGCTGGCTGGTCGGGGGGACACTGGAGCCAGTGCGTGAACATTTGCGCCTCGGGAATGACCCGGGCCTCCACGCAAGACCTCTCTCGAGGTGTGTGTGTGTCCCCGAGGGGCTCACATTATTGCAGGTGCAGCTCCCTGTCCGTCTGTCCATCCGTCCGTCCTAACCATTGCTGGCACGCCTTGGGCGATGGGTTTGCAGCAAGGCCCATTTGCACATTTTCAGAGCGCTTGGCGAGGTCTCGCTGTCCCTCAACCATCCACACACCTCGTGCACGGGACGGTACCCGGGGCCGCCCTTGCCTCAGTTTCCCTCCTCCTTGAATCCATCGTGACACCGCAAAGCGCGCGCGCGAAAACTCCACGGGGAGCGCCCATTGCTGCTGGTCCTGGTGCTTTCGGCCACTTTGAGAAGGGGTGGCGATTTTTACCTTGCACCAAAGACGGCTTTGGGGAGGAAGAGGGGGTGTCCATCCAGAGCGGCTGTATCTCACCTCTGTGCACCCCCAAAGCCACCGCGTCCCGGGGGGGGGAATCCAGTGTGTGTGGTGGGGGGTCGGAATTTACCAGGGAAGATGTTTGTTGGTTGGACTTGGGTGGGTGGTGTTTGGTCCTGGAAATCAGGAATAAGTGGCGGAAAATACGCTTTCCTCGCGCTGCATGGCCCTCTGTTGTGCAGCCTGTTTTTTTTTTTTATTTATTTTATAAGACATAAAAGCACTTATTTATTTATTTATTTGGCACTGATGACCCACATGGTCTTGCCTGTAGCTGAGCGCGGACTTCTTGACTTTGGGGCGCTAGGGCCTGCTTGCCCGGGGCCACCAGCGCCGCCGCAGGGCTTCCTTCCCTCCACAGGCCGGAGAAAACAGGCCACAGCTGGGGGTGGGGAGGAGGAGAACCCGGAGCCCTGCCGAACCTGTTGGAGGAGGAAGCTGGTATCCACTGATGTCCCCGGGAGCTCGTACTGTCCCCAGATATTCAGAGAAAGTGCCCTGGGGCCTCCCAACCTCCTCCGAAACAGTCATAAACCCGCTTATCATCACCGAATTAACCTCAATGAGCTTTAATGGTGTTAAGGCCTCATCTCCTTTTCCTGTTGCAAGTGACTCAACTCACAGGCACTGGGGGGAGTTGGCTCTGACCGGTAGCTCACCCTCAGCCCCCGCACCCTGGGCCCTGGGACCCTAGGTGGCCCATCCCAGCTGTAACTGCCTCCTTACTTCTTCCCAAATGTCCAGACCACGGTTTACCTCTCTTCCTTTCTTACTGCTCAAGTCTTTTCCTCTCTTTTAATTTTTTTTTTGTCATCTAAAAAGACTTTTATTACTAAAAAAAAAAAAAAAAGCAGATGAGACAGGTTGAATGGTAGAAACAAGCTGTTAAAAAAAGAAGGGGGGAAAAAAAGGAAATACGGTGCAGGTGATACTTTGTGGAGTTGGCTAACATCACCTGTCCTGCCACGGAGCTTTTCTGTGGCTGATTTTCTCTGCTGGAACCCTCCGTGGGTCATCTGGGGCTCTCCGCCGCTGAAAGGACGCTGTAGAAAGGCAAGGTAGTGTTATGATTTTAATAAAATTGTCTCATTGAGGAGCGCGCTTCTGTGCGGCCCCTGTCGTCGGAGCCTGGGTTTGCCACAGCAAAGTCTGTAATCAGAGAAAAATACTAGCTTTGTTGAGGGGTAGAATATATCATTGGCTAATGTGTGTGGTTTTTTAAAAATAATGCTAAGCATTGGAATAATTAAAGAGTGAGAAATAACCCGTGTCTCCTTTCTCCTCTCTGCTCGGCATTGTCTTAAAGGCAGAAAGAGCGCCTTTCGGAAGACCTGGTTAGTTTTAATTCGGATTTTTTCTTTCTTTTTTTTTTTTTTTTTTTTTTCCTCCCTCACCCGCCTTTCCCTTCGCGCGGGTCTGACTCGCAAATCCCCAAACTGGCAGAAGCTGGGGAAACTTGCAGCCGGCAGGCAGTTCTCCCAGAGGTGGAGGCAACCCTCCCCCGCCTCTGGGTCCCTGACCCACTGCCTGGTTTGCCCGTAGAGCGATTTTAAAAAGAAAGAAAGCAAAGGAGAAAGGAGCCGGGCTGTGGTACCCCGTGCTAGCTGCTGGCGAGGGCGCCTTCCCCGGGCGGGGGAGCAGTGAAACCCGGGTATAGGGAAGCGGCCACCGGGCTCACCCTCTTCCCCCAAAGGAGCTCGTGTGTGAAGCTTGCCTGTGGCAGGGCTCAGGTCCCTGTCCATATTTTAAATTGAGCCCTTATAGTTCTCTTCTCCCCCCCCCCCCTCTCTCTCCTAGCCCCATGTGCAGTAGGGGAAAGAAAATGTGGTCTTGGAGGCCGCCTTGGCAGTCCTGTGCCCTTGGTAGGGGAGAGAGCTGTCTGCTTGGGCTGGGCCTGGCATCCTGCCCCTGGACAGTGCCCATGATGCTGCCCAGAGGGCCTGGCTTTGGGGAGGAAGAGCAGGATACCAGGTCAGAGACTGGGCACAGCCTGGAGAGACACCAGCCCTGGGGAAGGGGCTGGGTGTCAGAGCGCCTGCCGCCCCGTAGGTTCGCTGTGGGTCTTGGGCTTTGCCCCCGGGCTGGGGTGGGCTTCTGGGAAGGAGAGGAGGGCTGTCAGTGAGCCCAGGGAAGACGCAGATGCCGCAAGAAGAGAAGAGGAAGGTGGGCAAGCAGAGGGGGCAGAGGCTGGGTACCCTAAGAGTGCCTGCAAGCTGCTCAGGGAGTTATTTATCTGCTTCAGGTGTTTTTAATTAAATGTGTTTCTCTCATTCTTGTTATTTAGTGCTCAGACTTTTCAGCAATCCCTTGCATTTGACTTTTTACATAAGCAGAAACTTTTTTTTTTCCTCCTTGGAGAGATATTGTGGGAGGTATTTTGCCTTCAGCGCTTTCTCTTTCCTGCTTTTTTTTTAAAATACAATTTTAAAATTATAAAGTAAATTTAGTGCTCGTGAAAAGTGAGGGGGGGGGAAGCCAGCTGAGTCTAGAGCCAGGGAAAGGGTAGGTAGACAGCAACGTTCATCCTCCCTCTCCAATGGCAGCCCGGCTCCAGGACCTTGACCTCTGGGCAGCCCTCAGCCCCCTACTTTCTGTGTCCCCTCTTCTCCCCTGCAGAGATCTGAGAGAGGTGAGGACCCTGACAGCCCGTTCTTACCTTAGGAAACTAGTGGTACATCTGCTTCCCTCCTGACCTACATACCCGAGGTTCCCCTGACTTTCCCCGGTCGGGCCTGGACGCAGGGTTCTGGGAGGGGCGGCTTTACTCCCCTCTAAGACCATTTGGCTTTTAGTTCTGTGGCTCCTGTGCGCACCCCCCCCCCCCCCACTCCAGGCATGCCTCAAAGTCTGCTAAACCACGGCACAGCTGGGTGCACAGCTGGATGCCCCCTCGACGGAATCAGAGCTGGGCCGGCTCCCAGAAAGACACCCAGACAGCGCGGACACACACACACGCACACATACACACATACACTCACTCACTCCCAGAAGCGGGGGTGCGAGGGACCTCAATTCACCAAGCGTTTCTGTGGTCCCACCTCTGACGTGTGTGCGCGCACACAGGAGCTCACATTTCATGCCACCGGCCGGCCGGAGGTGTCCCTAAGGATTTAAGTTATGGGGACTCTATGGCTTAAAATCGGCAGGCCTGTTCAGCAGCAGTGGGGGTGCTTCTTTCTCTGGGTGCAGTTACATGAGTGGGCGCTCTCGGTGGCACCGTATTGGACTTATGGACACGCGTTCTTCTTTTTTACATATTAACACCCTTCTGCTAAAAAGTTTGTCCCAAACATTAGGAAGCCCAGGCCTCAAAAGGCTAAGGCTGCATATTGCAAATTAATAACAGTAATGTAAAAACACACACACACACACACACACACACACACACACACACCACCATGTCCTCCAGCCTGCTTTTCTCTCGTCCTCCCAGCTATGAGCCCTGTAAGGGCTTGTAAAAATTAGAAAGAGCCCAGGGGCGTGTGGTCCACACTGCTTCCGGATCCATCCGTCCACCCTTCCGCGCTGCGCCGGGCGCCTGCAGGCCGCTCACAGGCTTAGGCGGAGAGGTGGATTTCAGCATCTCAGGACCTGAGAAGTGATAAGGAATAATTCCTTGCCAATTGCATTTTGTCATCAACATCTGGAAAGTGACATTGCGGCTTTCTTCCTGCAGCCTCCCCCTCCCCCGCTCCACCGTTGTCACCTCTCCTTTTTTTTTTTTTTTCCTGCACACTTAAAATCTTTTTTGTATGCTTGCCCTCCACACTTCAGTTTTCTGTACTGTGAAAACATCTTCACTGCTTTGTTCAAATGGAATTTTGTTTGAATTTGGCCTGTCGTGAAAAACATATATGCATCTTATAGTCTGACAGTATAATTTTTGAATGAGTTCATTTGAGAGGGCCGGGAGAGCCAGTGATAATCTCCCCCACTTTTTTTTTTCTTCTTCCCTCCCCCTCAACAGCTCGGCCAGAAGAGCGGACCGTCGGAGCCCTCTGCTGGCCCCACACCCCTCCCCCTTTTCTGCTTCTGCTCCTCACCGGCAGGTAGCAGCAGGGTCGCCCCCCACCCTCCAAAGGCCCTTCTGCGATGTTTTTGTTTTCTCTTCGCCCCCCAAAAATATTTGAACCAAAAAGCCTCTCTTTTTTTTCCTCCACCCACAGCAAACTGAAAGGGCTAGTGAACCGTGATTCAACAGAGCGAGGGCGCCTCTTTTCTTTCTTAGCATTAATTAACTCAAGTTCGTTAGGACGTTGGGTCTGTCGCCCACAGTTTTCTCTTGTGTGTGCTGAATCGGGTCATAGAGGGAGACTTCCCCGTGCAAACAGTTTGTGTTGGAGCTGGGGGACACAGAGGGGAAGAAAGGCTGAGATAAGAAAGGGAGCCCCGGAGGGACCGAGCCCCCACCGGCAGAGGGTGGGCTCACCTCCGAGGCTCCCTGGGCCCTGAAGCCTGCCTGCCTGCCTCCGTGGGGGCTAGGCACCAGGGAAATGAGGATTCTAAGGTTTCCTTGGCGATGATCCCGATCATAAAATAATCGGGGAGCGATGCGTTTGGAAGGGTTGGAAAACTGGCCTTCCCCGGGCTCGGGAATCTGCACATTTTGGGGGGAAAGCCTCTTGCAGAGACAAGGCCAGTTCGGCGTCCTCAGAACCCCCCAGAGCGGCGAAAACCCCAGAGCTTCAGGCTGGCCTGTTGCTGCAGCCGCTGGGGTGCAGGCTGGCTGGGTGACTGGGAGATCCCTGGCCCAGGAGAGGGTGCTGGGTGGATCCTGACTGAGCGGTCAGTGAAGGCCACCACCTTTCAGGTTGTGTCACTGCCCAGAAGCCCCTGAGCCTCAAGGGGTGGGGGAGGGGAGATCCTGCCACAGGGCCCTGGTCTCACTGGGTGCTTCGTGCCCATGCCCGGCCTCACTGTGGTGCCCTTTCTCTCCCTCTTTCTTTCCCTTGCCTCTTCTCGGATTTTTGTCTGTTCTTTAGAGAAAGCTATGGAGCTGGCCTGTGAGGTTTCTCCTTGGGCCCTGGGCTGCTTGGAGTGACACTTTCAAGGCCAACTAGGTGGGTGTCTCCCCCGCCCCCCGCCCCCACTGACCCTTGAAGCCCTCGGCTGTCACCCTACGCTCTTCAGAGGGTACCATTCCCCCCACACAGCACCTTGGCTGGAGGAGAGGACTGTGGCCTGCCTGGGTGGACTTGTATTTGGTGACACATGGAAGTTTCAAGCTCACTAATGAGTTAAATGTTTTTTGTTTCCCATTCCCCATGGAGGATGAGCTAACTAAACAATTTCCAGTGGCACCAGAGAGAGTAGACCATCTTCCCCCCCCATACCACCACCAACACCCCCATTCTTACCCTAGTTCATTTTGTGCCTGAAGCAGGGGAGCGTTGGGAGCCAGAAAGAGGCTGCCTGTTGGCCCGGTCCCAGGCCACAGATCCTAGTTTGTAAGAAGGAGGAGAAAGTGTTAGCAGTTTACAGGAGAGAAGTGTAGGCCCCGAGCGAGCAAGCAAGCTAGCGAGCGAGACCCAGCCCAAGGCTGCGGGACAAATCTATCAGGGAAGCCTGAAGACTCTTTTCACACAAGCTTCGTGACCTTTTCCTGGGCAAGGGAAACAGGCCCGAATCAGCCAAAACCCGCTTCGACCAAATTATCTGAGCCTTCCCCGAGAAAGTGCATTTTCCGGTTTCCATTTCCTGCATTTCCCAAACTCTTAGAAGGCGTCACCCAGGCTGCAGGGCTCCGTCTCCTGGCCCCCCAGATGGGGAGGTCTTGCCTGCCCAGCTGCTAGATTAAGCAGCCAGGCCCTTTCCCTTTGCTGCCCTCCACGCGGGAGCCCAGTCCACAGTTCCCGGAGAATCCAGCCATGGCCTACTTGTGGCCTTTTGGGGGGCAGCATTCAGACAAGACAGGGGGGATCTCTTGGGGGGGCTATGAAGCTGCCCCCCCTTTCAGTGCTGAGACCAAAGCTGAGTTATAAAATGCCAGGAACCGGGTGAAGCCAGTAGGATTCGACCTGTGGCCTTCGTCATTTCTTACCCAGCCCGCGGATCCACATTAGTGAAACAGATTCCGGAATATCGGGTAATTTCTATCTGAGTTTTGCCAGTTATGTGCACTAACTGGATACTTATCCAGATCAACACAGGCCTGTGTGTCCCGGATCTCAAAAGAACCTATTTAGACCCTAAAGCCATCGGGTTGGGGGACAAATAGGATTTTATTTCTAAGACACAAACAACTGTGCTTCCAGACTATGGGTAGGAACAGGCCAGCTGTAAAAACCTCTATGGAGCTGGAGAAATTATTTTGTTACCTTGAAGAATTTTTAATATTGTATATGGGAGTAAAGTACTAGGCACATTTTTCTATTTTCTCTGAAAGGATCCACAAGGCCTCAGTTGGTTAGGAATGTGTTTTTGAAAACCACGTATTGCACGTTTTTTCGCCATTAGAAGAAGTCATTTTTCTTTTTCACCCCCCCCCCCCACTCCTGCCTTGGAACCCTTTTCTATCTATCTTCCTACCCCTTGCTTAGTTTTCCTCCTCTCTTACTTTCTCTTCATCTTTGTCTTTTGTGCAGTTTTGGGCCCAGCACGGTGCTCTTTTCAAGTTTGCCTTTTGCTTTTTTTTATTTTTTCCTTTCTCCCCTGCATTTTTCTTGCATTGTGGCCTGCTCCGTCCTTTTTGGAGTTGAGTCCTAGCGATGGCTGAAACGGGCACGGGTGTTTATTTGAACACTGTTTCAGCGAAAACTGTTGCTACTTTTCCTCCAAACTCTATATTCCCAACAATGAAAGAGAGAGGCCTGTCTCTGAAAACCCAAAGTCCATGTGGACTTCAAAAGCCATATTGCTAGCTTCTTGATTTTCCTTACAAGGGCTGAAAATACTTTTCTTCCCCAATTTTCCTGTTTTTCCCTTATTCTTTGGGCGGGAGAGCTGTTTTTTTTTCTTTTTTTTTCTTTTCTTTTCTCTTTTTTATTTATTTGCTCCTTACCATCCCTGGCTTCCCTTCCCCTTGGAGTTTTTCCCCTCTTCCCTCCTCCCTCCCCTTCCTCAGTGGTGAGCCTATCCCCCCTCAATTGCTTGCCCCTTCCGTGGGAGGGGGTGGGGGGCTTGACTCAGACCTGGAAAAGCAGTTTTGTAGTCTGGGCTCTGGTCTGGGTGCAGCTGGGTGCCGAGGTCTGACCTCCTCCGGAAAGGGGAGGTGGGGGGTGGGAGTGGGAAGGGAGAAAGGAAGGGGCTGGGACTTCAGGTAATCTTCCACCTAGAGCCTTGACTGTCTCCTAACAAAAGGGGGGGGACAGTCCCCTTTTGTCTGAGGCTCTGGAGGGCGTGTCTGGGCTGCTGGCACCGGGGCCTGGGCCCGCGAGGCGGGCGGGGGGGGGGGGGTTGCTTTTAATGGAACCTTGGCACTTCTCAGAGGGAGGGACAGAGGAAGGGAGGGAAGGAGGGAGGGAGAGAACGGGAATACGTACACCTCTCTACCGTCGTCGCGAGGAGCTAGCAGGTCCTGTGGGAGAGGCTGCCTAAAGCCCCCCCCTCCCCAGCTCACCTTGGCTGGCCTGCAGCCCCTGGCTAGAGGATCGTGAACAGTCGTTCTCCAAGGGAAGGACTTGTTGCTGTCTCTGCCCCGAGCTGTGTCTGGGCTTCCGTCACTTCTCTGATCTTGTCACTCCTCCGTGGACCTTTGACCCCTCCCGGGCCTCAGTCCCTGGAGAGAGTGAGTCCTGCTGTCTCCTGCTGCCCTAACTTCCCTGGATCCTTCCGTAGACATCTTCCAGCTGTAGAAATCTTGCTCCCCAGCCCCCTACCCACCCCCCCGCCCAGACTCCAGCCCACTTGTCCACCAGAACCAGCTTCAGCCTTGTGGGGCCTGGGACACTTACACCTCGCACTGTGGCTGCAACGAGGAAACAGCTTTGCCAGTTACATCAGCCATTTTCTGCCTAATATTTAGCACCCCCCACCACCATCACTCCCAAACCTGTGCCAAATACAAACTCACTCACTTGCGGTTTTTACAGCCTCGTCCTGACTTTAGAAAGTGACATTGCTCCCTTGAGGTGGCCAGAGGCAGGGTTTGGTACCTCACGGTCGCTAAGTGTCTTTGGCTGGTTGGACCAAAGCTTGTTGTTCACAAGATGTGAATTATTGAAAACCACCCTAAGAGGCTTGTCTGCCCGTGGCACCTGCCTCCTGCCCGTTTCCTCCCTCCTTGGGGGTCAGCTGTGAACTCTCTGCACTGGAGTGGTCCATTCAGGGTATGGGGGGGTGGTCCCAGGTGCTGGGTGGCACCTCCCGTTGTCAAGGGGGTAGATGTTTTGTTTGGGCTCTTCCGGTAACCTTTCCCGGTCACCAGACGGAAAGGCCGCAGTGCCCAGGGCTTTTCAGACAGCGAAGAAAGAGGCATGAGGGAGCGGTGACCTTTTTTTTTTTTTCTTTTTTTTCCCTTTGCCAGCTGAGTGTTGAGTCTGGAGAGAGGCCGTGGGGACTGTTGGAACAGGCTCAGCATGCCCTGCCCTGGCCTACCCTCTTCCCTGTCTCCTGACAGCTTTGCCACGGCCCAGGCCTTGGTGGACTGCACTATAGCCCTTCTGGAGAGAACCCCCACACCCCCCCCCATAGAGGAGATCTCCCCTCTCTAGTGCCCCTCCCACAGGCTAGGAGAACCCAAGCTGAGGACCCAGAGAAAGGGCACCCCGGTAGCTCACCTCTCTGGCTTGGTCTCTCCAGGGCTCAGATTGGCTAAATACTACATGCTTAGGTGAACCCTCTTGGGGTTCTTAATTTATGCTTTTGCACCTTGCCCTTTATGTATGTATGTATGTATGTATGTATGTATGTATGTATGTATTGGTTTTCTGAGGTAGGGTCTCAGTCTAGCCCCAGGCTGACCTGGTATCCTCTAGGTAGCCCCAGGGTGGCCTGGAACTCCTGCCTCCGATGGGATTAAAGGCGCCGCCACACCTGGCTGGCACCCTGCCCTGTGTCTCAGGCCGTTTAGCCTGAGTCGACTTGAGGGGACAGGTAAGCAAGAAAACGAACCCGGGATGGAGCGGGAGAGGGCGAACGTGCGGAGAGGGACGGCTGTTGTCACTTCTGCGGGGGCCCCCGGCTGTGTGTTTGGTGGCTGCGTGGTGGTGCTCGTCAGCAGAGCGCTGTGACAGGAGGCTATTTTAATAAACTGTTGCAGTTTTGCGAGCAGAGCCACATTGCGTTGGCACCCCTCGTCACCACTAATGGAGCGTGCGTGGCTGGGCGTGGGCCCCGGGGTGCGGGAGGGGGGGAGACTGCCGAGCTCGATGGGGTCTGCGGGATGGGGCGGTGGGGGAGGGAGCGGGGGGCGGGGGGAGTCAGGGAGGTGCTGGGTGCTGTCCCGCCACCCCAGCACCCTTGCAGGCAGCCAGGTCTGGGGGAGCCTGGCACGGCAGCCGCCGGGTCTCTGCCCTGGAATTGCTGGCATCACGGACACTTTCCTAGCTCTTTATTCTATTCATAGCTCTCGCGGGCTCGTGCATAGGGCTGGCGAGGAAAACTTCCACTTGCCCCTGTGGGCTCTGTTTGAAAAAAAGAAAGAAAGAAAGAAAGAAAGAAAGAAAGAAAGAAAGAAGGAAAGAAAGAAAGAAAGAAAGAGAGAAAGAAAATCTAGAACCAGAGAAAAGGGAGAGTGTGCGGGGTGGGGGGGGCCCCGAGAGAAAGACTGAAACCAAAACAGTGACGAGAGGAGCAGCTGCCTCCCTCAAGGCCTTCTGGGGCTCCTGCCCAGCCGCCAGCCCGCCCAGAGTCAGGCCTTTATTTATTTATTTTTCTAGCTTTAAAAAAAAAAAAATTATTCTGTGTCTTCTTCAACCCCAGTCTTCCTCCCCCCCCCCCCAACCTCCCCACCTACCACCCACCAATGAGTTTGCTGGGCGGCTGCTGCCAAACAGACCCGGGCGGGAGCCTAGGATGAAAAATTCATAACTGCTGGACTTTGCTTGTTCATTAGACGTGAACTTGTCGATTGGGCAAATTGTTTTTGCTCTCCAACTGCCGGGGGCTCTCCCTACCCGCCCGGCTCACCCAGCTCCCTCCTCCCCTTGGAGGCAGCCATTGGCTGCTCGCGGAAGTCTCTGTGCCAAATAGGTGGATCTCTCTCTCTCTCTCTCTCTCTCTCTCTCTCTCTCTCTCTCTGTCTCTCTCCCTCCCTCTCTCCCTCCCCCCTTTTACTGGCTTGGCACACACAAATGGATGGGGATTGAGCATGAAAGGAGAGAGAGGGAGTTTGAGAGAGAGAAAAGGAGCAACAACCCCCCCAACCCAAGGCGCTCACACACACACACACACACACACACACACACGCACGCACACATGCACACACGCTCACACATGCACACTCACACGCACAATCACATACCCCATCCCACCCTCCTTGGATCCCTCAGTCTCTCCTCTCCCCCCCCACTTTCCTCCTTCCCTCGCCCCCCCCCTTCTCTCTCTCTCTCTCTCTCTCTTGTACACGCCTGCCAGCAACGGGTCTGCAGCCGGTCAGAACTCGCCCTCTTCCCCGGGAATCTGCGAGCTCCCCCAGCTCCCCCACTTCCTCCAGTTGGGTGGAGGGAGGCGACTCGAAGTTTACACCCCTGTGCCGCTGCCAAAGCCGAGAGCCTTTTTCTTCAGCTGCCGATTTTCCCTCCTGGTTTTTGTTTTTGTTTTGCACGGGGTGGGGGGGGGGGTGTTAGAATACGTAGTTGTTGTGTGTGTGGGAGATTGATTTTGATTTAAAAAAAAATTTTTTTTGCATATTTTACTCTATTTTAAGCTAAAAGAGGATGCCCCGGGGGGGGGCAAATTGAGGGGAAAAAATTGTTGGCTTTTGTTTACCTGGAGTGTTGTATGGCAGCTAACTCGTTCCCTCTCTGCTTGCAATCCCTGACCTTTCTTTCTTTTTGCTCCTTTTCAAAAAAAAAAATATTAATTTCCCCCTCTGTGCAATGGAGCGTGGGGGGGGGTGGAGGGGAAGGGTTTGAGAATCCACCCAAGCCCAGCCCCTATTCCCCAGAACACCAATAATAACCCCCTTTAAAACATCTACCTTCCTCCCCTGCTCCTCCCCCTCCCCCTCCCCCACCCGCCCCCAACTCACAACTCTGTTGAGTCCAGAATCTCAGAATCGGGCGTTGGGCTTTGCCGGGTGCTTCAGATCAATGGTAATTATTTAATTTTTTTCCAGTTTTATTTTTGTAAACAGAAATCAATTATTATTTAAACTTCAAACAAGCAAACAAGCAAAAAAAAAAAAAAAAAAAAAAACCAAAAACTGAGAACCCAGCCCTCTGTCACTTGATTGAGTGGGAAAGAGGGTGAAGGGATTGTGGGAGGCTGGGAAACGGGCCGCAGGATGACCCACGGAGCTTTTAACCCTGATGTGGCCAAGGCAGCCACCTTATTTGTGCTAACAAGGAACGTTTTGTTCACTATTACCGTGATGAACATTAGTCTTGGTGCTGATATCAAAGCTGAAACCACATATTTAGGATGTAGATCTGATTTAGGAAAAAAAAAAAATGCTGGGGTGGACGTTCCAGGCGGATCAGAAGAAAAGAAAATGCGAACAGCTTGGGGAGAGGGGACACAGAGCTGCTTCCTCCATCGTAGATGGCATTTTCTGTCTTCCTGGGGTTAGCCAAACACGGGCTGGAGCAGGACAGGAGGACAGCCCCCTGCATGCCCTGTGTAGGTGCCCACAGACACCGTGCTGGGGTACGCCGACCCTAGCTCACGGCTGCGATAGGACATGGAGATGCCATGGGTGCCACAGAGCCTGGCGGGGGACACCAGCAGCGTGTGTGTACGTGTGTGTGTGTGTGTGTGTGTGTTGTCTGTGAGTGAGCGTGTGAGAAGAGGAAGAGAGAGAGAGGGGAGAGAGAGAAGAGAGAGAGAGAGGAGAGAGAGAATAGGTGTGTGGACAGGCTCCTGGTGCCTCTGTGTGGCTGTTGAAGCTGAGATGGGAGCAAGTGGCTGGCCAGGCTGGTGGTGGCTTCCAAGCACACTTTCCTAGAACAATTGCGGGAGAAAATCGCTGGGCGGAGGGAGGAGGAGAGAAGGCGGTTTTCCTTGTCCCCCTCCCTTCTAACACTGCTTTTCTTCTTCTCTCTTTCCCCCTCATCCCGTCTTCCCCTCCTCCCGTCCTCCCTCGCCCCGCATGCTCCCGGCTTGCCGCCTGCAGGATGAGTTCCACCCGTTCATCGAGGCGCTGCTGCCTCACGTCCGAGCCTTCTCCTACACCTGGTTCAACCTGCAGGCGAGGAAGCGCAAGTATTTCAAGAAGCACGAGAAGAGGATGTCGAAGGACGAGGAGCGGGCGGTGAAGGACGAGCTGCTGGGCGAGAAGCCTGAGATCAAGCAGAAGTGGGCATCCCGGCTGCTGGCCAAGCTGCGCAAAGACATCCGGCCGGAGTTCCGGGAGGACTTCGTGCTCACCATCACGGGCAAGAAGCCCCCCTGCTGCGTGCTGTCCAACCCCGACCAGAAGGGCAAGATCCGACGGATTGACTGCCTGCGCCAGGCTGACAAGGTGTGGCGGCTGGACCTGGTCATGGTGATTTTGTTTAAGGGGATCCCCCTGGAAAGTACTGATGGGGAGCGGCTCTACAAGTCGCCCCAGTGCTCGAACCCCGGCCTGTGCGTCCAGCCACACCACATTGGAGTCACAATCAAAGAACTGGACCTTTATCTGGCTTACTTTGTCCACACTCCGGGTAGGTCACTTTAGCCCCCAGCCCCACCCCTCACCCCCAGCCCCCCCACCCCCCGTTTTATCTGACTCGCTGGCACTTCCTTCTGTTTATTGTTCCTCTGAGTTCTAAACAACATGCCACCCGTCCTGCTGGGGCCTGTATTCCATGTAGTGCGTCCTTCCTTTCTTCCTTCTTCCGTTTGCACCCATCCTCTCTCTTCTTCCTCCTCCTCTTCTCCCTTGCCATGGTACCCCACTTGGTACATCTCCTTCTTTCCTATCTCAGAGGTGCTGTGTGTGTCGGGGGGGGGGGGCGTCTTAGGACAGGGCCAGGACGCCTCAGAGTTTCCCACCATGGTGGGACTTTGAGAAAAATGATCACAACAGCAACGTCAACAATCGGTCTTATTTAATATGAGGCAGCGGTGGTTCTGGGGAGAGGCAGGTACTGGCCTTCTCAAGGGAGAGGGAAGGGCAAATGAATGATCAGGAGAGCCAGCACGGGGGGGGGGGGGCGCTCAATGTGGGGCCCACTTGCCTAGGCAGGAGTTCTTTGGGCTGGGATTGGCTGTCAGAGATCCTAAAGTAATTTGGTTTCACAGTGAGGGCGAACACAGGCACGGTCTCTCTTAAACCTCTTTAACCTTGATTTTGTATGAGTGGATCAAGGAGGGATACCCACCACTGGGCCAGTGGCCCAGCCTCCGCTATTAGGACCAGAGAGGTCTTGTGGGAGCCGCGTACTGTGGAAGAGGTCTTAAGCAAACAAACAAAACCTACAAAATCTTTCCCTTTTGTGTCCCAAGTACTTCCTCTGTCCTTGCTGTTTTCCAATCTTGCCCTGCATTTGGGGGTGAGCTGGTTTAGTACTCCAGGCCTTTTTACACCCCCCCAGCCCCCCCCCGCCTCATTTCCCTTACTCTTTTTATAATTTCTTTCCGCTTTTGTTTTCTTACAAATTGAAACAGAGATGGCTGGTTAATTTTTAGCCTCCACTCAGCTACGCCCAATTTACTGCCGCCTTTGAAACCTAAACGGGCGGCACTCTGTGATTAAGCAAGGCAGAAGTGTGTTTACATTATGCCCAACCAACTTGTAATGAGAGGCTACCACCTCCCCTCCCTGTGTGTGTGTGTGTGTGTGTGTGTGTGTGTTTTCCTCTACACCATTCCAGTACCCCCCCCCCTCATTTCCATCTTCCTCTCTTTATGAGAATGTGGCTTTACTTCAACTCTGGAAAACCAAAAACCATCTTTCCTGTGACATGACACGCTGCCTCTCGGTCTTCCTTCCTGTCCATTCACAAAAAGAAAAAGAAAAACAGTCCACACCATTGTCATGGCCCCTTGCCTGTTTGGGAAGTTGGGATGTTTTAGTGAGCGATCTTTCTCGTGGAGAGCAGAGCTTGCTATGTGTTGGAGCAGGGAAGACAAGGTGATCTTGGTTTGAGGTCTCTCTTATTGCTCATTCCCACACTCTCTCTCTCTTTTTTTTTTTTTTTTTTTTTTGGTTTTTTGAGGCAGGGTCTCACTCTGGCTCAGGCTGATCTGGAATTCACTACGTAGTCTCAGGGCTCATTCCCTCTTGTTCTGACAGTGCTGAGGACTGGCTGGAGGCAGTGGACATTGTCCTGAGATCTTCTACTTTCATGGAGGCCTTCACATAGCCTGTGTGAACCTTCATTTTGAAGGGCCAGTTGTAGATCCTTCCTTCTTCTTGGAGCTTGGATTTTTTCTCTTATCTGTTTTCTGTTTTGTAAGAGATTAAGTTGGGGGTGGGGAGTTATCTTTTATTCCTGTCCATACAGTAAGCCAGGGCAGGAGGGAGGACAGCCTGGCGATGCCGGCAGGCTGGGGGCTGCTTGGAGCAGAACCTTGCCAGAGTCCATCAGATAGTCCCGCCACCTGGGGAATCTGTACCTTCCGGTCCTAGAGCATCTGTAGAGAAATCAACACCTACCTTCCTCTCTCCCTCCCAGAGTAGCTTCCTCCCTTTCCCCTTAGGTGGACCCTGGTCGTTGAAATTGCTTCCTTGGCTTCTTTGATTCTAGGCCAAATTCTTGACTGTTGCCCATGTGGGTCTGAGGTGGGATGGTGTGAAGGATCAGGGAGATAATTGCCCGGCCTGTCTCCTGTCTCTTGTATTGACCTGGGCAGGTGTCAGGGGAAGCAGGGATTCCCACCCCCCAGCGAGTGAGATCATAGGCCCAGGAATACAAGCGCATCCACAGCCCATTGAATGTGGCCAAGGCCACCTCTGCCTGGGCTCTCCTCAGCAAATGCTAGGTTCAGAGCTGAGGACATATCTCCCTGTAATTCAGGCCCCAGACTTTATAAACAGTTCCCATCAATGTCCGATTTCTTCCTGCTGGAACGGTTAGAATTTCGGGGAGAGGGGGGTCTTTCTGAAGGAAGTTTGGGCCACTGCTGGGGACCCCATTGCTTGTTCCTCCTTGGGGCTGGGTGGGTGGTCTGGAGATGCCTCCCTCCCTAAGTCACTCCAGTGTGATGGGCAGTATCTTGTACTTGGCTGTACCGTCGAAGGCTATATTGATTTCCTGGCATTATCTTCTCCAAGCCCCGTGTTCCCCTGGGCACTCACCACAGAACCACCCAGTATGAGAGACTGGGGCTAGGAGCCAGGCTGGACTCTGGAACGATATTTTCCCTTCCCTGAAAACTGGGCCGAGGAGTTGGATCTGCGCGCCAAGCTGGGGCTGCCAGGCTGGGTGGCAGAGCTTGAACTGGTGGTAAGTGTGGGAGCGTGGCTTGGCTCCCCGGTGCCATTGTCACCCTCATGGGCTGTTGCTGTGCCCCAGAAGTGTCAAGAGGTGACACCGTTGAGAGTGCATAGTGGTTGTGTCCAAGTGGCATCGAAAGCTCTGCTCCCAGAATTGAAGTCCAGAGGCTGCCGTGGGGCTATCTTCTGGCTTAGAAAGGGGCGTTACCATGCCTCCATCTGCATTCAGGAGGGAAAAGCGAGGCGGGGCCCTGCCACGGGGAGGAGGGGGCTTCATTACCTGGTGGTGTGCAGGTGATCTGGCAAAGAGAGAGAGAGAGAGAGAATAGGGGTGAGGTCAGGGAGGCTGTGCTGGTGTGAGGAGACCTGGCCCCACAGACATTCCCTGGCGTTTAGGCCTTGGGCCTAGCAAAGAAAGCACAGTGCAGAACGCATGAATGCTTGACCACATGGAATGGCCAGCTTCTCTCTGCCCGTCAGGCCCCTCCGGTGGGCCCACAGAGGAAGCCACGCAGGTTAGATTCTCCTGTAGTGCAGCTTCCTTCCTTCCTTCCTTCCTTTATTTATTTATTTATTTTTCCATGGTGAAGAGCCTCAGCACCCCCCAACCCTGCACCCCTCACCAGCACCGGCAGCACCCCACTGCCTGCCTTCCCCGAGCGTCGGGGCCTCTGGCTCAGCAAACGCCTCTCTGCCCATCTCTGAAGACAGAAAGTCCTGGAAAGCTGAACAGGACAGATGCCACTGTCACCCCGGGGGGGGGGGGAACCCCGGCATTCTTCAGTACGAGAGAACTGGTTAATGTTCTCATTTCCTCGTTATCACCGTGTCTGCGGGCACCTCCATAGTCGGTCCGCCTCTGTTTCGGCGGCGTGATCGCTGTCGCCCACCTGCTTCTCGTCCTTGCCCGCTTTTCTACCAGTGTTGATGGAAGGAACCAGGCCCTTTGTCCTGTGAGGTTCCCCTGTGTCGCCTCTGCAGGCTGTGCTCCGTGGCTCCTTGCCCTACTCCAGAAAGACCTTCTGTCTCCCTCCCTACCTCTAGGTCATGGGGGTGTCTGGGCTCAGCCTTGCCTGTCACAGGAGGTGGGTGGGCACCCAAGACTTTGTCTTCGTGAACTTTCGCAAGCATGCAGCACCTCTAGAGGTTGATTCTGCCAGCTCCAGAGCGGCTGGGCACGAGCGTAGCTTTCGGGCTTGGGCAAGGGCTCCTCACTCACGCCCTTCCCCCATTGGTGGAGGGCATGCTTTGGCCCACTCTTACCAGTGCCAGTGATGACCCCTGAGCCTTTTGCCGGGCTCCCAGCCCTGCGTCTCTGAAGCGTGGCCGCCCCCTGTGGGCCCGTGCAAACCTCATGTCACCTTACCCATTGTGTCCTTTCTCAAGGCTCAGAGATACCACTGGTTTCTGTCTGGGAGGCAGTGGCATCGGGTGCAAGGGCCCAGGCACCCAGTTAGTGGCATGAGCAGACTCTATGGGTTATTCTTTCATGCAGTGAGGAGTCTCCTGGAGAGCACCCCAAAAGCCACATGGTCGTTGTTCAAAGGCCTGCTTAGGTGATCGTAACAGTCTCACGTCTGTTACTCAAGGCAAGGCTCCCAGGTTTGAGCCAGCAGAGGACAGCAGCTGTCACAGGGGCCAGTGGTAGGATTTCTTGAGCCCAGTGTATCTCTCGGTCTCCTTTCCCTGTTGCTGTGGCTTCTGTCCTAAGGGACAGCCCAGGAGGACACCAACTGCCTTGTAACAGAGCAGCTTCCACCTGACGCAGTTCCAATACTCTGTCCTCTTCGTCTCTGCAGGGAACATCCCTTGGGCGCAGTGTCTCCAGTCCTGCACTTGCCCATTTTGATGGAGGCCCTCTGGCTTGTCCAGGCACCAATCTGGCCAAACATCATAGCTCCACAGTTTTTATTTATTTGAGAGACTAGGTGGGAAGGGGGCAAGGGAGGAAAAGAATGGGCATGCCCGAACCTCCAGCAGCTGGCAAATGCACTCCAGATGCATGTGCCACCTTGGGCATCCGGCTTTACGCGGGTACTGGGGAATAGACCCCTTGGCCACCAGGCTTTGCAAGCAAGCGCCTTTAGCCACTAAGCAGTCTCCCCAACCCAGCTCCATAGTTCTCGAGGCCTTTGAGCTTACATAATGTGCAGGGTTCAGAGCCAGCCCAGGCAGACTGCTCCAATCTCTGAAACTGCTGATGAGCCTGGGGGTGCGCACTGGGAAATAGGGGGCTCAGGATGGTCCCTGGTGATGTCGGACTGTCCTAACCCCCCCCCCCCCACTCAGGCTCCACCTGCCTTTGCTCCCTTTGTCCATAGTGGCGTTTGTCCGGCCGGGCTGACTGTCTCCCCACCCCCTTACAGCGAGCTCTCACAGGTCTGGGTGGAGTGTTTGCTTTGCTGGGTGAGGTGGAGGCTGTGATCGGAAGGAGAGAAAGGACTGTCCTCATCCAAGCTTGAGCCACAGATCTTGGACCATGACTGAGCCAGAGCGGGCTGCATGGCCGTGCCCGTAACTATAGGCATGGTGTCCAGCTGGGTTCTGTCACCAGCCCAGAGGAAACAGGCGGCTCCGTAGCAGGACTGCTGGAGGCCGTATACCAGAAGGATTTCCTGAGGACTTGGTCTGCTTTCTGGCATTGCCAAAAGATGGAAGAATTTCCTTTATCCACCAAATGTGCACTTGGCCTATGACGAGCAAAGCCCAGGCCTCAGGACCCCTAGCTCTAAATGGGTGGATGCCCAGTAGGTTCTGGGCAAAGACCTAACGATGACTTCTATTTTATTTATTTATTTTTCATATTTTATTTATTTATTTATTTATTTAAAATTTTTTTATTTATTTATTTGAGAGCGACAGGCACAGAGAGAAAGACAGATAGAGGGAGAGAGAGAGAACGGGCGCGCCAGGGCTTCCAGCCTCTGCAAACGAACTCCAGACGCGTGCGCCCCCTTGTGCATCTGGCTAACGTGGGACCTGGGGAACCGAGCCTCGAACCGGGGGTCCTTAGGCTTCACAGGCAAGCGCTTAACCGCTGAGCCATCTCTCCAGCCCTTATTTATTTATTTGAGAGAGAGAGAGAGAGAGAGAGAGAGGCTGGGAGACAGAGACAGACAGAGAGAGAATAGGTGTGGTGTGCCAGGGCCTCCAGCCACTGATGATGACTTCTAGAAAGCTCCATCCAGTAGGCATAACCCTTCAGTGACCCACGCTGGAGAGAAGCAAGGCCCACAAGGGCCTCCTCGGGGCAGCTCAGCTCGTGGTGGCCCTGAAGGGGGATCGGGGCCCTTCTTCCCACCCTCTCAGGTTGCAGAGGTGGAGTGCAGAGGCCAGTAAAGCCAGCAGCTGGTTCTCAGTGGCCCCCTTCTCCCTCCTTTCTGCCTAGAGAAGGTGGCTGCCCCCCCAAAGTCCTTTTTCTCTCCACCCCATCCGTCAGTCCCCCCTCACCCCTGCCAGTCAGGAGCTGCCACGCTTCAGTTACTCTACCCTTCAGCGTCCGATTCAGAAGTCTTTTCAAAGCCTCCAGCCGTGTCAGCGCACGGTTTGCACAAAAGGTCTCTTTGATTTCTTGTTTGTTTTCATTTGCTGGTGGAGGGGGAGGGGGCAGGAGAGAAAGAGCTTCTGGGTTTTAAAATTTTTTATTTGGGTTGTTTCATTCTCCGAGGAGTTGGCTCGCTGGAGCTCCTTTCTGAGTTGTGGGGGGCAGCGGGAGGGGTGCCCGGAGTCGGGGAAGGAGGTGTGGGCTTACCATGAAGGTGTCAGTCCCCCCTGTGACTCTGATGGGCGTCCCTTAGTGGTAGGCCTGAGGGTGGCAAGGCTCTGTTTGGAGCCTGCTGCTTGGGTAAGTAAGAGAAAGGTCCCAAGTGCTTGACATCAAATGACATGCCCCTGTTTTGTTTGGTCACAGATGTGGGCTTGAGTGGCCGTAAATCTTGACTTTGCTGTCTTCCCTTTCTGTTCCACATTCCACCACTTCCGCCGCGGTTGCCAGGGGCACAGGGTGAAGGTTCTCCAGAACATATGCTCCTTGTTCCGGGGTCCCACACACGGACGGAGGCTTCTGGTTGCACGTCAAGGGACAGAGCAAACAGGCCCAGGTCTACCCGGCAACAAGGCAGCTGCCCAGGAATGGTGCCCGGCCGGGCCAGGCCCACTGCTTGTGCCCAGCTCAGGGCAGGTTGGCACCGCGGTGAGCAGGGAGTACAGGCTGAAAGGAGATCGAGGGTCACTGTGGTCTACATACGGGATCAGGGGACATCCAGGTCAGCCAACTACCTGCCAAGTGCATGTCCAGAGCCTGTGTGGGTGCGCTTGGGGGATGGCTTGGCGGTTAAAGGCGCTGATTTGCAAAGCCCGCTGGCCTGGGTTTCGATTCTCTGGTTCCTACATAAAACCAGATGCTAAAAATAAAAGAAAGATAAAAGAAAGTGGCACATGCATCTGGCATTCGTTTGCAGCAGCAAGAGGCCCTGGCACACGTGTACACACGTGCAAATAAAAATATAAAACGGGCTGGAGAGACGGCTTAGCGGTTAAGCGCTTGCCTGTGAAGCCTAAGGACCCCGGTTCGAGGCTCGGTTCCCCAGGTCCCACGTTAGCCAGATGCACAAGGGGGCGCACGCGTCTGGAGTTCGTTTGCAGAGGCTGGAAGCCCTGGCGCGCCCATTCTCTCTCTCTCCCTCTCCCTCTATCTGTCTTTCTCTCTGTGTCTGTCGCTCTCAAATAATAAATAAATAAATAATTTAAAAATACATATATATATAAAACAAAAATAAAACAAAAAGGAGATTTTGGCCAGGCGTAGTGGTGCATGGCTTTCATCCCAGCACTCGGGAGGCAGAGGGAGGAGGATCGCTGTGAGCTCGAGGCCAGCCTGAGACTCCACGGTGAATTCCAGGTCAGCCTGAGCCAGAGTGAGACCCTGCCTCGAAGAACCAAAAATAAGTAAATAAGTAAATCAACAGAAAGGAGCCTTTCAAGCCCACGTAGGTGTGGCCCAGCACCTCAGGAAAGAAGGGTGCTGCTTGCTGACAGGGCCCATGATGGGAGTGATGGGGAACGAGGCCTGGGCAGGTGGTCATGGGCATGTACCACAGGAACATGTGCCCGCTGGGTGGGGGGGGGGGGGGCTGCGCAGGGCCTGCTTGGCAGACGGGAGGAGGAGGCTGGGGGGGGGGCTGAGAGATAGATAAATATAGCTGATGGCATTTCTGATGATAGGTTTTTCTTGGCACTGAGGGCACCGCGTTAAACAGTGCGACAAACACCCAGCCCTGCGGGGCCGCCGTCGCCATTTTAAGCATGTTTGAGCTAAAGGGCTATTGGCATTGCGACGGGGTCCCAGAAGGCAGAGGGGGAGAGGTGGGGAGGCTTGTTTGGGTTGAACTTTACCCTAAGGGTGCCTAGGTCCCTTGCTTTTCTGTCTCTGTGGACACTAACACCCGATTTTCGGGCCCCTCTGGGGATATATATTGGCATTGCCCTTTTGTGGGCCTGTCCCCCAAGTGGCATATCCCCCCCCCCCGCCACCACCAGCTGCTCTGGCCTGGCCTACCAGTGGGCCGTATTCTAGCCCATCTCCCACTTACCGATAGCATGTCACTGCCTGCCAGGACCGCCATTTGCTGTCGTTTGTGGGGGGGGACACCCAGTAACTTAAGGGGTGCTTCTCACTCCAGGCCCCAAACAGCTTCTTGTCTCTTGTCGGCAGAGGGAAGGGGATTGTCCTCTCCTTCCATTCCATCTTTCCACTGCCTCGAGTGGTGTTTAGCACAGGACTGAGTCTTGTACGCGTGCCACCTCCCCGGACTCCCCCAGTGACCTGCTTTCGAGCCGCGCTCCTCCTGGCTGGCCTTGGCGTGCTCTGGGTGCCCAGACCCGGGGACTAGGGAAGCATCCTAGAAAATGACCTGCCTGCCCCGTTCCTTGTCCCCGTGCAGGTAGGGCGTGCGGCCACTTGAAAGACTGAGGAATTAGCGCATTTTTGTCAGCTGATTGCACCTTTTTAGCCTGTCGGAAGCTTACTTCCTCCTCACAATGGCTGCGTGATCCAGGCAGTGTCACGGTGTCCACCGTAGAGAGAAGGGCAGAGAACCTCAAGGAACATCAGCCAGGGAGCTCTCAGCACAAGAGGCCCTAACCCCAGGCTTCAGGCCACTGAGCACCTCAGTCTGAGGGCCTCAAAACTCCTTGAACTTCACCCAGATTAACTTCTCCCGGGTTACCGGGACTTGGTGGCGTCTTGGAGGAGAAAGCCTCCCGCTCCTCGTGGAAGCCAGTCTCATTCCTGTGCTACCGCAGCTCTCTGGAAGGGGCCAGAGCACAGCTTGCGGCTTGGCTCAAGGGCTCCCCCAGCCGCTGAGCACAGGGCTAGAGAGACAGCTGGCCCCGGGCCTTGCCCTCACCACCGCCTTCCCTTCCTCTCTCCCTCCCTGCCTCCCACCTAGCAGAGACAGGGGCTGTCTGAACTCTCCTACCCTGCTTCTGTCCGGGTGGCCCCGGAGCTCGGGACAGCTGGCTGGACCTGGGCAGGTGGAATGGGCAGGGCCAGGCAGGCAGGATTTAGGAGTCCCTTGTCCCCTGCCATGCCTTTGCCCCCCCCCCCCGTGCCCCCCACAGGAGTCTGCTTGGAAGCATAGCTTGAAATAAAAATGGTCCTAATTGATCAGACGGTTACTGGATGTTTTGTAGTAATCCAGTATTCGTGGACTTTTCTGACCCTTCACATGGGGACTCATCCTTTTTTCTTTCTTTCCTTAAAAAATATCTTATTTATTTATTTATTGGGGAGAGAGAGAGAGAGAACGGGTGTACCAAGGCCTCCAAACTAATGTACCGCCTCCGATCCTAGGTCCTTAGGCTTCACAGGCAAGCACCTTAAGTGCTAAGCCATCTCTCCAGCACCCATCCTTTTTCTTTTCTTTTTCTTTCTCTCTCTTTCCCTCCCTTCCTTTCTTTCTTTCTCTGTGGTGCTAGAACCCAGGGCCTTGCATTTGCTAGACAAGTACTCTGCTACCAAAGTCACTTCCCAGCCCATCACCCCCCTTTAGTTTGAAAATTCTGAGGCCGTGTCTCTAACGTCTCTCCCAACAAGTCCAGAGTTGTTGGGCTGTGAGAGAGGCTGGCCTACGGCTCAAGGTTTTCCTCCACTTTCATGCATGAGACAGGGACTGACTCCTCCCCCAGAGCAGAATTTCCTCAGCATAGCAGTTGGCATGTTGGCCTGGTCGTTCTGAGCTGTGGGGTCCATCTTAGCAGCATCTCTGGCCTTGACTTTCTACATGCCAATCATGCTTCCCTTGCCCAGCGGTGGCAACCAAAATGGTGTCCATATTTTTTCCTAGGATTTTCTTTTTTTTTTTTAAAGTTTGTATTTATTTAGTTATTTGAGAGAGTCAGAGAGAGACAGACAGACAGACATAGAGAGAATATGGGCACGCCAGGGCCTCCAGCCACTGCAAACAAACTCCAGTTGTGTGCGCTCCCTTGTGCATCTCGCTTACGTGGGTCCTGGGGAATCGAACTAGTGTCCTTTGGCTTTGCAGGCAGATGCCTTCACGGCTGAGCCATCCCTCCAGACAGACTCATCCCGAGCTGAGAGACTCTTTATCCCGGAAGAAATGGGGGTCATCTGCATTCACTTCTTGCCTCTCTAATGTACAAGCTCGCTGACCTTGCCTCACTCGGGGACTGGGCCCAGGAGCCCTGGCTCTTGCCGTGTGCGTCCCGTGTCATTTTCCTGTCCGTACAGAGACCCTGCAGGAAAGCAGTGGAGCCTCGGGCTCCCGCCTGCGGTCTGTCCCCATGGGATCACAAGCCTGCCCTCCAGGCCGTGGCCTCAGAGCCCTACCTTGACTTTGGTCTTTGTGTTTGGTCTGTCTGCGTGCTGGGGACTGGGTGGCGGGGGATGGGGTGGGCAGCTGTGGTTGGTCTGATCCAGGCCTGTGTGGGGAGCCGGTGACCCTTTCAGACCCATCCTAGACCCTGAAGAGCGGAAGAACTTCCTCCTGTAGCCCAGGGTTCAGAGACCAGAACGGTCACAGCAGGGTCTTAGCGGGACTCTTTTTGAACAGTGCATTTCATTCTCTTTATCACAGAGTAAAACATACTCTGGAAAATTTCAACAGTAGAGAAGTGTAAAAGACAGTCTTCCCAACCACCCTCCCGTGGCCGTGACTACAAGAGCCTCCCTTTACAGATCCATGGTGGTTGGTTTTTCTTTCTTCTCATCTTTTCGTATATCAAGTAACTCTTAAATATAGAGAGATCTATTTTAGGACCAGACAATATGCTTGCGCTAATTGAACTAGCTCTGTGGAGGGCCACAGTGGCCTTAACTCTTCCCAGCCCTGCCTTTGTTCTTGCTGCCCCTGTCCCAGGTGCAGAGCTAAAGTGC
The DNA here is from genome assembly GCF_020740685.1 of Jaculus jaculus. Classification (NCBI taxonomy): domain Eukaryota; kingdom Metazoa; phylum Chordata; class Mammalia; order Rodentia; family Dipodidae; genus Jaculus; species Jaculus jaculus. The sequence continues at coordinate 13,289,490 of NC_059122.1, read as the reverse complement.
CAGGCCCTCCCTGCAGGTGACAGTTTCAATTTTGTCTTTCCTGGGAGAAGTGTGGCCGTCAGAGCATATATTGGTGTCTGAGTGGCCACGGTCCTGCCTTGGGGACAGCCTCGTCTTCCTGGAGCCCTATACTCGCCTGCAGGGCTGGGGAGAGGAGGGACTGACCAGAGACCCACTTGGCCCAGATTCCTCTGGCTTCCCAAGTTGTTCATGTAAGGTGCTCCTAGTGGGCAATAGGCCCTTTCTGATACTTCTGACCTCAGACTGGGTGGGAAGAGAGCTAAAGTGTTGGATTTAGAGTTTATTCTGCCAGATCTTTGTTTCAAGCTTAAAGAAAAGAAGAGAGAAGGAGGGAGAGAGAGAGAGAGAGAGAGAGAGAGAGAAAGAATCCTTCAGCTATAGAAATGAAAGCAGACAGGCCTGGAAAAGAAATTCAGAGAGGGCTTGGCAGTTGGGTATGCCAGTGTAGGAAGGAGGCCGCCTGCCGAGAGACTGGCATGAGTAGGTTGGCACCTGGTGACTCTCCTGGACTGGGTGGAGCCTTGTGGAGGGATTGGGAGAGTCCCCGGAGGCAACCTGCAGAGGCCGGCAGGCCCAATGCAAGCCCTTGGGGAATGTGTCCTTATTATGCCTGCGGATTATATCCCATTAGCGTATAATTATTATATAATGGGCGTTATTGCATAATGGCAGTTATATAACAGGTGGCCCAGAATACAGACAGGGGGTGTAATAATTGTATATCCTCCGGCTATAAATAGCCACCAGCCCCACACTGAATATGTGGTCACACCAGAGCCACCTTATAAATACCGCACTGGGCTATAAATTTCTGAGCAGTGACGTCAGCCGCCATGGTACCTAGTTAGGGGGTGGTAGGAGGGACCTGAGTCCCACCAGCACCGTGACATCATTGTTTCCTTAGTAACAGGACTGCTTCCCAGGACCAAGGGAAGAGAGCCCTGGAGGAAGGGAGGAGGCAGCAGCCGGGTGGAATGCTTGGGGAGGGGTGGGGGTGAGGACTGAGCATGAGGATTGAGCCCTGAGGCTCGAGGGTGGGGTCCCTAGGGTGATTGTCCCACCCGGCCAGTGGCAGGTCAGCAGGCTCAATTTTTCTCTCATATGTCCTTCAGAGAGGTTGTGGTCCCTTCCCCGTGGGTAGCAGGTCACACTTTTTTTTTTTTATCTTTGTGGGTTCTGGGGCCACTTGGCTGAAGGGGCGTTGACTGTGGACAGACCCAAGTTCTGTGTCCTAGGCATGCCCTTCTCAGGGTGTGGCCACTTCTCTAGCCAGAGGTTTTGGGCCAGTATCAGCCTGGGTAACAGAAGACACATGTGAACCGTTTGGCCTCGGCCTGGCGGCCTTGTGGTAAGGGAGGCAGAGCGCGCGGTGCCAGGGAGGAGGAGGAGGAGACAGGACAGCGTTCTGGCCCCAGGAGGAAGCTGTGAGGTGGGTTACAGTCTGTTAGTTGTCCCTGAGACACAGATCCCTACGGGGTGACAAAGAGCTGGTCAGTCCTGCGGTCCTTGCGTGTCCGGAGGGCGCTCAATTTTTTGACACGGGGAGGATGGAAGTTAATTTGGGAGACGTGTGCGTGATAAATTCATCCACCTTTGCCAGGGGTTTTCTGGTTGTTGCATTGTCCCGGGAACCCCCTCAGTCCTTGGGAAAGTAGGGTAGTTGGTTATCCATGAGTTCTTGTTTTCGTTTTTCAGGTTCTTTTTTTGTTTTGTTTTTATGGAGGGAGGTGGGAGTAAGGGTCTCACTTTAGCAGCCTAGGCTGACCTAAAACTCACCTGCTATCCCTCAATTCACAGCTTCCAAGTGTGGGAGTTACAGGCATGGAGACACCACCCCCCCGCTCCAAGGCCTGGTTTTCAACAACAGTGATTTTCTCCTTCAGGGGACATCTGGCAATGGCTACAGATACTTTAAAAAAAATTATTTATTTGAGCGAGAGAGGAAGAGAGACAGAGAGAGAATAGGTGCGCCAGGGCCTTCAACCACTGCAAACGAACTGTAGACACGTGCGCCGCTTTGTGCATCTGGCTTACGTGGGTCCTGGGGAATCAAACCTGGGTCCTTTGGCTTTGCAGGCAAGCGCCTTTACCACTGAGCCATCTCTCCAGTGCAGTAGATGCTTTTGTTGGTCCCCTGTTGGGGAAGTGCAGTGGGCGTTGTTAGTGAGAAGTGTTTGGTGCACAGGACATTCCCCCAAGAACAAAGAATCATGTGGCCAGGAGGCCAAATAGCTCAGCCTTGACGGGGCCCTTGGCAGGCCTTGCAGTCCATTCTCCTTAGGGCGTCTCTGGTTTCTGCCGGCACCAGGCTGTCCATCCACCCCGAACTTCTTACAGACCTTTTCAGTGCTTTGGTTAGTGTGCACAGGATACTGTGAGTGTGAGTGTGTGTGGTGGGGGGGAGGCTGGCTTTTCTATGGAATCATGGGGTTTCTCAGAGAGTCTCCCCTTCTTTTGTTTTGGTTATTTGAGGTAGGGTTTCACTCTAGCTCAGGCTGACCTGGAATTAACTATGTAGTCTCAGGGTGGCCTCGAACTCCCCTATTTTAAAAAATTATTTTGTTAATTTTTTTATTTATCTATTTGAGAGTGACAGACACAGAGAGAAAGGCAGAGAGAGAGAGAGAGAATGGGCGCGCCAGGGCCTCCAGCCGCTGCAAACGAACTCCAGACGCGTGCGTCCCCTTGTGCATCTGGCTAATGTCGGTCCTGGGGAACCGAGCCTCGAACCGGGGTCCTTAGGCTTCACAGGCAAGCGCTTAACCACTAAGCCGTCTCTCCAGCCTTCTTGAAGCTCAGAGGCCCTTTGCAGATAAGACAGTGAGGCGAGCATCTTGCCAGGCAGCAAGGCATTATTTCAGACTTTGTTATTGTTATTAATAAGGGGGAGAACCCATCAAGCCGCTGTCCCTGGTGGTCTTCTGAAGTTTCCAAAGGTCTCTTCCCCTACTTTCCTGCCCACATAGACCTGAGCGGCTGCTATGACCCCCAGGCCCAGGAAACCAGCCCCCCACACACACACAACAGTGCTGTGGCAAGGGACACTCATTTCCATAAAAGCCAGGTCCCCAGGCCCGGCAACGGCACTGGACGGTCCTCCCAAGGAGGTTTCACAGATGGGAACAGATGAGCCAGCAGGATGGTGGGGGGGCCTGAGTTGGGGTTCGATTTACAGGAACAGGGCTGTAGGCTGTGAGCTCTGAGATGCCGTTCACAGAAGATTCCATTTTGCCTGCCTTGCGTGAAGTGTGACCACAGTGCACAGCAAACACTCTCTCTTCTACCTGTATCTAGCCTCTCTGTAGCTTACCTTACCACCCGGCTGCACTTGACTTGGCGCCCTCCGCCTCTGACCACACACACAAGCGTGCCCAACTGGGTCATGATTTTTTTTTTTTTTCTGTTTTTTTTGTTTTTCGAGGTAGGGTCTCACTCTAGCTCGGGCTGACCTGGAATTCACTATGTAGTCTCAGGGCGGCCTCGAACCCACAGAGATCCTCCTACCTCTGCCTCCTGAGCGCTGGGATTAAGGGCACGCGCCACCACGACCGGCCTGAGCCATGATTTTCAGTGGCCCTAGCTGGGGCCCATAGATAATGGCCCGGACAATGGTGGTTCAGTGGTCTGGCCAGCAGAGTGTGTGTGGGGGAGGAGGGACCTGCTGGGCTGCAAGCTGCCCCCTGCTGTGTCAAGCCTGAGCTTTGAGTTTGGACCCAGGGTGGCAACAGCTAATGACCATGCGTGGGGAAGCGGGGTGCAGGGTCTCCATGCTGGGCCTGCGGCGGCTCTGTGGGAGCCGCACTGGCTCGGAACACAAAAGCCCTTACTCCTTAGAGCAATAATCCTCAGGATATTGCCAGCTTGAGAGATAGGGCCAAGGAAGGGGCCCTTGCCCTGAGGACAAGGCCAGATTTCTCTCATTTATTTATGGTATCATGGCTTATAAAGTGGGCCCAGCACACAGCTCTCTGGGCACGGTTTCAAATACATGCATTTCTTTTAAATTAAACACCACACACACATTCACTGCTTTCCCTCTCTGGCGTGCATGTGTGTGTGTGTGTGTGTGTGTGTGTGTGCACGCGCGCACAGTCTGTTCAAGGCGTGCGGCTGCCCGGCACTGCTTCTGGCCACGTGGGACGGTGACTGAGAATGATGGTACCAAAGCCACCATCTAATATTAGATTTTGTAACTCAAAGATTCATTAATATAATTACTCAGATGCCAGCCTGGCTTGGCAAGGCCTCTTGAATTGTGTTGCTTTCCAACCAAGTGCTCTGGTTGCAGAAGTGCCTTGGCGTGCCCGAGTTCCCCCCCCAACCCCCGCCCGGGTCTGTGGATGGTGGGCAGGAGGCACGCCCTGGCCTCCTTGAGATGGCTGGCTCGGAGGAGGGAAGCCAGGCTTTCCCACAGTCTTGCGATGGGTTCGGACGCTTCAGGAATCTTCCCGCAGAGGGGCAAGGCCCATTGCTCCACAGGCTGGGCTGCGGCTCCAGCCGGCTGTTTTGCTTCCACGTCAGACTTCACACATAATTGTCTTAGGTTTCTCTGGGCTGTGCTGGAACCTTGACCTATGTTTTACATACTATTTACCTTTGCATCGGTCTTTCGACCAGCATGTGGGTTTTTTATTTTATTTTATTAATTGAGGGAGCAATAGAGGGAAAGACGCAGAGAGAGAGGGGGACAGAGAGAGAGAGAATGGGTGCGCCAGGGCCTTCAGCCATAGCAAATGAACTCCAGACACATGCACCAACTTGTGCATCTGGCTTACATGGGTCCTGCGGAACCAAACCGAGGTCCTTTGGCTTTGCAGGCCTTTTGTGCCTTAACCGCTAAGCCATCTATCCAACCCCAGCATATGGTTTTTGTTAAGAACATGTTTTAAAAAATATATTCTAGCCGGGCGTGGTGTCACACGCCTTTAATCCCAGCACTCGGGAGGCAGAGGTAGGAGGATCACTGTGAGTTCAAGGCTACCGAAAACTCCATAGTGAATTCCAGGTCAGCCCAGGCTAGAGTGAGACCCTACCTCAAAAAAATTATATATATATATATATTCTATTTATTTATTTATTTGAGGGAGAGAGAGAGAGAGAGAGAGAGAGAATGGGTGCACTAGAGCCTACAGCCACTGCAAACGAATTCCAGATACATGTACCACCATGCACACCTGGCTTACATGGATACTGGGGAATCAAACCTGGGTCCTTTGGCTTTGCAGTCAAGCACCTTAGCCACTAAGCTATCTCTCTTCAGCCCCCAAAATATGTACGTTTTTATTTGTAAAAGAGAGAGAGAGAGAGAGAGAGACCGAGGGGGGGGACACAGAGAGAGACCAGCTGCTGCTACAAACAAACTATAGTCACATCTCACACTTGGAGCCTATGGCTTTACATGGGTATTGGGGAATCAAACCAAGCTCACAGGCTTTGCAAGCAAGCACTTTTCACTGCCGAGCCATCTCCTCAGCCCAGCATATCGTTTTAGGCGGCTCCGGAAACCCATTTTGAGTATTGAATTATGTTCTGATGCGGAGCAGCAGCTCACGGCCTGTCCTTGAGACCGTAACAGAAAGGTATAAGATCAGAAGGGGGCTGTTGGAGACGGTAGCCCGAGGTATGGGGAGAACAGCAAGCATCCTCTGGGAGCGTCCTGACAGCTGAGGGGTGGTCAAAGCTTCTGGAACATTGAGAGCCGAATATCATGTAAACGAGAAGCTGTATTTATGGGTTAAGGGACTTGGCTTCTCAAAACACATACCTTCTCCTGTACACGAATGAGGCGTCAGAAAAATGGGGAAATGGGCTGGAAGGATGGCTTAGCAATTAAGGCACCTGCCTGCAAAGCCAAAGAACCCAGGTTCAATTCCCCAGGACCTACATGAGCCAGATGCACCGGGTGGCGCATGCGTCTGGAGTTCATTTGCAGTGGCTGGAGGCCCTGGCGCGTCCATTCTCTCTCTCTCTCTCTGCCTCTTTCTCTCTGTCAAATAAATAAATAAAAATAAAACATTTAAAAAGAAAAATAAAAATGGGAAAACGAGAGCGAGCGTTCTTCTTGGCTCTCTGCTCTTCCCATTAGCGCCTTGTTATAGGGGCATTGCTGGGTGGGCACCGCTGGGTGGGCACTCAGACCTCAGATGTCTACTCTACCCTCACCTAGGCCTCCTGTTGTCCCCTGTGTATATTGTCTTTGAGGAGTGGGTCCCCCTTCTGGCCACAGAGCACACAGCTTCCAGAGGTCACGTTCTCTCCAGACTCTGCCGTAGCGGTGGCCGAAGTTACTCTGATGGTCTCATCTGGTGCCAGGTCCCCCACACCATCACAGTTCCACTGTAGCTTGGGTGGGCAAGGAGCAGCCATGGGCCCAGCAGTACGCCTACCATTGGCGCTGGGACTCCTCCTGGACCCCTCCCCCTCCTGAGAAGCACTGGCCACAGGGTCCTCCTGCCGTCAGGCTGGTGGCCTCCCTTCCTGCCCTTCCTCCTGGGAACCCCTCGAGACGGGCCTTCCTGGTTAAACATGACTGCCATCCTCCAGCTGGGGCATGTGCCCTCAGCTCTGGAGGCTGGCTTTAGTTATTAACAATGAATTATTGAAGGAATGTGGGCAGGGAGGGAGGCTTGTTCCCCACATAGTCATACACACACACAACTCCAAGCCAACCACAAAGTTGATTCTGCTGTCACGCTGCCCTCTCACTTGCCCAAACTTTAAGGCTGTTTGCGGTCTTTTTTTTTTTTTTTTCTCGAGGTAGGGTCTCACTCTAGCCCAGCCTGACCTGAAACTCACTCTGTAGTCCCAGGCTAGCCTCGAACTCACAGCGATCTTTCTACCTCTGCCTCCCAAGGGCTGGGTTTAAAGGTGTGCGTCACCACGCCGACTCTTCTGTTTGCTTGGTCTTGAACCGCCTTCCTTGGCTCCATGTGCCCGTTCTTGACTTCGGAAATCTGCCTTCACTGGCACGGTACCTCTTCTTCAGTGGGGGAGCAGGAAGGGGCCGTGGGCACCCAGACGGAGTATTGTGAACTTGACCAGATCTAGAGGACCAAGGTTTTACAGCTGTCTCATTGTGTTCTGTGGCTTGGGGAAAACATCCATTCAGTTTCTATCTGCTCACTTAAAACAATATTATTCGGTGGGGGAAGGGCGTTGGGGTTGAGATAGGGGCTCATTTGTGGCCCAAGCTGGCCTGGAACTCATCAAATAGCTCAAACTGACCTCAAATTTGTGTCAGGTCTGTGCCACCAGGCCTGACAAACTGTTTTTTTTTTTTTTTTTTTTTAATGTATGGGCTGGAGAGATGGCTTAGTGATTAAGGTATTTACCTGCAAAGCCAAAGGACGTCAGTTCGATTCCCCAGGACCCATGTAAACCAGACGCACAAGGGGGACCATGCATCTGTAGTTTGTTTGCAGTGGCTGGAGGCCCCGGTGTGCCCATTCTTTCCCTCTCTCCCTCTCTCTGCCTCTTTCTCAAATAAATAAATTTTTAAAAAGTTTTTTTTTTTTAATGTATTTCTCCTGGGCTGAGGCAATGGCACAGCAGTTGAAGGTGCTTGCTTGCAAAGCCTGTGCGCTGGGGTTCAGTTCTCCAGTACCCACAGAAAGCCAACTGCACAAGTTGGCATGACATTCATTCTCTTTGTCTCCTGCTCTCTAGAAAAATAAGTCAGGGGAAAAAAAAAGAATTTTTCTGGACTGGGGAGCTGGCTCAATGAGAGAACTTGAGTTTAGGTTTTCAGGGTTTTCATGAAGCGTGAGTGGCTATAACCCCAGGGCTCCTGTCGTGAGATGGACGCGGGGACAGGAGAATCTCTGGAAGCTAGTGAGCTGGGCAGCCTGGCTAACACAGACGTGAACCACAAAGAGACCTTGTCTCACATACTGTGAAGACACAAAACCAACACCTGGAGTTGTCCTGAGACCTCCATATACACACCGTGGCACACCTCCGTGCACACACACCGTGGCACACGCTCCAACAGTGCTTACACACACGAACATGCACACACAGGAAAATTTAATTCTTTTTTTTTTTTTTTGAGGCAGGGCCTCACTCTAGCCCAGGCTGATCTGGAATTCCCTCTGTAGGTTAGAGTGGCCTTGAACTTATGAAAATCCCCCTACCTCAGCCTCCTGAGTGCTGGGATTAAAGGCCTGAGCCCATGAGTCATCATGCCTCGCTCACGAAGAATTTAAAGGAGGCATTTTTCTGGCTGTGAGGCTAGCACCTGGGGCTGGGTGGTTGGGCTGCATGCGTGGCCCTAGTTTTACGTCCATCACAGCAAAGAAAAAAAGGAGGGGGGGGCTGGAGAGGTGGCTTAGTGGTTAAGGCATTTGCTTGCAAAGCAAAAGGACCCAGGTTCAATTCCCCAGAACCCACATGAGCCAGATGTACATGGTGGCACTTGTGCGTGGAGTGTATGTACAGTGGCTGGAGGCCCTGGTGTTCCCTTTCTCTCTCTCTCTCTCTCTCTTTCTGTCTGTCTCTCAAATAAATAAAAATAACATACATTTTTTTGTTCATTTATTTATTTATTTATTTGAGAGCAACTGACACACAGAGAAAGAGGCAGATGAGAGAGAGAGAGAGAGAGAGAGAGAGAGAGAGAGAGAGAGAGAGAATGGGCGCGCCAGGGCCTCCAACCACTGCAAAGGAACTCCAGATGCGTGCGCCCCCTTGTGCATCTGTCTAACGTGGGTCCTGGGGAACTGAGCTTCGAACAAGGGTCCTTGGGTTCCATAGGCAAGCGCTTAACCACTAAGCCATCTCTCCAGCCCATAAAATACATTTTAAAAAGAACAAGAAGGGAAAGCCAGGTATAGTGGCAACATGCCGTTAGTCCTAGCAGTTGAGAGGCTGGGGTAGAGGGAGATGAGTGGTGGGGGGGTACAGGCACGTGACGCTGAGGTAGGATCACAGTGAGTTCAAGGCCAGCCTGGGGCTACAGAGTGAGTTCCAGGTCAGCTCGGGCTAGAGAGGATACCAAAAAAGAAGGGGAGGGGCAAGGAGCACGTCTTCCTCTGAGGGGTATGCGCCTTCCACTGTCTCCATCAGCTCCCACATCCCCTAAAAGACAGGTTCCATGGCCCACGCACACACGAGGCCACACTCACCCCCAGCTGTGCTGGGTCCCAGGCACCCCCTCCTAGGCCTCTGTAGCTAACTGCTCCTTTTTGGCATTGCTGGAAGAGAGGTCCTCTCGAGGGGCACATCTTCTGGTGTAGGGACTGCTGCCGGGCAGGGAGCAGATGCCAGCCGTGGTGTCTCCCTGGCAGGCAGCACACACTGCCAGTGCCACCGCTGAGGCCCAAGCCCGCGGGAAGCAGTGCCCACTGACCTCTGAGGCTGGGCTGTCCCGGCCTGCCTAGTGTACTGCCAAGGCTAGGGGAGGCAAACGTCCCCTGCAGGCTGTGGACTTTTTTTGTTTTTTATTTTTTAAATATTTTATTTTATTATTTACTCATTTGACAGAGAGAGAAAGAGGCAGAGAGAGAGAGAATGGGCACACCAGGGCCTCCAGCCACTGCAAACGAACTGCAGATGCATGTGCCACCTTGTGCATCTGGCTTACGTGGGTTCTGGGGAATCGAGCCTCAAACCAGGGTCCTTAAACTTCACAGGCAAGCGCTTAACCACTAAGCTGTCTCTCCCGCCCGGCTGTGGACTTCTGTTTGTGCTTGCTCGTGACAAGGGTCTCACCATCTAGCCTTGGCTGGCCTGGGACTCCTTACGTAGACCAGGCTGTTCATAAACTTGCAGAAATCTCTTTGCCCCTTTTCTCTGAGTGCTAGGATCACAGGCATGCACCACAATGCCCAAGTTATTTTTACTTTTATTTATTTTTATTATTATTTGTGTGTGTGTGTGTGTGAGGCAAGCCCAACAAACCATTTTTTTAAATTAAAAAAAAATTGGTTTTGAGGTAGGATCTCACTCTCACCCAGGCTGACCTGGAATTCACTATGTAGTCTCAGGCTGGCCTGGGACTCACAGTGATCCTCCTGCCTCTGCCTCCTACATGCTGGAATTAAAGGTGTGCACCCTCATGCCTGGCCTGAGCCTTTTTTTTTTTTTTAATGCAAGAGAGTGAGAGAGAGAGAATTAATTGGTGCGCCAAGGCCTCCATCCACTAAATTGAAGTCCAGACACGTGCACCCGCTTGTGCACATGTGCAACCTTGCACACTTGCATCACTTTGAGCATCTGGCTTATGTGGGACCTGGAGAGTCGAGCATGGGTCCTTAGGCTTTGCAGGCAAGTGCCTCAGCCACCAAGCCATCTCTCCAGCCCTGCTTCTTTTCTTTAATATATATTTTTATTTTATTTATTTATTATTTTTCTTTTTTTATTCCAAATTTTTATTAACAACTTCCATGATTATAAAAAAATACCCCATGGTAATACCCTCCCTCCCTCCACTTTCCCCTTTGAAACTCCATTCTCCATCGTATCCCCTCCCCATCTCAATCAGTCTCTCTTTTGCTTTTGATGTCATGATCTTTTCCTCCTCTTATGAGGGTCTTGTGTAGGTAGTGTCAGGCACTGTGAGGCCGTGGATATCCAGGCCATTTTGTGTCTGGAGGGAGCACGTTGTATGGAGTCCTGCCCTTCCTTTGGCTCTTACATTCTTTCCGCCACCTCTTCCGCATTAGACCCTGAGTCTTGGAAGGTGTGATAGAGATATTGCAGTACTGAGCACTGCAGTCATTTCTTTCCATCACCTTGATACCTTCTGAGTCGTCCCAAAGTCACTGCCATCTGAAAAGAGAAGATTCTCTACCAAAAGTGAGGGTAGCATTAATATAAGGGTGTGAACATTAACAGAAGTGCTACTGGGCGGTTTGATAAGCATAGTATAAACATTTAACCAGACATCAGCAGACGTTACACCCCTAGCAGCCCTTCTTCTTGAGGTTGGGTCACACACACTGTAGCCCAGGCTGACCTGGAATTTACCGTGTAGTCTCAGGCTGGCCTCGAACTCACTGCGATCCTCCTGCCTCTCTGCCTCCCGAGTGCTGGGATTAAAGGTGTGCACCACCATGCCCGGCTCCTTTTTTTTTTTTTTTTTTGAAACAGGGTCTTTCTATGTACCCCAGGCTGGCCTGGAACTAGCAATCTGTCTGAGTGCTGGGGTTACAGGCACATGACACCCCCCCCACCTACCCTGCACTGGGGACAGGAGAATGACACAGATTACGGTACACAGCCCCCTATGTCTTCTCTCTTGTGTGTGTGTTGAATGAAAAAGAGAGAGAGAGAGAATCTGCACTCCAGGGCCTCCCCCACTGCAGTTGAACCCCAGACACGTGTGCAACCTTGCACGCTTGTGTGTCTGGCTTGTTGTGGGATCTGGAGAGTTGAACATGGGTCCTTAGGCTTCGCAGGCAAGCGCCTTAACCGCTGAGCCATCTCTCCAGCCCCTGTATCTCTTTCTAAGTCCCTGCGCATGAGTGAGCAAGCTCCTGTTGGGTCTGGCTCTGGCTCCTGCTTCACTCTTCTTCCTCTGATCCAAGCCTCTTCTTTGGCCCTCGGGAGCTGAAGTGTCTCGGGATGCCCATTGTCCCCCAGCCTTTCTGTACAAGGTCTGGTGCTGCCCAGAACTCGACTGCCCTCGGGCCCTGGTGGGTAGGAGCTGCCCCAAGACCCTGGAGGCTTGGCAGGAAGCTGGTGTGGTATCACTCTGGAAGGGGCTGCTTGTTTCGGTGACAGGATCCCCTCTTCTCCCCTGATCTTCAGCGCGAAGGCCTTTGTGAACTGATGCGCGTGTTTGTGGAAAGCTCGGGCTGTTCGTTCCGTGGGCTTTCAGTGCATGTTAACTGGTGGGCGTTGCATGTGTCCGAGGGTCAGAAGGTGGGTGTCTGCGTTCAGTGTGGGTTGGGAGTGTGTGCACACGTAAGTACCAGTGTGAAGTACACTTCAGGACACGAGAAACTTCTCAGGTCAGGGGGTTTAATTAATGAACTAATTTACTGATTTGTTTGCATATGTGTGTATGGGTGTGCCAGGGTCTGTTGCCACTGGAAACAAACACCAGACAAATGTGCCACTTTCTGTATCTGGCTTTATGCGGGTCTTGCAGAAAACGCTGGACTGGCAGGCTTTGCAAGCAAGTGCCCCCCCCCCGCCAATCCCTCAGCCATCTCTCCAGCCCAGGAGGTTTTAGAATATTGGTTTTAGAATTTTTTTTTTTTTAAATCCTGTGAGGACTCAGAAATGCTTAAGAGTGCATAGGGACCTGCCGCGTTCCCAGAGAGCAGGGGCACAGATGGCATGTCCCTGGTACGGCCTCAGCTTCCAGGTCGGTGGGCAGCAGGCATGTGAGTTTGCCGAGAAGTGCCGGGGCCCTCGTGGCTCCCTCGGCGGCTGAGCAGCTCCTTTGTGGGACTTTATTGTGAACCTGCCTCGCTATTAATCTACCTGTTAGTAAAAGAGATTACAATTGCTGTAATTATAGGGCGCTACGCTGCCGCCTCCTCGGGAGCAGGGCTGAGTGAGCGGGCGCAGGTGGGGCGGGCAGGGGGAGCCCCACAGCGAGCTGCTGCGTGAAGCCCGCGGGTGGCTGGATCTGGGGGAGCATTGCTGAGGAGTTTCAGGGCTAGGGGCTAGAGAGGCCCCCGGGGCGGGGGGGTGCCCGGAGAGCAGCGGTGAGGATGCAGGGAGCCAGAGTAGCTCCTGGGAGGCGGAGATTCCTCTGAGCAGCAGGATCTGGCACCGACGTGGGCTCCAAGCTGCAAGCTGCCTCTGCACCCCGAGGGTCGTCCTAGGCACAGGCAGAGGAAACCTGGCATTGCACTCTGAGGTGGCCCCACGGGGGAAGGAAGGAAGTGTCTTTTGAGGGGGTGCAGTAGATCTGGGCGCACAAACGGAAGTGCCCGGTCTATGCCCAGCCTGAGTTAAGAGCCACGGATAGCTGAAATGTTTCTAAGAGGGGAGGACTTAGGGCATCTTAACAGTCATGGGGCTTTTCTCAGTAGCAGCCATTTCTGCATGCGCCTTCCCCGCTCCCCGCAGACTCTTGGCTGTGTCTGTGTATGGAAACATTTTTGTTTTTGTTCATTATTTATTTATCTGAGAGCGACAGACAGAGAGAGAAAGAGGCAGAGAGAGAGAGAGAGAGAGAGAATGGGCGCGCCAGGGCCTCCAGCCACTGCATATGAACTCCAGACACATGCGCCCCCCCTTGTGCATCTGGCTAACGTGGGTCCTGGGGAAGTCGAGACTCGAACCTGGGTCTTTAGGCTTCACAGGCAAGCGCTTAACCGCTAAGCCATCTCTCCAGCCCTGGAAACATTTTTATAGTAGAGATGGGATATTACTGGAACCTAGTGGGGGTACTGTATTACACCCCATATAGGAACAACTGCAGTCGGGGCTCCCTGGTCCCCATGTCTGGAGTGACAGGGTTGGAACAGCCTGACCACAGCAGAGAGGATGGTAAGGGCTGGTCAGGCCAGCGGAATGTCGGGTCTATCCTGTGGCTGAGCCTGAGGACATGGCCTGGGGCTCAGTAGTCTGCTGGGAAGGTGGGAAGGGGTGTAGGCAGCAGACCATGGACACTCCCGTTCCTTTTGTGTGTGTGACTTGGCGGGGGGGGGGGGGGGGGGATGTCTTCCTACTGCAGTAGCAAAAGCCAGATCTAAAGTTGCACAATTTGTCCTCATCCCCCACCCCATTCGCGTGTAACCTCTTGTTGCTTTACATTTTTTTTTAAGTTATTTATTAGAGAAGAGAGAGAGGAAGGGAGAGAATGGGCGCGCCAGGGCCTGTAGCCACCGCAAATGAACGCCAGATGCGCGTGCACCCCCTGGTGCACCTGCCTGTATGTGGGTCCTGGGGAATCAAACCTGGGTCTTTAGGCTTTGGGGGCCAGCGCCTTTAACCGCTAAGCCATCGCTCCAGCCCTCACCTCTTGTTTTTGGAGAGCGTGTCCCAGCTTGGCCTGCAACTCAAGATCTTCCGGAGTCGGCCTCTGGAGGACTGCTACCTCTCCTACCCCAGGATGTCCTTATTGCCCACGCAGACACTGGGGTTGAGGGGTGTAGGGCCTCATAGATCCCTCTAGGTAGGAGGAGCTAGGAGGAGGCTGTGCAACAATATGAGAGTGTTGCAGTCAGGTTCCCGTTGCTGGTAGAAATCACCCAACCAAGAGCAGCTTCTGGGAAAAAGAGATTTATTTTGGCTTACAGGCTGAAGGGGAAGCTCAACGATGGCAGGGGAAAACGATGGCATGAGCAGAAGGTGGACATCACCCCCTGGCCAACATAAAGTGGGCAATAGCAACAGGAGAGTGTGCCCAACACTGGCAAGGGGACGCTGGCTATAACACCCATAAGCCCGCCCCCAACAATACACTTGCTCCAGGAGGCGTTAATTCCCAAGTCTCCATCACCTGGGAACCTAGCATTCAAAACACCTAAGTTTATCGGGGACACCTGAATCAAACCATCACAGAAAGGCTACCGCCCTCCAGTGCCCATCCTGAAAGATACTGGCCACAGTTGGCCTCTCCCTGTTGTACATCTGGCCTGGTTTTGCTCTGATAACACGGTTGGGCCTGGATGGGGTAGAGGGTGGTAATGAGCCCCAGGTACTGCTTTCTCAATGGGGTGCTGATGTTTTCCTACGCCATGCATGCAGTACTGTCTATTTTTTATTTTTTAATTTTTTGTTTATTTTTATTTAGTTATTTGAGAGTGTCAGAGAGAGAGAAAGAAGCAGATAGAGAAAAAGGGAGAGAATGGGCGCACCAGGGCCTCCAGCCCCTGCCAACGAACTCCAGACGCGTGCGCCCCCTTGTGCATCTGGCTAACGCGGGTCCTGGGAAATCGAGCCTCGAACCGGGGTTCTTAGGCTTCACAGGCAAGCGCTTAACCGCTAAGCCATCTCTCCAGCTCCCCGCTTTGCTATTTTGACCCTGCTGCCCATCCCTTGGGAAAGGAGACAATATGCGGGTCAGGGAGGCACACTGGGGAGCTGCCCGCAGGGCTGGGTAAGGTGGTACAGGTGCCAGGCCCTATGTAAGCATGCTTTTTGCTTGCCACACGTGGAGGTTTCTGCTGCCCTCCCAGCCTTTGGGCCACTGTTTTGGTCATGTTTTCTGCAGAAAAAAAAAGTACTGAGGCCGAGACGCAGAGGTAGGAGGATAACTGTTAGTTCAAGGCCACCCTGAGATGACATAGTGAATTCCAGGTCAGCCTGAGCTAGAGTGAAAACCCTACCTTGAAAAATAAAAAATTCTGAGAATTTCAGCTGTTTTGAATGCTGCGTTTTACTTCAACTCCCTAATAGTAGAGTCGCTTTGCGTTCTCCCCCTCTTTTATTCCCCTTGACAGCTCTAACCTTGTAATTTTACCTTCTCCTGCCTCGTATGCACTCCTAATCTTCCCTGTCCCCTTCCTTGGCCTTTTGCTGGTCATGGCTGGGGACCCTTTGGGAAGGCTCACTCCTGACAAGAGGGGAGGGGCTCCCTGTCAAACACTGGGGATTGATGTTTTGTTTAGCAAAACGTCTGCAAATAGGCTGCAAGGCAGTCGTTCTCCATGGATCCCTGTGCACACACAAGCATCTTTTTATGCCTGTGCATATCCCTACATGTGTGTGTGTTGTGTGTGTGTGTGTCACACACGCGCACGCGGTGATGAAAAAGAAGGATGGTTTCTAGGGGCATGGGATAGGACAGCTGTCTTCCTTCCAGGAGGCAATCTGAGCCCGGGTCACAGTCAGAACAGGGCCTGGAACCTTAAAGAACCAAGAATGTCCAAAGGGACACTGCTGCCCGGAGAGGCCGCCCTGGGCTGGCTATTTTCTGGCAGGCATGGGACAGTGAGGCTGTGTTCCCTCGTGGCACCTGACCTCCACGTCCAGCAATCCGGACTGCCAAGGGCCTGCGTGTTGGTGATGGAGACAGGGCCGGCCTCCTGCTCAGCCTTCGCTGATGGGCCTGGGGTTCTTGGAGCCATGTAGGTCCTTCCTCACGAACAACAGACCAGTCACTCCTTCCTAGCCACAGGCTTCTCTGCAACACCACACTCTGTCCTTGTTTTATTTTGTTAATATGTTTAAAATAATAGTCTATTATTTATTTATTTATTTGAGAGAGAAAGAGGCAGACAGAGAGACAGAGAATGGACTTGCCAGGGCCTCCAGCCACTGCAAATGAACTCCAGACATATGCACCAGCTTGTGTATCTGGCTTACGTGGGTCCTGGGGAATAGAACCCGGGATCTTTGGCTTCGCAAGCAAACGCCTTAACCACTGGGCCATCTCCCCAGCCCTTTATTTTTTTTTCTTAACATTTGATTTTTATCTATTAGAGAGAGAGAGAGACAGAGAGAATGGGTGTTCCAGGGCTTCTTGTCGCCGCTGCAAATGGACTCCAGACGCATGTGCCCACCATGTGCATCTGACTTAGCTGGGTTCTGGGGAGTCGAACTTAGGTTTGCAGGCATGTACCTTAACCGCTAAGCCATCTCTTCAGTCCTATTTTTTTATTTTTTTATTTTTCGAGGTAGGGTCTCACTCTAGCCCAGGCT
Organism: Jaculus jaculus; assembly: GCF_020740685.1. NCBI lineage: Eukaryota > Metazoa > Chordata > Mammalia > Rodentia > Dipodidae > Jaculus > Jaculus jaculus. The sequence continues at coordinate 13,272,924 of NC_059122.1, read as the reverse complement.
GACCTGGAACTCACTCTGTAGCCTCAGGGTGGTCTGAACTCATGGCAATCCTACTACCTCTGCCTCCCGAGTGCTGGGATTAAAGGCGTGCGTCACCACACCTGGCTCTCCAGTCCTATTTTAATTTTTAAAAATATCTCTTTTATTTGTCTGAGAGAGAATGACTGAGCATGTGAGGGCCTCTTGGCGCTGCAGATGAACTCCAGACACTGCATTTCATTGTGTATCTGCCTTTATGTGGGTACTGGGGACTTGAACCCTGGTCAGCAGGCTTTGCAAGCAAGCGCCTCTAACAGCTCAGCTGTCTCCCCAGCCCTGTGCTTGTTTTCAAAATCGGACTTCCTGGGGGGGGGGGTGGGCGCTGGGGGCACCTTCCTAAGCTTCAGGCGGCTTACCTATCCCGGGGTTGGCTTACAGCACAGGCCCTGGAAGCCCGGGACGATTTGATTTTATAAGCGCGGCCACATCCGTCTTCCCGCCATTAGCTGTCCAGACCGCGGAATGCTCGGCCTCGGAGCTGTTCCTCGGCCCTCCCTGAATCCATTTTGAGTTGATCTTTTCTGGCTCCATTAGAAAATGTCGGCCCGGCTCCGACTGCATCGCGCTCACGAACAAAGGTGCAGAACGGTTTTGGCTGCTTCGTCCAGGAAATAAATTCCTCTCCGGTGCCAGAAACCATTGAGTGGTGCCATGTGTTCAGCTCCAGGGCCCAGTGCTGTGGGCAGGGTGATTGCTCAGGACGGGGACGGTGCAGGCTGGGGTGGAAGCCCTGAGAAGGGGAACCTGGCTTCCCGGAAGGTTCTTTACATGTCTTGTTTCAACTGTGTCCCCTGCTCCCTCCAGCCTGGATGTCTATCTGCATTGCCTGCGGTGTGGCTGGTCCCGGGGACCTGGGGGAGACAGGCCTGTCTGTGTGTCTCTTGGTGGAATTCCTGCCTCTTTCTGCCACATGCCTCGCTGGGTCCTCTTGTTTAGTCTGTCTGATGAAGGAAAGAATATGTAGTGTCTCTGGGGCTAGCCTACCCCTTGCTTCTCCTGCCTGTTCAGTTGTCCTTGGGAATGCCATTCGTTGGTGCCACCCGGGGCCCTGTCTCAGTTAGGTCGAGGGTAATCCAGCAAAAGACTTGTGGTATGCCTGGAAACTGGGTGGGCTTTGCTCAAGGTGGAGGCCCGGGTGTGCCAGGCCATGCCAGGCCATCTGCTAGCTAGAGTGGCCCTGGGGGCCTGTCCCCACGCTGACCACCGCTACCCACTGAGCATCCTAGTTTATCTCAATGTCGCGTTTCTCCTGGTGGCCTGTCCTCACTGACATCCCCCGCTCCCATCCCAGTTTGGAGTCTTACTGCCCTGTAATTCACATTGTAAGATTCACTACCAATGCCCCCCCGCAACTTAAAAATCAAATAATTGAGCCGGGCGTGGTGGCACACACCTTTCATCCCAGCACTCGGGGAAGCAGAGGTAGGAGGATCACTGTGAGTTTGAGGCCTGCCTGAGACTACAGAGTGAATTCCAGATTAGCCTGGGCCGGAACGAGACGGTACTTGGGATAACCAAAAATAAATAAATAAAGCAAATAATTTGATTTAAGATAAAAATCTTAAACATAGCCATTTTGTTTTTCACACTCAGTATACTATTCAGTAAATTGTATGCGATATTCAATACTTTATTATAAAATAGACTTCGTGTGAGATCCTACTACTGGAAGACTGATAACCGTCTCAAATACTTTTTTAAACAATTGAGGGCTGGAGAGATGACTTAGCATTTATGGCACTTGCCTGCAAAGCCAAAGGACCCAGGTTCAATTCCCCAGGACCCACGTGAGCCAGATGCATAAGGTGGCGCAAGCACCTGGAGTTCATTTGCAGTGGTTGAAGACCCTGGCACACCATTATTTCTCTCTGTCTCTATCTACCTGCCTCTTTCTCTGTCTGTCAGATAAATAAATAAATTTTTAAAAATTATGTATTTGTGCCAGGCGTGGTGGCACACGCCTTTAATCCCAGCACTCGGGAGGCAGAGGTAGGAGGATCACCATGAGTTCAAGGCCACCCTGAGACTACAGAGTTAATTCAAGGTCAGCCTGGACCAGAGCGAGAGCCTACCTCGAAATACCAAAAAGAAAAACAAAACAAAACAAAAATGTATTTGTGTTGGGCGTGGTGGCGCATGTTTTTGATCCCAGCACTTGGGAGGCAGAGGTAGGAGGACTGTCATGAGTTCAAGGCCACCCTGAGACTCCATACTGAATTCCAGGTCAGCCTGGGCTAGAGCGAAACCCTACCTCAAACAAACAATTTCTTTCTTTCTCTATTTGAGGCAGAGAGAGAGTTTGAGAGAAAGAGGCAGACAGAAAAAGAGCGAGTGAGAATGGGTGCCCCAGGGCCTCCTGCCACTGCAGATGAGCTCCGGATCCATGTGCCACTTTGTGCATCTAGCTTTACTTGGGCACTGAGGAATTGAACCCAGGGCATCAGGCTTTGCAAGCAAGCACCTTTAACCACTGAGCAATCTCTTCAGCCCACTTTTCTTTTTCTTTTTTTCTTTTTTAGGACAAGGTTTCTTGTAGCCAGGTTGGCCTTGAATTCCTAATCTTCCTGCTTCCACTCCCAAGTGCTGGGATTACAGGCATGGGTCACCATGCCTGGGAGGCTCAGGTAGGAGGATTGGTGTGGGTTCGAGGCCAGCCTGAGGCTAATTCCAGGTCAAACATGGGCTAGAGCAAGACCCAACCTTGAAAAACCAAGAAAAAAAAAAAAAGTTAGGCTAAGCTTTGATACTTGGCACATTAAATCATTATCAACTTATGATAGGTTTATCAGCATATCAACCCATTGTAAGTTAAGAAGCAGCTGTATTTTGACGTGTGTAATTAGTATATTCACAATGCTGAGTCATCATCTCATTTCAGAACAATTCCATCACGCCAGGAAGACACCCTGCACCTATTAGCAGTTAGTTCCATTTCCCCATTTCTCTCAGGCCCTGGCAATTACTAATCCGCTACCTCTGCAGATCTGCCCATTCTAGACATCTATAGAAATGGCAGTACAAATCAGGCACAGTGCTGTACACCCTTAATCCCAGCACTTGGGGGGCAGAGGTAGGAGGATCGCCGTGAGTTCAAGGCCACCCTGAGACTCCATAGTGAATTCCAGGTCAGCCTGGGTTAGAGTGAGACCCTACCTCGAAAAATTTAAAAAGAGCCAGGAGTGGTGGCGTACACCTTTAATCCCAGCACTCGGGAGGCAGAGGTAGGAGGATCGCCGTGAGTTCGAGGCCACCCTGAGAATACATAGTGAATTCCAGGTCAGCCTGGGCTACAGTAAGACCCTACCTCAAAAAACCAAAAAAAAAAAAAAAAAATTAAAAAGAAAGAAAGAAAGAAGGAAGAAAGGAAATAACGGAAGGAAGGATAAAAAAGAAAAGATGGGCTGGAGAAGATAGCTTAGTGGTTAAGGCACTTGCCTACAAAGCCAAAGGACCCCTGTTCAATTCCCCAGGACCCACATAAGCCAGATGCACAAGGTGGCGCATGCTTCTGGAGTTCATTTGCAGTGGCTAGGGGCCCTGGTGTGCCCATTTTTTCTCTCTCTCTTAAATAAATATGATAATATATATATATATTTAAAGGGGAACGTACGGGACAGGGTCCTCGTGGCTGGTTTCTTTCCTTACAGCACCGTTTTTTTTTTTCAAGTTTCATCCGCGTTGTGGCCTGGGTCGGTGCTTCATTGCCTTCGAAGGGCATGGCACGCCACGCTCTGATGACCCGTTCGTCCGCTGGTGGACGTGTGGCGTGTCTGCGCTTGGTGGCAGTTGTGGCTCTTGCTCCCAGGAGCATTCGTGGACAAGCAGCGTGGTGGCACGTGCTCACCCTCCCTGTCATTCTCTCTGGCACGCACCTGAGAGTGGAATCGCTGTCTCCTAGACATTTGCAATTTGCCTTCGGATGGCACTCTGCCCCGCCGTGGTCCCATCCTCCTCCTCTGCCCAGGCTTGCCGCCTACGCCCCCGATGACCCGTCCATTATTTCATCCCTTGCCCCCTGGCCAGTGGTCTTGCAGGCCCTGGGCTCTTGCTTACACTCCTCTGAGCCTGGCCTTTCTTTTTCATCTTCTGTCTGAGCACCTCTACCTTTTTACTGTCTTTTTCAAACATTTTATTTATTTATTTGAGACAGAGAGAGGGAGAGAGAGAGAGAGAGAGAGAGAGAATGGGCATGCCAGGGCCTCCAGTCACTGCAAATGAACTCCAGACGTGTGCGCCACCTTGTGCATGTGGCTTTACGTGGGACCTGCAGAATCCAACCTGGGTCGGTAGGCTTCACAGGCAAGTGCCTTAACCACTAAGCCATCTCTCCAGCCTTAAAAAAAAAAAATTATTTGTTTACTTAAGAGAGAAAGAAACAGAGATTGAGCGCACCAGGGCCTCCAGCCACTGCAAAGGAACTCCAAACGCATGCATCACCTTGTGCATCTGGCTTACGTGGGTCCTGGGGGATCGAACTGGGGTCCTTTGGCTTTGCAGGCAAGTGCCTTAACCCCTAAGCCATCTCCCCAGCCCCTGCGCCTCTATCTTTTGTCCTCTAGGCCAGCCGTCACCCATCCCTTACTGACCTTCCTCATATCCAATCCCTCTCCATCTCTGTGCGTTCCCCGGGATGCCCCCAGCTTTAAGCTGCAGTGGGCTCAGCTACCACCACTAAACACGTGTCACACTTGGGAGGCAGCGCTGGGCGTGACCCCACACTTCGGCCCCGTGGGCAGGCGTAGGATTCCACTGCGTCCCCCAACGCACTCTGGGCCCCTGGGTGTCCCCCCCCCCACACCCGTGTGGTACCATGGAGCCCCTGAGGTGGCTGGAACAAGGCTGGGGAGCTCAGTCCCCTTTAGCCTAGACACATGACCTGCTAGCCAAGACAGTGCTCTGTGCCTGGCTCCTCCTCTCGGGAGGTGGCCAGCAGCCGGCAGAGGACCCCGGAGGGAGCCAGCCCGGAGCTCCTCTCTTGCCATGCAGAAGCCAGGCTCTGGGAGTGGCCCCAGGCCGGGAGCAGGCAAGCCCAGAGCCACTCAGCAGTACCAGGGCTGCCTGGCGCTAAGTGGTGTGCGGAAATGGGGTTTACCTACACTCCCCACTCCCCTCCAGGAACAGCTGCCCATGGGGCGGCTGGGGCCATCCCACGGGGAGTCACACTGTTGCGGTCTCGCCCCGGGGGCCCTCTTTTAGCAGACAGTGGCAAGTGGGTTACAGACAGCCCAAGGTGGGTGGGCACCGAACTGGGCACAGCGCCACCCCACTGCAGGCCCAGAGAGGAGCGGGCATTTGTCTAGGGCTTCCGCCGGTGCCCACTCATGGAGCTGTGGGCAGGGAGCGAAGGATCGCTCGACCAGACTTCACCGCCTTTGCCCACGCTATCGTAGGCCTCCCTAGCTGGGATTCCAGCTCGGGTCAGCCAGTGGCACCCACGCCTACCCCAACAAAAAAAAAAAAGCAGCCAGCTTTCTCTGCAGGCCCCGAGTGTGGCGGGTTCCAGAGTGCCGGGGCGGCTCGCTGG